>NW_026527058.1:600000-900000 GCF_027744825.2 Synchiropus splendidus
TGGCTCTCGCAGGTGGTAAGAAGGGGCAGGCACTGTCCCCTCACAGGTTGTCATATTGGCTTAGAATTGCCATCATGAAAGCCGATGAGACAGGGGGAAAACAGGCACCAGAATCCCTGAGAGCACACTCGACCAGAAGGCTGGCAACATCTGTGGCTGCTTTCAAGGGAGTATCTCGGAAAGCAGCTTCTTGGTCATCAATCTCAACTTTTGCTGACCACTATTTGTCTAATGTGTCTGCATCCTCCTTCCCTCATGTCTTTCTGTCTTCAGGAGCAGCCGATCCCTGCGACCAGTAGGCCCACATTCACAGCACTGGCTCTGGGACACCAGTATCTGCTTCATTACAGTGCTGTGGACTGTGCAGCGTCCTGAGATCCACCGGATTCCTGCATAACTGTTTATTCATTTGTCAATAAACTCCTTCTTTCTTGCTCAGCTCAGACTAAAACCCTGACTGCTCACTGAATGTTTTCTCTCCATGTTTGGAGGATTATAAATGCCACTATCTAGTGACGTTGCAACCCAATATAGAATATATTTGTCGTAGAAATGTGATCAAAAGCCAACAAAAGCTTTTGTTTTCAAATCTCACAATTTAGAGCAAAATAGGACTGATGTCCACCATGTTTTGTGTTCAGACAGGAGAGCAAGCTGTCAGTCACGTGACCAGAGGCTCACCATTCACATAGCCATTGGGAAATGAAACGTACGAGGGCAACGATTTTTGAGGCAAATTCGTAAAATTATTACGGTATGCCAAGTGGACAAACGTCGTTATTGCATTTTTTTCAGTCCGCGCAGAAAACAATGTCACAATGCTACATTTTAATGGGGAATCACAAAACAATCTCGGTCCAAACGAAAGAAACTCAACGTCATTTACATAAAACGAGAATATTATATGACAATCTAGGATATATTTGTCGCTAGAAATGTGATCAAAACTCAACAAAAGGATTTAATTGTTTTAAAATCTCACAATTTATCAAATCAAATTCATTCAAATCGAATCAGATTTCCATTCACATTTTGTAATAGCTCTGTAATTACAGTACTGACAGACACCATATTCATGTCACTTATAAAGGACCTCGACATGGTGTTACTACAACAGGTAGTTTTTCAATTATCTGTCCTCAATATTTTTCACAAATACTTATATCACATATAAGTTCATATTTTATAATAGCTCTGTAATTACAATGCTGACAGGCACCATATTCATGTCACATATAAAGGACCTCCACATGGTGTTACAGCAATAAGTAGTTCCTCAAATTTCTGTTCTCAATAGTTTTCACAAATATTTGTATCACATATATTTTCATATTTTGTAATAGCTCTGTAATTACAGCACTGACAGACACCATATTCATGTCACATATAAAGGACATACACATGGTGTTACTCAAAGTATTTTCTCAAATATCTGTCCTCAATATTTTTCACAAATCTTTGTATCAAATTTTCATTCAAATTTTGTCATAACTCTGTAATTACAGGACTGACAGACACCATATCACACATTCATATCATTGATAAAGGACCTCCACATGGTTTTACTACAACAGGTAGTTTCTCAAATGTCTGTCCTCAATATTTTTCACAAACATTTTTATCACATTTTCATTCATGTTTTGTAATAGTCACTTATCAAGGACCTCTGCATGGTGTAACTACAACAAGTAGTTTCTCCAATTTCTGTTCTCAATATTTTTCAGATATATTTGTATCATATTTTCATTCATATTTTGTAAAAGTTCTGTCATTACAGGACTGACAGACACCATATTCATGTCACATATAAAGGACCTCCACATGGTGTTGATAAAACAGGTAGTTTCTCAAATGTCTGTCCTCAATATTTTTCAAAAATATTTGAATCAAATTTTCATTCACAATTTGTAATAGCTCTGTAATTACAAGGCTGACAGGCACCATATTCATGTAACATATGAAGGACATCCACCTGGAGTTACTACAAGTAGTTTCTTAAATTTCTATTCTCAATATTTTTCAGATATATTTATATCATATTTTCATTCATATTTTGTAAGGCTGAAGGACACCATATTCATGTCACATATAAAGAACATCCCCATAGTGATTACTACTGGAAGTAGTTTCTCAAATGTCTGTCTTCAATATTTTTCACAAACATTTTTATCACATGTATTTTCTGCACCATGAGGCGCACCACAATAGTTGTGATGCTTCATTCTGAGACCATTTGTGATGTGCATTCACCTTCCGTTACATTGAAGGATTTTATGTGTGGCTTTTAGTCGGGAAAATACATATATATGTCATGTTTGCCTAAGGTTCGACCCAGGTGCAGATGATTGTAGGCTGACAGAAGACACGGACAACGAGATTAAATTAAGAAATTTAATAAATGACGATATACAATACAATAGAAGACGGAGACAGGAACCGAGGACGTCGGAGCCAGAACGGGAACTGGGAAAAACACAGAGGGACTGGGGAAAAATCTGCAAAACAAGAGAGGTGAATTAATATCAACCTACAAAAGGGGAGAACAACCTCAGGAGGTCCAATTAACCTAAAGCGCTGCGTGGAGGAGAAACACTCAAACTCACACGCAGGAAAAAAAAAAAAAAAAAAACAGACCACAATCATTAAATGAAAAGGTGAGTATAATAAGACTCACACGCGGACTAACTATTAAATTTAGAAGAGCAGAACGAAAGCGGAGCGCAAAAGAGAAAGCGAAACTGATGTAGCAGATGGAAAGGCAGTTCATGCGCCCGCTGCGTTTAGTAGCACCAACCAATCACCAGGGGACGCCGTTACTATTTAAGTGACTCTGGGCAGCGTCAGGTCTCTCTCTCTCTCCGCTTCCGGACTGCTGGTTTTGGTCCTGTAAGCCGGCTGTCAGCACAGAAAAGTGGCTGGAGTTTGTTGGTGCGTAAGTTTGATCGTGGCGATGCTGGTGTGATCGCTGTCGCAGGTATGGCTGGTAAGCTGTCGTTCTCCCCCATCCTCCTGATTTGGACTTTAGTGAAGCTCATGGCGGGTTTTACATGTATAGATGCGTTGCCGGTAGCTGCGCTGTGTCCTCTATCGCCCTGCGTTTGGGCAGGTGCATCGTCGTGTGCCGAAGTCTGGTAAGAGACGAACAATATAGTGACGCAGCACTTGGATTGTTTTGTTCTGTTTTGTACCCCGTTGTTTTCTTCTGTTTCGTGACGCACTGTTTTGTACAGTTCTGTGTTGAACAGTTCTTGAACGGTTTTGTATAGTTTTGTTTGTTTGTCTTTTCCTCTTCCCTTTTTTGGTCAAGTCCGTTCTCTTTTTGATTTTGTTTCTTTTCTTTTGTGATTCGTTAACTCTGGGTGGTGTCTGATATTCGTTTTCTTGTTAGTTCATTATTGAGTTAGTCTGTTATTTTCTTTCACGTATTTTGTTTTCTTTGTGTCTCTGACCCGGTCTGCCATTGACACTCTTCTTGTAGCTGCTGGGCCCGGTGGTGTAGGTGACCTGGTGGCGGTTAATTTTATCGTGTCCTGTGCTGTTGGGGACACGTTTGCATGTTTGTGCGGCTTGGATGCGTTTGTTCGGGTTCATCAGTTTATTGTGTGGTTGGACCTGCCGTAGAGGGTGTCCCCCATCCCAGTAAGTCCCAGATCTACAATATTCTTGTTACTTTTATTTTTGATTGTTGGATTTTAGAATCATTTGTATTAATAAAGTATCTATACTTATTAATATGCAATTTGAACCCTGTCTCATGTCTCCCGAGTAAGCGGACCTGCGTGTCCTTAGTTATTATTCTTTGGGTGAAATTCCCAAGGTGGTGTAGCTGGACTCCAAATTTGGGCTGCATTTCATATACACTTGCACACACACACACACACACACACACACACACACTCACCCACCGTAGGGCAGCACACCACTATAGTAGAAGGGATCTTTCTAATAGGTGCGGATCTAATTCAACTTGTCTGAAGTGTTTTCAGATCAGTTTTTTCAGTTTGTCGGTCTGTAAACCACCGTCACTCGACCTGAAAACGCGTTTTCTGCACTGTTCACACACTGATCAGAATAGGCTAAGAACAGTGAAAATATCAACTGTACCTATAGGGAAAAGACTATTTCTCGTATATTGAGCACTAAATTAAACTTTCTGAACTGTTTTCAAAGAGACATTTTTATTTTTGCCTGTCCGAAACCCATCTTCTCTCGGGCTGAAAGCGCGTTTTCTGCACTGTTCGCTGACTGCTCAGGGATGCCTCAGAACATGAAAATTTCACCTGCAACTATAGGAAAAAACACTATTTCTATTATATTCAACTCTAAACCTCTTTGAATAGGGTGCTGCGACTGGCCTTCAAGCAGCCGAACCGTTCCACATTTCCTGCTTCCAAGCCATGGGATGAGTTTGACAAGAGCCAGGCCCTGCTACGAGGTGGATCCGGAGACTCTGTTCCCAGAGTTGGCTGAGTTCCGGGTGGTGGAGTCAGGCACGTTCCCGCTTGATCTTCTCCTGCGCCTCATTTCATTCGCTGCCTGTCGTATCGAAGTTGAGCTCTCTCTCCTCCGCCAGCTCAAGAATCATCTCACTTCACTAACGGCCTGCTGGAGTTGGACAGCGAGACTACACAAAAGTCACGACAGCATGTTGTCTGCCCACAACTGGAAGAAATCCATTCTATTCCCAGCGCGGTTCTGACACTCCACTAGAACTAGGACCGCACTTGGTCAGGTACGGAGCTTACTGCCTGGTGGAGGGTTTGGATTGGCGGCGCGACGTTCCCGCTCAGTAAGCCGTCATGCGCGATGCGCGATACTCGACCTCCCCCTTGAGGAGTAACCAATCATCCCAGCTGGCTTTAACAGAGTCACCATAGCACAGTGGACTGGTGTCTACGCCATCAGCAACCAGTTCATAGCGCTTGAGAACATCATCGCACTCTTTATGAGCTCCGTTGACAGGCTCATCCATCGCAGAACCTCTGTCACTCCACCAGAGATTTTGGAGATTCAACAGTCCGTCGACGTGGTCCTGTGCTTGCGGCGCCTCCTCCACACACAGCTGCCGCCGGGGTGGAACACTGTCGCTGTTCGAAGGGGCGGGGTGAGCCCAGCCGTCTGGATCATAGCCGCACTGATCATCGCTGCTCCTCTTGGAGAGACCAGCCGGCTGCTCTCACCTCTGCTCCCTCCAAAAAAACGAAGAAAACTTTGTATCAAAAAGTATGCATCTGAACCAAAGTCTAACTTGAATAAAAAATAAGATGCACTACTTTGGTATCGGGTCTGTTTCTTCTCTTCCGGTTCCAGTCAGTGCGAACTCAGGCTTCAAAAATGTGTTTTGGTTTGACATCGTCTCAGGAGACAGGGAAGTTCCTGGAGCCAAGAAGTTATGTTTTTCCTCAGCTTCGCCACAATAAGAAGCAGATGCGTCAAATAACTCTTTCCCATCTCTCAACAGATCCCGGTTCTAGCCAAAAGTCAGGAGAGTCTCAATTCTGCCATTAACTCTTCTTATTCCTCAGACTCGCCAGTTTCTAGCAGGGGTCGCCACAGGACCGCGATAGCCGCGTCTTCAGAGGATCACACAGTAGGCGCTGCGTGGCAGACCTGCTCTGTTCTCAGCTCCCTCCTGCGATGTCTGATGCGATGTCTGTCTGTGATTCTGTTCTCTGCAGCCCTCCAAACCTCTCAGAGGCAAGTAGGACATCATCATCTACAGTCATCTCTTTCTGTAGATGATTGGGCCGGTCCCTCAGGTCTCCATCTTTGGAGAATTGCAGAGTCAGATCAAGAGGCCACCTGGATCAGATCTGCATCAGCGGGATCTGGAACAGTTCCGAAGGTCGTCACATTAACCTGCTCGAGCTGTTGGCAGTTTTTAAGGTGTTGGTGGCTCTATCTCCTTATCTAAGTGGGAACCACGTTATGGTGAGATCAGACAGCTCTTCCACCGTGGCCTATATCAACCGCCAGCGTAGGGTGAGGACGTCTGCGTTATAAAACCTGGCCAGAAAGATTTGGCTCTGGGCTGATGTACATTTAGCGTCATTGGAGGCTCTGCATGTGCCAGGTGTAGACAATGTGGCAGCAGATGGATTATCTTGGAGACCACTGCCAGATGAATGAAGTTTATCTCAGGATATGGCAAATATGATCTGGGAGTTTTTCGGCCGCCCAGTGGCTGATCTCTTTGCGAGCAGAGAGAACTTCAAATGTCCTCTCTGGTTCTCTCTCCCTAGATCCGACGACCCTCCACTGGGAGTGGACGCCCTGGCTCATCCAAGGTGGCCAAAAGGCCTCCTGTACGCCTTTCCTCCTCCTTGCCTTATTCTATGTCTGATGAGGTGAATTCAACTGCGGAGAGTGAGAATGATTCTCGTGGCTCTAGACAGCCCCAGCTCCATCTGGTATCCGGAGATGAGTCAGATGCGGATCAAAGGCCTCGGGACTTCCCTCCATCGAATTCAGCGCTTCTGCAAGCATCAGGAACCCTCAGGTCTCCCCCAATACTAGGACGACCCCTCAAGGTTTGGGTTCGCCAGGGTTAACAATCAGTCACTTCCCCCCTGATGTCCAATTGACTCTTCAGAACGCTAAAGCTCAGTCAACCCTCAGAGCATACAATGCTAAATGGACATTCTTTTCCCGGTGGTGTGGAAACCAGTCAGCCTCCCCAGAATCGGCACCTGTTCCTCTCATCCTCTCTTTTCTCCAGCATCTGGTTAATGAAGCTTGGGGCAGCGCTACATTACGGGTTTATGTAGCAGCGCTTTCCATGCTACACAATGGTCTGGACGGCCACCCCGTCTGCGAGCATCGTCTAGTGAGCCGTTTCATGAGAGGAGTGAAAAGGCTTAGACCAACCACAAGACCGTTATGTCAGTACTGGGACCTGCAGCTGGTACTCAATTCACTCTCTGAAGCCCCTTTTGAGCCACTTGATCAGGTCTCCCAGGAGCTAGAAGCGCTTTTTCGATCAGCCCTGATTGCATCTCTTTTGGTGACGATGACTCGGCGGTATCACTTAGACCCAACCCTGCCTTTGCACCTAAATGTCTCTCTTCTTCTTCAGTATAAACTTCTTGTCAGTAAAAACTTTCTGCTCTCCTACCCATTCAAAAGAGGTACATGAGCGTTTACACAAAATATGTCCGGTTAGAGCGCTAAAAGCTTAACTGGATCGAGTCCCACCCTTCAGAAAGACGGACAGTCTGTGGGTGTCTGTCGCAGGTGGTAAGAAGGGGCAGGCGCTGTCCCCTCACAGGTTGTCACATTGGCTTGGAATTGCCATCATGAAAGCCTATGAGACAGCAGGAAAACAGGCACCCGAATCCCTGAGAGCACACTCGACCAGAGGCCTGGAAACATCTGTTGCTGCTTCAAGGGTGTATCTCTGGCAGAAATCTGCCTGGCAGCGTTTTTGGTCATCAATCTCTACTTTTGCTGACCACTATTTGTCTAATGTGTCAGCATCCTCCTTCCCTCATGTCATTCTGTCTTCAGGAGCAGCCGAACCCTGCGACCAGTAGGGCCTCATTTACAGCACTGGCTCTGGGACACCAGTATCTGCTTCATTAAAGTGTTGTGGAGTGTGCAGCGTCCTGAGATCCACCAGATTCCTGCATAACTATCTCTTTCTTGCTCAGCTCAGACAAGAAGCCTGACTGTAGCGGCTCAGTAAATGTTTTCTCTATCTGTATGGAGGATTGTTAATGCCACTTTCTATTTCAGCCGTAAGGTGGCTAAAAGAGGGCAACACAGTTCCTGCTGATCCACAGTGTAAGTTACACACCACTAATGAGGGGTTGTTAACGCCACCTTGTATATCAGCTTAAGGTGGCAAAGGCGAGGCGGCAGCTCCTGCCACCCAGAGTGTATGAATGAGGGGTTGTTCACAACCCATTCATTCATTCATTCAGGCTGGATAGACCCCGGGCGTGGCGGTGGTGTATGAAGTCTCATAGGCCGGTCCGGTGTGACGCCCTGGCCATCCGATATATCGACAGGACTCTGGGCACACCACCTTCCGTCATACCAAAGCAACATCACTGGTGACATTGCAGGTGGTTTAGTGCAGCAAAACGTTCATCTCCTTGACGGCCGTCTGGCAAAGGAGCAGGCAGTGCCAGTCAGATGTCCAGTATGGACGGCCATGGTAATTGCCGATGGTTCTCAAGTCAGGCCACGTTGCAAGGCTGGGGGTTAAGCTTTGTGCTCAAGTTGACCTCATACGTGTTCCAGAGTCCCGGGAGGTGTTCTGGACTGCGCAACTCTGCCACCTGTGCTCACACACACACTCACACAAGGGAGTGCTGCAACCTGTTCAAGTCCTGCAAACATTCCTGCAGCAGGGGGCAGAAATTATGAGGGGACTGCCTATCCTGGGGCGTCTCCTCAAAGCACGGCTACATCAAGGCTAGCAGGCAGTCCTCTGCCCCCCGAGGCGCAGTTCACTAGTCGAAATGCTAAAGCACCCGCAACACTCAAAGCATATAATGCTCAATGGGTGTGGACTGCTGTCCATTGGGTAAACATCCACTGCTAGTCCAGTTCATGCAGGGATCTCGAAGACTCAGTCCCACCTCCAGACGCATCTGCCCCATTGGGATCTTCAATTGGTATTAAAGGCTCTCTCTGAAGCTCCCTTCGAGCCACTTGATCAGGCTCCTTTGGAGCTGGTGGCTTACAAAGCAGCTCTCCTCCTGGTCCTGGCCTCCATCAGGAGGGTTTGGACAACTATGTGCCTTCTCGATTAGTCTTTTTTTCCCAATTTTCTTTGTGCCTCGTCTGAGGTGAGCAATTTTTCAGTAGACGCTTTCTGTACTACCCCCCCACCCGGATGAGAACCACTGGCGCTTGCAAAAGGTGTGTCCCGTGAGGGCACTGAGAGCTTGTCTGAATGGAGTCAAGGCCCTCAGGAAAAAAGATAAGCTGTGGGTGGCTCTGGCAGGTGGTATAAAAGGCATCATGCATAGGAGCCTTCAGAGGAGTTTCTTTGGCAGAAATCTGCCAAACAGCCTCCTGGGCTTCTGACTTAACTTTTGCAGATCTCTGTTTGTCGGACGTGGCTGCTTCTTCTTTGTCGGACGCAGCTGCTTCTTCTTTGCCTCACGTTGTCCTGTCTGCAGGTGCTTCCAGCAGCTCTGGCCAAGAGATCAGAGAATCGTTCGCGGACCGAGGGGAGGGTCTCTTCATCTGAATCCAACTTTTTCCTGCGATCAAGGGGACCAGGCCCCACCCTCCAGAGCTGAGCGAATTTCAGGAGCGCTGATGCTTTTGTATTGTTGGTGCAATAAAGTGTTTCTCTTCCGCAGTGCTTCGTAATGGGCTAAACTTGTCTCCGCTGGTGAGTTCTCCGTACAAATATGGACGGGATGGCGTCTGGTTCCCCTGTGTAGTCGCCGGAGCAGCGAAGCACCTGATTTTGCAACGAGAGGGCCCAAGGGGGACGCCAAGACCCACTGTATGGAAGGTTATTCGTGCCACTTCACAACATTTTTATGTTTGGCGTTCCGTAAACCACCTTTTCTGAAAACGCGTTTTCTGCATTGTGCCATAACTTCTCAGGGAAGCTTCAGAACATGATATTTTCAGCTCCCACTATAGCAGAAAGGGTCTTTGTAGTAGTTGCACATCAAATCTAAGCCGTCTGAAGTGTTTTTCAAAAGTTATCAACATTTTTATGTTTGGCGTTCCGAAACCCACCTTTTCTCAGGCTGAAAACGCGTTTGCTGCATTGTGCCATAACTTCTCAGGGAAGCACCAGAACACGATATGTTCACCTCCCACTATAGCAGAAAGGGTCTTTCTCGTAGTTGGACATCAAATCTAAGCTGTCTGAAGTGTTTTTCGAAAGAGATAAACATTTTTATTGTTTGGTATTCCGAAACCCACCTTATCTCAGGCTGAAAACGCGTTTTCTGAGTTGTGCCATAACTTCTCAGGGAAGCTTCAGAACATGAAATTTTCACCCCCCACTATAGCAAAAAGGGTATTATTACTAGTTGCACATAAAATCTATGCTGTCTGAAGTGTTTTTCCAAAGTTATCAGCATTTTTCTTTTTGGCGTTCCGAAACCCACTTCATCTCAGGCTGAAAACACCTTTTCTCCATTGTGACATAACTTCTCGGGGAAGCCACAGATCTTGAAATTTTCACCTCCCACTATAGCAGAAATGGACTTTCTAGTAGATGTACATTAAATGCAAGCTGTCTGAAGTGTTTTTCCAAAGTTATCAACATTTTTATGTTTCGCGTTCCGAATTCCACCTTATCTCAGGCTGAAAACGCGCTTTCTGCATTGTACCACAACTTCTCAGGGAAGCTTCAGAACATGAAATTTTCACCTCCCACTATAGCAGAAAGGGTCTTTCTAGTAGTTGGACATCAAATCCAAGCTGTCTGAAGTGTTTTTCCAAAGTTATCAACATTTTTATGTTTGGCGTACCCGAAACCACCTTCTCTCAGGCTGAAAACGCCTTTACTGCAATGTGCCAAAACTTTGCAGGGAAGCTTCAGAACATGACATTTACAACTCCCACTATCGCAGAATGGGTCTTTCTTGTAGTTGCACATCAAATCTAAGCTGTCTGAAGTGTTTTTCGAAAGGTATCAACATTTTTATGTTTGGCGTTCCGGAACCCACCTAATCTCAGGCTGAAAACGCGTTTTCCGCATTTTGCCATAACTTCTCAGGGAAGCTACAGAACACGAAATGTTCACCTCCCACTATAGCAGAAAGGGTCTTTCTCGTAGGTGCACATCAAATCTAAGCTGTCTGAACTGTTTTTCGAAAGAGATAAACATTTTTATTGTTTGGTATTCCGAAACCCACCTTATCTCAGGCTGAAAACGCGTTTTCTGAGTTGTGCCATAACTTCTCAGGGAAGCTTCAGAACATGAAATTTTCACCCCCCACTATAGCAGAAAGGGTATTATTACTAGTTGCACATCAAATCTATGCTGTCTGAAGTGTTTTTCCAAAGTTATCAACATTTTTATGTTTGGCGTACCCGAACCCACCTTCTCTCAGGCTGAAAACGCCTTTACTGCAATGTGCCAAAACTTTGCAGGGAAGCTTCAGAACATGAAATTTACAACTCCCACTATAGCAGAATGGGTCTTTCTTGTAGTTGCACATCAAATCTAAGCTGTCTGAAGTGTTTTTCGAAAGGTATCAACATTTTTATGTTTGGCGTTCCGGAACCCACCTAATCTCAGGCTGAAAACGTGTTTTCCGCATTGTGCCATAACTTTGCAGGGAAGCTTCAGAACAAGAAATGTTCACCTCCAAATATAGCAGAAAGGGTCTTTCTAGTAGTTGCACATGAAAATCTAAGCTGTCTGAAGTGTTTTTCCAAAGCTATCAACATTTTTATGTTTGGCATTCCGGAACCCACCTTATCTCATGCTGAAAATGTGTTTTACGCATTGTCCCATA
The DNA here is from genome assembly GCF_027744825.2 of Synchiropus splendidus. Taxonomy (NCBI): domain Eukaryota; kingdom Metazoa; phylum Chordata; class Actinopteri; order Syngnathiformes; family Callionymidae; genus Synchiropus; species Synchiropus splendidus. The sequence continues at coordinate 611,445 of NW_026527058.1, forward strand.
ACTTTGCATCAAGCTTCAGAACAAGAAATTTTCATTGCCACTATAGCAGAAACGGTCTTTCTAGTAGTTGCACTTCAAATCTAATCTGTCTGAAAGGTTTTCCGAAAGTTATCAACATTTTTATGTTTGGCGTTCCGGAACCCACCTTTTCTCAGGCTGAAAACGCGTTTATTTCTTTGTGCCAGAACTTTGCAGGGAAGATTCAGAACATGAAATTTTCACTTCCGACTATTGCAGAAAGGGTCTTTCTAGTAGTTGCATATCAAATCTAAGCTGTCTGAAGTGTTTTTCCAGTGCTATCAACATTTTTTTGTTTGGCGTTCCGGAACCCACCTTATCTCAGGGTGAAAACGCGTTTTCTGCGTTGTGCCATAACTTTGCAGGGAAGCTTCAGAACATGAAATTTTCACATCCCACTATCGCAGAAAGGGTATTTCTAGTAGTTGCACATCAAATCTAAGCTATCTGAAGTGTTTTTCCAAAGGTAACAACTTTTTTATGTTTGGCGTTCCGGAATCGACCTAATCTCAGGCTGAAAACGCGTTTTACGTATTGTGCCATAACTTTGCTGGGAAGCTTCAGAACATGAAATTTTCACCTGCCACTATAGCAGAAAGGGTCTTTCGAGTAGTTTCACATCAAATCTAAGCTGTCTGAAGTGTTTTTCCAATGTTATCAACATTTTTATGTTTGGCGTTCCGGAATCGACCTTATCTCGGGCTGAAAACGCGTTTTCTGCATTGTGCCATAACTTTGCATGGATGCTTCCGAACATGAAATTTTGGCCTCCTACTATAGCAGAAAGGGTCTTTTTAGTAGATGCACATCAAATCTAAGCTGTCTGAAGTGTTTTTCCAAAGTCATCAACATTTTTATGTTTGGCATTCCGGAATCGACCTTATCTCAGGCTGAAAACGCGTTTTCTGCATTGTGCCATAACTTTGCATGGATGCTTCCGAACATGAAATTTTCATGTCCCACTATCGCAGAAAGGGTCTTTCTAGTAGTTGCACATCAAATCTAAGCTGTCTGAAGTGTTTTTCCAAAGTTATCAACATTTTTATGTTTGGCATTCCGGAATCGACCTTATCTCAGGCTGAAAACGCGTTTTCTGCATTGTGCCATAACTTTGCAGGGAAGCTTCAGAACATGAAATTTTCACCTCCCACTATAGCAGAAAGGGTCTTTCGAGTAGTTGCACATCAAATCTATGCGGTCTGAAGTGTTTTTCAAAAGTTATCAACATTTTTATGTTTGCCGTTCCGGAATCGACCTTATCTCAGGCTGAAAACGCGTTTTCTGCTTTTTGGCATAACTATGCAGGGAAGTCTCAGAATATGAAGTTTTCACATCCCACTATAGCAAAAAGGGTCTTTCTAGTACTTGCACATCAAATCTAAGCTGTCTGAAATGTTTTTCCAAAGTTATCAACATTTTTATGTTTGGCGTTCCAGAATCGACCTTATCTCAGGCTGAATACGCGATTTCTTCATTGTGCCATAACTTTGCAGGGAATTTTGAGAACATGAAATTTTCACATCCCACTATAGCAGAAAGGGTCTTTCTTGTAGTTGCACATCTAATCTAAGCTGTCTGAAGTGTTTTTACAAAGTACTCAACATTTTTATGTTTGACGTTCTGGCACCCACCTTATCTCAGGCTGAAAACGCATTTTCTGCATTGTGCCATCACTTTGCAGGAAAGCCGCAGAATATGAAATTTTCAACTCCCACTAAAGCAGAAAGGGTCTTTCTCCTACTTGCACATCAAATCTATGCTGTCTGAAGTGTTTTTCAAAAGTTTTCAACATTTTTATATTTGGCGTTCCTGAATCGACCTTATCTCAGGCTGAAAACGCAGTTTCTGCATTGTGCCATAACTTTGCAGGGAAACTTCAGAACATGAAATTTTCACCTCCCACTATAGCGGAAAGGTTCCTTCTAGTAGTTGCTCATCAAATCTAACCTTTCTGAAGTGTTTTTCCAAAGTTATCAACATTCCTATGTTTGGCGTTCTGGAATCAACCTTATCTCTGGCTGAAAACGCGTTTTCTGCATTGTGATATAACTTTGCACTGAAACTTCAGAACATGAAATTTTCACATCCCACTATAGCAGAAAGGGTCTTTCTAGTAGTTGCACATCAAATCTAAGCTGTCTGAAGTGTTTTTCCAAAGTTATCAACATTTTTTTCTTTGGCGTTCCAGAATCGACCTTATCCCAGGCTGAAAACGCGTTTTACGCATGGTGCCATAACTTCGCAGGGAAGATTCAGAACATCGAATTTTCACCTCCCACATTAGCAGAAAGGGTCTTTCTAGTAGTTGCAGATCAAATCTAAGCTGTCTGAAATGTTTTTACAAAGTTATCAACATTTTTATGTTTGGAGTTCCGGAACCCACCTTATCTCAGTCTGAAAATGTGTTTTACGCATGCTGCCATAACTTTGCAGGGACGCTTCAGAACATGAAGTTTTCACCTCCCACTATAGCAGAAAGGGTTTTTCTCGTAGTTGCACGTCAAATCTAAGCTGTCTGATGTGTTTTTCCGAAGTTATCAACATTTTTATGTTTGGCGTTCTGGAACCCACATTATCTCAGTCTGAAAACGCATTTTCTGCATTTTGCCATAACTTTGCAGGGATACATCAGAACATGAAATTTTCACCACCCACAATACCACAAAGGGTCTTTCTAGTAGTTGCAGATCAAATCGAAGCTGTCTGAAGTGTTTTTCCAAAGTTATCAACATTTTTATGTTTGGCGTTCCGGAATCGACGTTATCTCAAGCTGAAAACACGTTTTACGTATTGTGCCATAACTTTGCAGGGAAGCTTCAGAACATCGAATTTTCACCACCCACTGTAGCAGAAAGGGTCTTTCAAGTAATTGCTCATCAAAGCTAAGCTCTCTGAAGTGTTTTTCCAAACTTATCAACATTTTTATGTTTGGCGTCCGGAACCCTCCTTATCTCAGGCTGAAAACCCGTTTTCTGCATTCTGCCCTAACATTGCAGGGACGCTTCAGAACATGAAACTTTCACCTCCCGCTATACAAGAAAGGATCTTTCTAGTAGTTGCACATCATATTTAAGCTGTCTGAAGTTTTTTTCCAAAGTTATCAACATTTCTATGTTTGGCGTTCCGGAATCGACCTTATCTCAGGCTGAAAACGCGTTTTCTGCATTGTGACATAACTTTGCAGGGAAGCTTCAGAACAATAAAATTTCACCTCCCACAATAGCAGAAAGATTCTTTCTAGTAGTTGCACATCAAATCAAATCTGTCTGAAGTGTTTTTCCAAAGTTATCAACTTTTTTATGTTTGGCGTTCCGGAATCGACCTTATCTCAGGCTGAAAACGCGTTTTCGGAATTGTGCCATAACTTTGCAGGGAAGCGTCAGAACATGAAATTTTAACCTCCCAGTATAGCAGAAAGGGTTTTCCTCGTAGTTGCACGTCAAATCTAAGCTGTCTGATGTGTTTTTCCGAAGTTATCAACATTTTTATGTTTGGCGTTCTGGAACCCACATTATCTCAGTCTGAAAACGCTTTTTCTGCATTTTGCCATAACTTTGCAGGGATACATCAGAACATGAAATTTTCACCTCCCACAACAGCATAAAGGGTCTTTCTAGTAGTTGCAGATCAAATCAAAGCTGTCTGAAGTCTGAACCCATGTTGTATATACTGGAAAATTGAAAATATTATAACCATGCTTTGCACTTATTATGACCACTTATTGAACCTGTATGCTTTGCACTTTTGAACTTACAAGCAGGGCATGCTCTAACCTCAGGGTGAATTTGTAAGCAGAACATGTTTTTAAGCGGAGCTTGCGATTATGGTTAACACTTAGAAGGAACGTTGTATTAATAGAACATTGTGGTCTTCACTTAGAACATAAGTCACATTTATCAAAACAATGAAACTAACACTCAGCATGTTCAATGAATCTAAAACATCTGCATAAGACATAAGGGGTGTCTGTAATGAAGTTAAAACTTTCCACTAAGGACGACAGCTAGAACACGTGATGAAAATTAAAACTTTCCACTGAAGATGACAAGAACACGTCACCCATTAATGACGCATTGGGGGATTGTTTATTGAAATCGGCAATGTTGCTATAAAGGTCTAGGATAAACTGACCTCTCGCTCTCGCTCTTGATCCACGCTTTTGGCTTCATCCGTTTGCTGAAAGGTCTTGTATCTTAACTTGGGACGGTGCTCTTGCTCTTGCTCTTAGGCCATTTGATTTAACTCTTTTTGTTGTTCTCTTATGGTTTTTTATTATTGATTGGTTGATTTTTATGATTAATTCTTTTCACTTAATCTCTTTTATTGCATATACTTTGAATATATTTTTTAGGATCTTTGACTTAATCCTTTTTATTGTGTATGCATTTTGATTATATGATTTTTGACATTTATGTATGTGCACTAGCGTCTGGCAGTGCCTTTGACTTTGTTGGGTATTAGCGTCTGGCAATACCCTTGAGTTTATTGATGTTTATTGATTTTATTGTTTTTATTATCCTTTTTTGAATTTTATTGTTTTATTACCCTTTTATCATTTTTGTATTGAATTTTATTCTTTATTGATTTTACTGTTTTGTTATCCTTTTTATCAATTTTTTGGAGAAATACTTTTGACATAAAAACAAAATAAAACTGAGTACGAATTAAGTACTGAAAAGGCACAACGGCATTGATCCCTGACTACTAAAGAATCGACTGGCTCCTGTACTACCATCAACTGGGTTATAGGTGAGTTAATGCTGGATTGAATTAATGTTTGATTCCCTTTCCTGTGCACATGTAGTGAATGTCTCGACTGGTAGCATTATTGTAAGGTCAAGAACCTGTTTCTCAACAGGTCGGGTGAATTAAATAACCCGCTCAGTGAAGCGCCGACACTACTCACTAATATAATAGGTGAAGTTGATACATCTATTATAGTTTTAGAACCGTGTCTGCAACAAGAGGCTGACTGAGTTGACCACACGAGGGGGCCCTTTACCAGAGAGGCAAAGGGAGGTAGTGTACTCGGAACTAGGGACGGCTTGTTACAGCCAATTGCCCTGTACACAAAACCTTGAAATCCAAAACCCGGCGACATGGCGCCCGAACAGGGACATGATTGAAAAACGTACAATCTATTTGTGAGTAACTGGACCCCAGATTGAAACTCTGACGGGAAAAGTTCGGTAGTAAATAGATAGATCCTACTATCTCTGAGTTTTGAATCAATGATATAGATTCAGACTCTATCACTCGACAAAGTACGATTTAGTTGACTCTGTAATTTATCAAGGAGCTGCCCCTTGGGACTGATCACCCCGAGTAGGGCAGTTAAAGTATTAAGGTAATTACAGTGCAACTGCTATAATAGCTGGAATACAGAAGTAAAGCAAAAAGTCCCGTGAGGCCTTATAACGGGCACCCCATAAGAAGTCCGCAAGGGACAACTGGGGAACTGCAGCAGGAAGCAGCGGCATAGTTCGGGAAACTGTTCATAGCCGGTAAAGTGAATTCCTTGAATAATTTGACTGAGACTGCAGAATAAAAATGAGCAAAGAGGTTGTGCCTGAAAGCAGTGGAGTCTCTAAGAGAAGAGCCTCCATAGCCGAATCTGAGGTTTTGACTACCCCCCTGATATGTGGGTTGTAGCATCTTTTCTGATAATCGATGCACGATTAGAAAATCAGGAATTATGGGATATTTTGCCTTTCGGTTCGTATACGCTCCTTAATCCACGGAGGTGCCCAAGACCTACCGATAGTGCGGGTATAGCTTGTTGGGTGAAAGAGAGTTTTCCTGAAGCGGTGAAAGACTTTGACCAGGATCACCCGGGGGACTGGGCCCCAGGTGAGGCGCGTCCCTTGGACACCGGGGACTCGAGATTGCATACAATATTAATGGCTCATTACTTGCCCTTTGACGACAAGGACCCTGAGGGTTCCTTTAAGATACTTTCGACAACTTATCACAACTCCTTGACTCATGCCGGAACGTGGGCCGTCATTGTTCCCATTTTTGGGACAGGAGTGTTCAATTTCCCTCTCGGAAGGGCAGTGGAAATTTGTATTGATCACACTCGGGAATGGGTAAACCGTGACCCCGATTTTAACCGAATAGTAGTCCTCCTGGCTCCTGAGGCTGGGCTGCGGCAGGAAATACTCTGCCAATTAAAAGGGCGATTTAAAGCGGATCCAGTGAAAGTTCAGGACTATGCAGCGTCCAGTAATTATCGGGTTGATGCGACATTAATTGCTGAACTAATGAGGATGCCCGTAGTGGGCAAGTCATATAAGGAGTTTGTCTTTGACCGTGCCGTAGGGAATATTACTGACAGCTTTGTTCGTCAATACCAGCGCTACCCCGCTAAATCGGGAATGTATCCACACGCTGATCTTAAAGAACACCAAACGTTATACGGACCAACTGGTCCATCACCACTGACAAATATGGGGTCATTGGACACTGCATTACAAGAAATAGCCCATACTCCGACTGCAACTGCGCCACCCGCCTATGAAACTAGCGAGACTCTCAGGGACCATGGCTATGCCACTCCAGTGAGGGTCCACTTCTCCCCGCCGTCAGAGGATGACTCTGATGAGGGAGAACCCCTGCACGTGAGTGAAAACAGCAGAGAAATTTTTACTAGTCTGGAAAAAATGGCGGGACAACTTAGTGCGATCTCACAACAAATATAAAGTCATCGGGATCAGATCAATAGAAGTTTAAGCCAGGGAAGATTAGAATATATTTCAGGTTCCCCGGAAAATCGGCCACAGCCCATGCAACCACTTAATCCCTCTAATGGCTTGATAGAGGCCTCGGGCCTTAATGCCCCAGGAAACTCTGATGCCAGAGACCCAGGGTTGAGTGAGTCAACTCCGGATGACATCCCGGTTATTAGAATGGACAATGGATCCATGTTTATTATTTTGCCCACTTCTACGGCTAAATATAAACCCACTGGGGACAATGTAGTGATCCCCTTAAGAAAGGGGACTAGATGAGGTGAGGGCATTTATTCCGTGGAAAAAGAAGATTGGCAGAAAGGACCTCGATTATCAACTTTATCTTTTGAGTGAAGAAGTTCGTGACCGGAGTTACCGAGCCTTTGAGCGGGTCCATCACCTTGACTTCACTGATTGCGAAGATTCCTCCGTGGCCACTGTCTGTTTGACACCGTTAGTGCATTCGCGCTCAGTAGAAGGCCAAATACACACCGGAGCCAGCAAAATTGCCCGGCTTGAATTGTCTAAGGTGACCCTTGACCTCAATCCTCCTGAATCATTGGGGGTTGTCACAAATACACAATTAGCACGATGGATGACAGCTACTTATGCGACACTGGCCTCACTGGGTTATTTTGAAACAGTTAAGTGTCTGGTAGGAAACCGACAACTGGCAAAAACACTCTATGACACAGTATTACTTTTAAAACAGGATAACTTTGCAAAGTATCTAGATAATTCTCCTCAGCTGCAGCATGGCTTAGAGGAGGAGGAGCGCAGAGAGCCAGAGGAGCCTCGGGTTTCCTTCCGACCCTCCTCTGCGTCTACACCACGCCACCCAACTTCTCTACCCAGGTCCCCACGTGACGAACGGCCCTCCTCTGTGTCTGCACCACGCCCCTCAACCCCTCTACCCAGGTCCCCACAGGGCGAACGACCATCAACGCCCCCTATTAACCGCCAGCCCACCAGAATGGTTCGAGCAAAAGACTCTAGAGGGCGTAAGATAACCTGGGGAGAGTACGACGCCACCAAGTGGCCGTGCGACCCCGGCAAGGAAGAATTAAGAGAACACCCTATGGCTCATGACTATGATCCGCTGGTACACCAGCAGCCTCCAGAGCCAGGGTGGAATAAAGAAATAATTACACCCCAGTGGTTTCCTCATGATAGGAAGGAAAGGGCCCGGAGAATGCGATCTCCCTCTGCTGAGGAAATAGGTGAGTGGCAAGGAGTGTCAAAATCTTTTAAGCGGGCGTATCTTGCACGAGGGTATGATGCACACCGTGATTCATTAACTGATATTTACTCTCATATGCCCAGGGCCACTCGCCAGCCGATGGAGCCCTGGGAGGGACAGTCTCAATGTCCCTCTGAACCTGACGATCAGAGTAGCGATGAATCCGGCAGCGATAGTGACTCGCCTCTGGGTCCGCAGCCAGATCCCCCAACTCCCCCAAGACAGGGTGGCAGGATGGCCCCCGCAGGTAGGATAGGACGGCAGCGCACCCAGCTGGCAGTGTCGATTCTTGCAGGAGGCCCCCTATCGGAGCCCAGGCAAGACAGTGACGTCAGGGTGTCGAATAAAATTACCCTGGCAGACCTATGCAAAGCATTCCCAAAAAGAAGAGATAAAGAATCCAACTGTGAGTATGTCAGGAGATTGAATAAGGAGTTATCTCCTGCTCAAATGACTGACCCGTTTATTAGTAAATATGTCTCCAGAGAGAATGGATTAGATTTAGTCCAAGGGCAGACATTAATGGATTTGTTAACCTCTGATGTGGCTATTTTACTCACTAGTCAGGTAGAAGCAACCATACGAGATCTGGTTGATAAAGTAAAAAGAGGAGAAATGTCTCTTTTACAGGCTTATTCTATTCTGGCAGAAGAGGGGGCTGATGAGTCACAGGTTAAGAGTTTTCTGATTCAGATGAACTGCCCCGAGCAAGCAAAATTAGTTCTGGAGTTCCTCCAAGCGAAGGGACTCGATGCAAAAACTGAGGTTATCACACGTCACAGCTCCCTCATGGGTGTGAGAAGAGCTCTTAGAAAGCAAAAAGAGAAACAGGATGTATCTGAACCTCGACAGCCAAAAAACGAGCAGAGGGGGAAGCCCCTTCCCCCTACCGAATCGAAACCAGCAAACCCACAGCGCGCCCCGCCTCGCACTCAATCTTCCTTTCCACCCAGAAAGGATCGAAACCAGCAAGACATCAGACCCGAGAGACAGGGTGGTGGCAAGCGCCCTCCATTCAACAAGAATATGAATGGCTCAGGCATGAATACCCACAGGCAGCCTCGCTGGAGGCAGAATCATCAATCGACCCCAAACAAAGGGGCAAGATCGCCCCCGTCCGAAACCAGTGTCCGACGAGGACTGGAAAACGATGACCCAAGAGCAAAAAGAAGCGGTAATACTTGCAGCAGCGCGGCGAAATCAGGATCAGGGAAGGCAACTGACCGCAGCCCAGAGGAAAGTGTTAGAGAAACACGAACCCAAAACCCAATAATGAGGCCTTATAAAGTGCAGATATGGGTTAAAGATCAAAAAAGAGATTGCTATTATGATACTGGAACAGATATATCCATATTACCGAGAGAATGGTTAGATGAAGAACTCGATCAGAAGATACTCGTAAAATTGGCTAATGGAGATGTCGTTATGATGGCCCTAGGTATATTTAATGGAAAAACTGTGGCAATAGGGCCTAACCCTTTATTGTCTCCGAATGATTCAGAATGGATTATTGATGCCCCTTCCTCAAATTGGATGAGAGAAGTTAACAGGATTACGGCCATAGAAAAATTAGTATGTGCCTCGCACATAAAAGACAAGGCACGCTTAGAAAAGATTCTCTATTCGGCCGAAGTGGCTCGATTTAAAAATGATGTAGGATTAATGAAAACAGAACCATATGTCATTAGGGGTGGTCTCCCCGGTAAACAAAAACAATACCCATTAGGAAAATATGAAGATCAATTGCTGGCAGTGTTTAAAGAATTAGAACAATTAGGGGTCATCGAAAAGATTAAAGAACCACCCTGCTTAATGCCAGTGCAGGCAGTACCAAAAAAGGACGGTACCGTTAGGCCTGTCCATAATCTGAAAATGTTAAATGACGTGACAGTGAAAGATACTAGACAAATAATTAATCCCCGACAAACCATGTTAAAAATACGCCCGGGAGAATATAACTCCAGTATTGACCTCGCTAATGGATTCTGGTCAGTGCCACTGGCGGAAGAGAGCAGGCCAAAAACTTGTTTTATGATAAAAGGACAGGGCTACATGTGGACCAGGCTGCCCCAAGGATTTGTAAATTCCCCAAACGCATTTCAGGAAAGAATGGAGAAATTGTTGCATGACTTGCCAGTCACGTGCTATATAGACGATATATTTATCTCCACAGAGACAGAAGAAGAACATCTCGAGCTTTTAGAGGAAGTGATCCGGAGACTGAAGGATCATGGAATGAAGATTGGAATTGCTAAATGTGAGATAGGAGTACCGCAAGTTAAATATCTGGGTGTTTTGGTTACAAAGCACGCGATAACTTCCACTGACGAATATCTCCAAAATCTGCACCCTACTACGCTTAAAGAGCTAGAAAAATGCTTAGGAAAACTGGGGTGGCTGCGAAGTATGATTCCTTATTACTCTACTTTAGCGAGACCTGTTGAGATAATTAAAAATAAGGTCAGGTCATTCGACAAGCGGTCCCTAAAATTAATAGAGCACAATAGAATGCTAACGCCAGAAGAAACAGAAACCTGGAACTGTCTTATTCAACACATTCTTACAGATGGGGTGAAGCTCGCTCCGTATCGAGATGGACAGAATATCTCCGTGGTAGTGTTGGAGGAAAAGGAAAATGGGGAATGCGCGGCAGTCTACGAGGAAAGTAATGACACACCGATTTGCTACGTATCTGTCAGATATTCACCCACTGAAAGTCGATTTGCCCCAGCAGAAAGAGAACTGAGGTTATTATGGAAAGTCTATACTGAACTGGCTTCTAACTTAGGCCAGGTTTATGTAAAATGTACAGTACAGAATGACCTCACTAAAGAAATGGTCAAGGACACGGTGGAGTTTGCTAAAGCTTATGCCTCTAGATGGGGAAAGTGGAAGCAAATGCTTCTAGATCCGAATTGGTCATTTGTAATGGCTAAGTCTAGGCAGCAGCCTAAAATCCCTATGATGTCTCAACCAGACTATACAGGGATATACACCCTTTTTACTGACGGTAGTAAAACATCTCAGGATCCCGAGGGATATTGGGGTTTTGTGTTATACAAACGAGACAAACCGATATATAAGGAAGATGGAAGAATGGGCAAAACAGCACAGGAAGCCGAGCTACAGGCAGTTGTCAGCGGGCTACAATATGTGAAAAAGAAGGGAATAAAATCCATACGGATTGTGACCGATAGTTGGTATGTGTCGGAAGGGCTGAAAGATAACCTTAAATACTGGCAGCAACGAGACTTCCAGAATTATAAAGGTAAAGAACTGGAGCACCGTGACTTATGGATAGTGGTGAACCAGCTGCTGCAACATATAAAATTGTTGGTGACACATGTCAATAGTCACACGGGACTCCAAGATTTTGATCACATGGGAAATGATGTGGTCGACAGACTAGTGCAGACTAGAGCAGTTGTAGTGGGCACCTTGATTTTTCCTGATAAATGGAAGAATGATCAAGGGAAACTTGTCATCCCTCAGGAAGAGAGGCTGGATTATGTCCAGCATATACATCGCGCTTTGCTACATGTTGGTAATGAGAGAACGCGGCGATGGATGGTTGATAACGGGATTGAGGCCGGCCCTCTCAAAGACACAATATCGCTGGTTAGACATAATTGTGAGATATGCATGGAGAAGGGATTGTTGCCTCCTATTGCTTATCAAGAAGGCAAAATAGCTGAAGAATTCCCAGGCATTTCCGCATCTATGGACGTAGGTGTCCTGGGGAGTCACTTCGGTCATTATAAAAAATTCCTGGTAATAGCTGATAATGGGGGAGGACACACCCAAGTCTACCCCATTAAAAAGGAAACCACAAAGACAGCAAAAGAGTGTGTGATGTCATTTATTCAGGGGAACCCAGTCAAAAGCCTCAGATCTGATAATGCCGCCATGTTTACTTCTAAACACTTTCGTTCGTGGTTGGAACAGGTGGGGATACGACATGTCTTATCTATCCCGCACCAATCCAACACTAATGGAGTCGCGGAACGCGCAGTGCGCGCGGCAAAATCGCAAATACTGTTTTATAAACATAGATGGCACTTACCTGAAAACCTCTTTGCCATTAACCAACAGCTCAGTCTCCCTAAGTTGCGGGGTCATGACCCTGCCCGCTCTCACGGGCCCTCTGTATCGTTACAGGTGGGCAGTGAGGTGTGGATACTCGCCACTGGAAGGTCTACTACGATAGTGAAAGTCGAAGGGAACGTACCTACGGGAAAAGATGGCCACAGGTACCACCCCAAGCAACTTCGACTTAAGTGTAAAAATCAGGATGGAAGCTAACTGAGACCATGTGCCAGGATGGGTTCAGGGGGTAGGGGAAGACTATGTTAAAATGCACCCCGATCGAGTTTTCCCGAATAATGGCCTCCTTGTTATGGCCTGGGATGGTTCTAATCGTTCCTGGAAAAAGGGGATTGTTATGCCTTATACTCACCCCACCACCAGTGTTAGGTGGTCTAATTATGAACCTGGTGATTGTGCCCTTTGTGCTAAGCCCATTTTTGTCCTCATCTGGTCTGGTGATGCAAGGTACAAGCATGAGCACCGTCCTGAGCAAGCGGAGGTAGGAGCTGAACACCTGGTGGGCGGGATCGAATTAATGGGATCTGCCCCTTTCACGTTCTGCATGTGGTGCTGGGAGTCGTGGGGGGGTCGATACCAAATATTACGTAAAGACACCCACTGCAAGCCATGCATCTGTGGCCGAAGTGAGGGGGAATGGGCCGTGTGTGATACAGGCACCCCCTGGCAGATAAACCCAGCACAATTTTTGGCGCTACGGCATCGTTTTCATTCAAACGATCGTCTCATGCAGCCCCCGCTTGCATTAAGGGCCAGTACTGTTGACTCCTGGAACTGCCCCATCCTGATATATCAGACTATGTGGACTACTAGTGATGATAAATTGTCATCGAAGTACAAAAGGAAACTTTCATTGATCCCCAAGGATACCACCATGAAATGGGAAGACTTCCTCCCGTGGAAATGGGAGAATGGCTTACATCTGTCTAGAGACGGAAGCCTATCTCTGCCAGGCTTTAGTGGGAGAAATTGGGAATCCACCTCTTTGGGAAGGTGGTGGACCGAACAATTATGGCCCCACGATAAGGAGGTTAAGGGGAAAGTGTACCACCCTGATGTGTACAACTACCCCCATTTATCCAACAATAAAAGGATTTTTACAACTTCTGGGACCTTGCCCAGACATCCTAATGAAGCAAAAGAAGTTAGGGTCTGCACTATAAAGCGTACTCTTATTCTTGTTACTTGATTGATAATTGACCAATGTCTCGATCCCCGTTGTGCCCGTAGCAAAAGAAAAATTGACTTGGTGGAGGTCAGCTTGGCTGAGGAAAAGATCTAAGCTGAGTCGTACTGGATTCTCTGAGGCTGTTCTGGATCTGGAGATGCCAGGCAACACATTTTTCCAGCAGCACCTGAGGCCCCGCCTAGCTGTATATGAGATTGGTCCAGAGGGGGAGAGGAATAATCCCCAAAACAGCCCGGCTATTATGAACCAATCAGGAGAAAAAAGGGAGTCCGAGTTGCAAGAATTAATGCCACCGCCCTCTTCTCACCCACAGGATCTCAATAATCCTGGGTCAGAAGAGGAAGAGGCCCCTAAAAAACACGATAAGGGCAAACGGCCAGCTAACGGTAAGCAATCGAGAATAGCCCGCCTTCTTAAAAGAAGGAAGGGAAAGAAGGAATAATGAATTTATGGGACAAATTCTGGTACTGGAAAGCTAGGCGCTGGTGGCAATTTAAGGCGAGACAACAATTGGCATATAACAATATACAAAACAAATGAAACGAGACAAAATGATCAAGGAATGGGAGAAAACCACTAGGATGTCTCCCTTGAGTCTTTTTATAATTGGAATGTTATTATTCATACTAATATTAGTTATAGCCTCATGGTCAAATATAGTCTATGAACACATGACCCATACTAGCAGTGTCACCCGACGTTGGAAATTAAAAACAGTACACTGTAAAAACTGCACCATTCTGACTCCAGAAACTAGAGAAATACCCCTACCAATTGCAACAGAGAAAAATGGCACTCAATTTGATCAAGCTTTATGGATGAGACAAGCAGCTGTCTATCTAAATATACACGGAGCTGTAAGGGGCATGTGTCAATATGCTGAGCAAAAATCTGCTGAACAGGAAATGACAGGTCGGGCTGTCACCGCAAAACCCAGACAGAGACAGCGCCAGAGTGTGAAAAGCTCTGTGAACAAAATCACAGAAGCAGCTACTATTTTGACAGCTACCATCATGACAATTGCCCCCACTATAAATAGTCAGAAACAAAATGCCAATACTACTCAAGACCAAATAGAAACCTATGTTCCCCCGCCTGCTATTATTAAGACAATCCCATTATCAGACCACATTGAAATTAATAATGACACTTCAGAATCTGCGAGTCCAGATAAGAAGGACACCGGAGATTGTGATATCCAATTTAAGAGTGCCAATGTGTCAGATTGTGATGAAGGACTCATGAGCTGGCTTCTTCAGGCATCTCAGGCAGCATATGAAAGGCTGTGTAGATACAAGGCTCAGTGTGGTCAGCAGAACGAAACCTTATGTAGTTAGAATACCTGGGAGGATATAGTATCTAGTTATGGACCCACATCCAAGGAATTCGTAACAGTAAAAGTAAAGCTAATAAATCATGAGGAGATGAGACTCTCTGGATGGTCCATCGGCATTAGCCCTGTTAAAACCTGTCATTATAGAGTTTTTGCCCAACAGACAAGACGAGGCTGGACGATAGAGAAGATGAGAAGATAGGTATTATCAGATGAAAACATGTCAGAAGATTAATGCTACCTATATATGGGATGCCCCGATTATCAAAAGAATTGAACCAGACAGCTATGATAATAAAACATGGGAACAAGAACTGTGGGCAACCACGGAAACTTATGGAAATGATGAATGGGATAAAAGTAATCAAATAGGACAGCTTCTGTTAGATATAGCCCCCCTGCCTTTTTCGGCCAACCCTGACCCCGATGTGTTAAACACTGATCCGACTGACCCTGCTCCTAGAAGAGTGAGAAGAGGGCAGGAGTACACACTTGAGAGCCTATGCACTAAAGGAATGTTCCAAAAGGTAGAGGCAAAAACCACGTCGTTATCATCTAGTGTTACTTTTGCCGCTATAGTAGCGGCGAATCAAAATAAACACAAAGGAAAGAAGGAACAACAAACTGCGTTCATTCTCTTCGAACACGAAGACAGACAATTTGAGAATTGTTTTTATTTGATGGCAAATGGTTCCAGACCATGGTCAGACGGCAAGCCTCCCCCTGACACTCATTTCAGGAGAGAGGAGGTTTACCCCAGATGCAAACCAGGAAAAAATTGCAGAAACAGAGGACCTGAAAATGATGGAGATGATGCCGACGCACAAGACACCGGATTACGTAATGTTTATTGGAGATGGCATTTGCTATCCACCACGAGTGAACAAAATAAGAACAAAATTAACGGGACAGGAAAGGCGTACATTGCAGATCAGCACTCAGATAGTAAATTTTGGAAATTATGGCTAAAATACCCTGTCGTGCAGCGAAGGGTCATGTGGTACAAATTAGGGGCGCTGCAAGAAAATGGTATATTATGCCATAACATGCAGTTTAATAATAAAGGAATGGAAGAAGGAAATGATTGTCACAAAGAGCCCTGTGAGTGTCGAAGGGATCAGGTAGGACTAGCAATTTCCATGATGACTCAACAACCCTGGAGGAATTGGATCAATAATAATCAGTCGACCTGGTGGGCTGAGGCTAAGCAATGTTTGTCCAAAGTACTAAGGATAAACATTACTCATGTAAGATATGCATATCAGCTCATTAATGAAAAACCTAACAATACAGAAAACAGAATATTTTATCCTATGAGGGGAGAAGATTGGGCAAGAGCAATGGAGGACTGTACCAAAGACCTACCGGTCAATCTATCCTGCCCACTCCCATCTAGAAACTCCATTGGTCGACGACCTAGTGGTCAAGGGCAAGGAGACCATAAGTATACTATTTCTCCGACATGTCTAAATAATGAGGCTGAAAAAGACCCCACGGTTTTCTTTAAAGCATGGGAATGGTCTCAGTTAGCCGGCCTT
Source organism: Synchiropus splendidus (assembly GCF_027744825.2). Classification (NCBI taxonomy): domain Eukaryota; kingdom Metazoa; phylum Chordata; class Actinopteri; order Syngnathiformes; family Callionymidae; genus Synchiropus; species Synchiropus splendidus. The sequence continues at coordinate 627,598 of NW_026527058.1, forward strand.
TTGTTAGGAAAAGGATTAGGATGGAACTCGTTTGACACAGAAAGCTGAGGAATGTTGATATGGCCCCATATTGTGTCATATAAAGAACTAAAAGAAAATACTCTTACTGCTCACCAGAAAGGAAAGAAGAATACTACGATAATACATCAATTCCTGGTGGGCTCTGGACTCCCACATCTAACAAACCCATTGAACAATCTGAAGGAAAGAGTTAAAAAATATGAGATAGAAGTACAGACTGCGCAAGGGATGTGGGGTTACGACTCAGTGTTCCAAGAAAATATTACTGAATGGAAGAGACCATCTACGGAAGGACTCCGAGATAATGACCAAAGGACGTGGTATGCTACACTTAAAGAAGCAACATTATTGTTTAACCCAAGCCAACTGTGGGGAGATATTACACAAATTACAGGAGGTGAAAGAACCTCGGGAATGGCCCTTCAGGATCAATTAGCTAATTACCAGAACTTTCTCAGAAGGAAAGAAGTCTCCTGGAATGATTCCAATGGAGAAGTGTCTATTCGGGCCTGGCCCCATTTTAATAACATGATAATTGTCCCGGGGAAAAGTAGTGTACAAAAGGAGGGAATGGGGGTAGAACCTCCCATAAAGTACACATCGCAGTTTCTGTTGCCCAATCATCTGAAAACAGTCAGACAATATTTTAAACGATACTCGGAATGGCACCACGTAAGAACAATTCAGTCATCATTCCCGTTTGTCCACACTACTCTAATGACTACGGAGAGGTTTTTAATAGCAGGTCTAGACCTCTTTGAGATCAATAATATGAAGAAGACAAAAAACAAAAGATTTGACAAAACTGAATTTAGGAAAACCTGGTTCCCCGTCCTAAGCAACATTCAGTACCCACAGCTCAGATGGCAACCCAATGACCCTGAGTATTTTAATTTAAGTATTACAGGATACCAAAAATGCTTTCGTGCACCTAATTTGAAACCTGAGCCGGTATACAGTCATGATTCTAATCCATGCGATCCACACCTCTGGGGTTATATTCCGTGTAATACCTCCGGATGTTTTAATGGATCTCGAATAGCTAAACAATTAAAAAGAAAACATGAGTCCTATTTTACCACAAGGTGGGGGACACATGGTATACTGTCGAAAAATAGGGAAGAAATGTGTGGACGACTAGGAGTCCATGTAGCCGTACCACACTGGCCAAAAGTAGCGGCTCCATTCGGGTTTCTGGAAAGCATAAACCCGGGATTCTTAATGTACAATCGCTATGAAACATACCGGGATCAGCTATGTGATAAAGACAATGTCCATGCAAAATCACGGACACAGGTATACTCTATAGATGATAGGATTCTTTCAAAAATATCCTATGCCGAAACATCCCCGTGGTATATCCCACTAGGAAATAGGAGTTGTGTCTATGAAGATTATAGTGCCCCTAAGATCGATACATCTCAAGATATATTTGCTTGTGAAAAATTGGACGACTATTGGCATATTGTACGTGATTTCCGCACTAAAACCCCGACAGCAGGATGGTTAGGATTCATAGGTATGGTAGCAGAAGCGACGGTGTATGGGGTAGGACAAGGAGTTGTAGACACGGTAGACGCCGTGTGGGAAATAATTAAATTAATGTGGTGGTACATAAAATGGATACTTATTGTGTTAGCAGTCCTCATAGGTCTTGCTGCAATCTCTAAAGTAGTCACCTCATGCAGGTGCTTTAACAGTATATGCTGCTATCCGTGCCGTGCAGCCAGCAGACGAAAAGAAAGACAAGAAAGAGAGTTCTTGAAGAAAGCTCTTCGAGACGTTAAGGACGACATAAGGAAAAAGAAACAAGGAAAATGGAAAAAATCATCGGACGAAGGCTATAGTGAGGTTTAACTCAGGGACCTTGCTTATGTCTTACAGATATGAAGACCAAGGTGTCGGCTACAAAAGTACCTGAGGGGGAAGCGAATAAGGAAAACCTCAGGATTAAATTTATGACCTTAATATGGGTGTTCGGCACCATCATAATAATATATGAATCACTTAATTTTAAAATTACCTACTTCTCCAACAGAGAAGATTGGTGTCAGAGAACAAACATTACTCTTTGTAGATCCATAACCACTCAGAGTACTTATAGATCTCTTCTGGAATGGAGAAAGGTTGAAACAACCACTATAATAACAGAAAAATACATCCTAATCAGTGCCAAGGCATTGGTTTATGACATCACTGTAGGATTGACTAAATGGCAAAATGATACAATGTTACAGAATGATACACTGAGCTCCATGGCTTATTACCCACGTTACATTAAACACACTATCTTCTGGATGATGCTGACATGGGCATACATTGGAGCAGACATACTGATGTTCCATCTACGTCAACAGGAAACTGAAGGTAACACCTCCATCTACAAGCACACAGGCAAAGCTGCGCAGGAAGTATCTCACATTTAGTCGCACTGAGCATGGCAAGCAACCAGACGAACAACACGGGGTATGACCCAGCAAATCCTCCTCAGGTAGGGACAGATTTTATTGATCTTATGATACTGTCCATGTTACAAGTAGTATTTGTTCCTCCATTACACAAGCAAAAAACTTGCCTAGGGTGCATCTTCGGATTAGTAGTAGGATGCATTCGTTTTTTAGTCAGAAAAGTAACCCCTTTACACACATCATTCAGCCTCATTGGAGTTGCTGCATTGAATCTTAGTCCTCAGAGACCGTGGCTTTGGCCGACCGCGGTCACCGTAGTATACATTCTGGACAGTTTGTACACCGAATTGACTTTACTATTTTGCACAGATTCTCAGTGCACCTATTGCAATATAGCAGGGACAGTGATATATCTTATACTCATAGGTTTATTGCTGACATTAATTTGGTCAACCCTGGGGAGGTATAAAAAGGCAGCACTAAATCTTACAGGACAATGGATGATTCTGATGATATGGGTCCTGATTAAAAAATTAGCTAGACGAACTTCCTTGTATGTCTCTATGTTTTATATAGGTTATCTGATGGGGACTTGTTATCCCATGAAACTATGGAAAACTCCTAACGACATTAGGTTGTTTGGAATGGCGTCTGCTGTTAGTAGACCTTCTCAAAATTGACATTTTGTAATGTTTCTGCAGGGCCCAATTGTGATTACGGACGGGAACGACAAGGCGGATCAATGGGATCCATGGGGCACAAAGGAGACGAATGTGCTGTTAGCTCTGGATGTGATCATGGAGCCCCTTGATCCTAAAACCAAAGTCCGCCCTGCAGACATAGGACGCCGTAGGGTTTTTAGTTGGGGACCCTCCACCAAAATGATTGAATATTGGAGGAATAAGCCCCTCATGAGATTTACAGCAAAAGTATCACGCGGCGTCGTCACCCAAGAACACCGAAAGAAGGTCCAAAAGATATGGGTGCCCCTCGAAATCAAACCAACGAGAAAGATCGTGTGGTCATTTGAAAAAGAGACCCTGTTCATCCTCCAGGCATGGCCACGTTTCGTGGTAATGTGCCAGGAGAATGAGCCATTAGTACACTGGCTTCCAGTGGTATGTGCCGAACACTGGGAGTTCACGTTCCCAGGGGATGATAAGCTGCCCCCATTGACCACGTACGCCCTTAGGGTGTACCACTGTACTATAGGACCTGGGCAGACATCCTGGATTGAACAGGGAGGATTTCATCCTCCATATGTGGTGCAGGGAATGTTGTTGAAAACGGAACAGGTGGGAGAAGTGTATGATAAAGATTTGGGGTTCATTAGTCCCGCTAGACCTTGGGGGCCGGGAAACATACAGCCAGGTTACCGACGTCCAGGGGACCAGATTCACCTCCGTGACCCGAAATTACTGATGGTGACTCAGTGGCAAAGAGACGCTGTGAGCGTGTATGAGGACTGGGAGGACTTGATACTCAGTGAACATGGTAGATTATGGCATGGGGGGTATAGTCTACACCATTATCAGGGAGGATTTTGCCCTTGTGGTTACTTCGAGTGGATGAGCGAATTATTGAAAAATAGAACAACAGTGCCCACCGCATTGGGGTGGCATGTTCAAGGACCAGTCTCATGGCAGAATTTTGCCCAACTGGTAATAAGCGGAAATGAGAAAGAAGCTCTGGCTGTGTTGAAGGGAGAACGTGACTGGAAGCGCCCTGCTATGCTCGAGCAGCAGAGATTTAGGCCCGGTGGGAGGCCCTTTGCTCGGAGAACAAATCCGGCGAGATGCTGGGTAGAGAGAGCTGCGACATCCAGAAGCGGTTGGGTATTTCAGTTTGCTTCGCCTCCTGGTCAGGGGAACAACTGTCTGCCTGATAAAGGACCATCTGCTAACTCGGATTCGGGAGCTACTCCCGCCCCAAGGGCACCCAGACGTCCAAGGGCCTCCGTGTCCGTACCAACGTACGTACACCTGCAGTCCTTTCCTCGATCACAGCAGAGTGACACCTCGCTAACTGAAGGTGAGACGGATGAAGAAAATCCGAAAGATCAATCAAAATCTCCGGAAGACACCGGTGCAACAAATTGCGACTATTGTGAAGGTAATGTAATGACTCTCAAAAATCTACTTCTATGTAAACATGAGGGCCATGTCCTGAAAAATTGTCATCAATGTGGGTTAAATATGATAAAAAACAAATTTGTCTTCCCAGACTCAAAACAGCTCACAGATGTCCCAGCTAATGTTACCTCCACAGGGTCGGCTGACCCTGTGAACACATCTTCAGGGTCGGCTGATCCTGTGAACACATCATCTCCGGTGCGTCCGAATACCCCCAGAGTTTCGACCCCTGTTACGCCTGAGCGGAACGAATACTCTCCTACCACCCCCCGAGATGAGAGTCCAGATCCCACCATGCCTAATCGTCCGAGCAGAGGAAGCGACCTCACTCCTCCTTCAACGCACGCTGCCGCGACATCTACCGGTAGAGGCAAGGAGTCTGCACAGAAATTGTTCGATTACTATATGAATGTGCTGAGAAGGCTGAAGGAGGAAGATTTGAAGGAGCTTGAGTCCCGAATGAATGAAAGAGATGAAAAAGATGAAAAAGATGAAGAAGATGAATCAATGGACTTAGACAAATGGTGAAGGAGGATATTTTCGGAGGGGGATGTTGTATATACTGGAAAATCGAAAATATTATAACCATGCTTTGCACTTATTATGAGCACTTATTGAATCTGTATGCTTTGCACTTATTATGAGCACTTATTGAACCTGTATGCTTTGCACTTTTGAACTTACAAGCAGGGCATGCTCTAACCTCAGGGTGAATTTGTAAGCAGAACATGTTTTTAAGCGGAGCTTGCGATTATGGTTAACACTTAGAAGGAACGTTGTATTAATAGAACATTGTGGTCTTCACTTAGAACATAAGTCACATTTATCAAAACAATGAAACTAACACTCAGCATGTTCAATGAATCTAAAACATCTGCATAAGACATAAGGGGTGTCTGTAATGAAGTTAAAACTTTCCACTAAGGACGACAGCTAGAACACGTGATGAAAATTAAAACTTTCCACTGAAGATGACAAGAACACGTCACCCATTAATGACGCATTGGGGGATTGTTTATTGAAATCGGCAATGTTGCTATAAAGGTCTAGGATAAACTGACCTCTCGCTCTCGCTCTTGATCCACGCTTTTGGCTTCATCCGTTTGCTGAAAGGTCTTGTATCTTAACTTGGGACGGTGCTCTTGCTCTTGCTCTTAGGCCATTTGATTTAACTCTTTTTGTTGTTCTCTTATGGTTTTTTATTATTGATTGGTTGATTTTTATGATTAATTCTTTTCACTTAATCTCTTTTATTGCATATACTTTGAATATATTTTTTAGGATCTTTGACTTAATCCTTTTTATTGTGTATGCATTTTGATTATATGATTTTTGACATTTATGTATGTGCACTAGCGTCTGGCAGTGCCTTTGACTTTGTTGGGTATTAGCGTCTGGCAATACCCTTGAGTTTATTGATGTTTATTGATTTATTGTTTTTATTATCCTTTTTTGAATTTTATTGTTTTATTACCCTTTTATCATTTTTGTATTGAATTTTATTCTTTATTGATTTTACTGTTTTGTTATCCTTTTTATCAATTTTTTGGAGAAATACTTTTGACATAAAAACAAAATAAAACTGAGTACGAATTAAGTACTGAAAAGGCACAACGGCATTGATCCCTGACTACTAAAGAATCGACTGGCTCCTGTACTACCATCAACTGGGTTATAGGTGAGTTAATGCTGGATTGAATTAATGTTTGATTCCCTTTCCTGTGCACATGTAGTGAATGTCTCGACTGGTAGCATTATTCCATCCTGAATTATTATGTCAATGATAAAGTGGTAGTTCAGAAGGTTGAGGTAATATTTTATTTAAGGAATGGATTGAGGATCTAATCATGTGTCCCTAAACGAAGCTAAGTAAAGAGACTACGGTAGAAGGTGTAGCATTGTAAGGTCAAGAACCTGTTTCTCAACAGGTCGGGTGATTTAAATAACCCGCTCAGTGAAGCGCCGACACTACTCACTAATATAATAGGTGAAGTTGATACATCTATTATAGTTTTAGAACCGTGTCTGCAACAAGAGGCTGACTGAGTTGACCACACGAGGGGGCCCTTTACCAGAGAGGCAAAGGGAGGTAGTGTACTCGGAACTAGGGACGGCTTGTTACAGCCAATTGCCCTGTACACAAAACCTTGAAATCCAAAACCCGGCGACAACCCACTATAGCAGAAAGGGTCTTTCTAGTAATTGCTCATCAAAGCTAAGCTGTCTGAAGTGTTTTTCCAAAGTTATCAACATTTTTATGCTTGGCGTCCGGAACCCTCCTTATCTCAGGCTGAAAACCGGTTTTCTCCACTGTGCCATAACATTGCAGGGAAGCTTCATAACATGAAACTTTCACCTCCCGCTATACAAGAAAGGATCTTTCTCGTAGTTATTATACACACATATAAATATTTAAGCAGTCTGAAGTGTTTTTCCAAAGTTATCAACATTTTTATGTTTGCTGCTCCGGAATCGACCTTATCTGAGGCTGAAAACGTGTTTTCTGCATTGTGCCATAACTTTGCAGACAAGCGTCAGAACAATAAAATTTCACCTCCCACAATAGCAGAAAGGGTCTTTCTAGTAGTTGCACGTCACATCTAAGCTGACTGAAGAGTTTTTCCAAAGTTATCAACATTTTTATGTTTGGCCTTCCGGAATCGACCATATCTCAGGCTGAAAACGCGTTTTCTGCATTGTGCCATAACTTTGCAGGGAAGCTTCAGAACATGAAATTTTCACCTCCCACTATAGCAGAAATGGTCTTTCTAGTAGTTGCACGTCAAATCTAAGCTGTCTGAAGTGTTTTTCCAAAGTTATCAACATTTTTATGTTTGGCGTTCCGGAATCCACCTTATCTCAGGCTGAAAACGTGTTTTCTGCATTGTGCCATAACTTTGCAGGGAAGCTTCAGAACATGCAATTTTCACCTCCCACTATATCAGAAAGGATCTTTCCAGTAGTAGCACATCACATATAAGCTGTCTGAAGTGTTTTTACAAAGTTAACAACATATTTATGTTTGGCGTTCCGGAATCGACCTTATCTCAGGTTGAAAACGCGTTTAACTCATTGTGCCATAACTTTGCATAAAGCTTCAGAACATGAAATTTTCACCTCCCACAATAGCAGAAAGGGTATTTCTAGTAGTTGCAGATCAAATCTAAGCTGTCTGAAATGTTTTTCCAAAGTTATCTACTTTTTTATGTTTGGCGTTCCTGAATCGACCTTATCTCAGGCAGAAAACGCGTTTAACGCATTGTTCCATAACTTTGCAGGGAAGCTTCAGAACATCGAATTTTCACCACCCACTATAGCAGAAAGGGTTTTTCTCGTAGTTGCACGTCAAATCTAAGCTGTCTGATATGTTTTTCCGAAGATATCAACATTTTTATGTTTGGCGTTCAGGAATCGACCTTATCTCAGGCTGTGAGCGCGTTTTCTGCATTGTGCCATAACTTTGGAGGAAAGATTCAGAACTTGAAATTTTCAATTCCCATTATAGCAGAAAGGGTCTTTCTCGTACTTGCACATCAAATCTAAACTGTCTGAAGTGTTTTTTGAAAGTTTTCGACATTTTTATGTTTGGCGTTCCTGAATCGACCTTATCTCAGGCTGAAAACGCGTTTTCTGCCATGTGCCATAACTTTGCAGGGAAGCTTCAGAACATGAAATTTTCAACTTCCACTATAGCAGAAGGGGTCTTTCTAGTAGTTGCACATCAAATCTAAGCTGTCTCATGGGTTTTTCGAAAGTTATCAACATTTTTTGGTTTGGCGTTCCGGAACCCACCTTTTCTCAGGCTGAAAACGCTTTTTCTGCCTTGTGCCATAACTTTGCAGGGAAGTTTCAGAACTTGAAATTAACACCTCCCACTATAGCAGAAATGGTCTTTCGAGTAGTTGCACATCAAATCTCAGCTGTTTGAAGTGTTTTTCCAAAGTTATCAACATTTTTATGTTTGGCGTTCCGGAATCAACCTTATCTCAGGCTGAAAACGCTTTTTCTGCATTGTGCCATAACTTTGCAGGGAAGCTTCAGAACATGAAATTTTTACCTCCCACTGTAGCAGAAACGATCTTTCTAGTAGTTGCACATCAAATCTAAGCTGTCTGAAGAGTTTTTCCAAAGTTATCAACATTTTTATGCTTTGCGTTCCGAAACCCACCTTATCGCAGCCTGAAAACGCGTTTTCTGCATTGTGCCATAACTTTGCAGGGAAGCTTCAGAACATGAAATTTTCACCTCCCACTATAGCAGAAAGGGTCTTTCTAGTAGTTGCAGATCAAGTCTCACCTGTCTGAAGTGTTTTTCGAAAGTTTTCAACATTTTTATGTTTGGTGTTCCTGAATCGACCTTATCTCAGGCTGAAAACGCGTTTTCTGCATTGTGACATAACTTTGCAGGAAAGCTTCAAATCATGAAATGTTCATTTCCCACTATATCAGAAAGGGTCTTTCTCGTAGTTGCACATCTAATCTAAGCTCTCTGAAGTGTTTGTCCAAAGTTATCAACGTTTTTATGTTTGGCGTATCGGAATTGACCTTATGTGAAGCTGAAAACGCGTTTTCTGCATTGTGACATAACTTTGCAGGGAAGCTTCAGAACATGAAATTTTCATATCCCACTATAGCAGAAAGGGTCTTTCTAGTAGTTGCAAGTCAAATATTAGCTGTCTGAAGTGTTTTTCCAAAGTTATCAACATTTTTATGTTTGGCATTCCAGAATCGACCTTATCTCTGGCTGAAAACGCCTTTTCTGCATTGTGATATAACTTTGCAGGGAAACTTCAGAACATGAAATTTTCACATCCCACTATAGCAGAAAGGGTCTTTCTAGTAATTGCACATCAAATCTAAGCTGTCTGAAGTGTCTTTCCAAAGTTATCAACATTTTTATGTTTGGCGTACCGGAACCCACCTTATCTCAGGCTGAAAACGCGTTTTCTGCCTTGTGCCATAACTTTGCAGGGAAGCTTCAGAACATGACATTTTCACATCCCACTATAGCTGAAAGGGTCTTTCCAGTAGTTGCACATCAAATCTAAGCTGTTTGAAGTGTTTTTCCAAAGTTATCAACATTTTTATGTTTGGCGTTCCGGAATCGACCTAATCTCAGGCTGAGAACGCGATTTACGCATTGTGCCATAACTTTGCAGGAAAGCTTCAGAACATGAAATTTTCACCTCCCACTATAGCAGAAAGGGTCTTTCCAGTAGTTGCACATCAAATCTAAGCTGTCTGAAGTGTCTTTCCAAAGTTATCAACATTTTTATGTTTGGCGTACCGGAACCCACCTTATCTCAGGCTGAAAACGCGTTTTCTGCCTTGTGCCATAACTTTGCAGGGAAGCTTCAGAACATGACATTTTCACATCCCACTATAGCTGAAAGGGTCTTTCCAGTAGTTGCACATCAAATCTAAGCTGTCTGAAGTGTTTTTCGAAAGTTATCAACGTTTTTATGTTTGGCGTTCCGGATCGCACCTTATTGAAAACGCATTTTCTGCATTGTGCCATAACTTTGCAGGGAAGCTTCAGAACTTGAAATTTTCACCTCCCACTATAGCAGAAAGGGTCTTTCTAGTAGTTGCACATCACATCTAAGCTGTCTGAAGTGTTTTTCCAAAGTTATAAACATTTTTATGTTTGGCGTTCCGGAATCGACCTTATCTCAGGCTGAATGCGCATTTTCTGCATTGTGCCATAACTTTGCAGGGAAGCTTCAGAACTTGAAATTTTCACCTCCCACTATAGCAGAAAGGGTCTTTCTAGTAGTTGCACATCAAATCTAAGCTGTTTGAAGTGTTTTTCCAAAGTTATCAACATTTTTATGTTTGGCGTTCCGGAACCCACCTTATCTCAGGCTGTAAACGCGTTTTCTGCATTGTGCCATAACTTTGGATGAAACCTTCAGAACATGAAATTTTAACCTGCCACTATAGCAGAAAGGGTTCTTCTAGTAGTTGCACATCAAATCTAACCTGTCTGAAGTGTTTTTCCAAAGTTATCAACATTCTTATGTTTGGCGTTCCGGAATCAACATTATCTCAGGCTGAAAACGCGTTTTCTGCATTGTGCCATCACTTAGCAATAAAGCTGCAGAATATGAAATTTTCACCTCTCAATATAGCAGAAAGGGTCTTTATAGTAGTTGCACAACAAATCTAAGCTCTCTGAAGTGTTTTTCCAAAGTTATCATATTTTTATGTTTGGCGTTCCGGAATTGACCTTGTCTCAGGCTGAATGCGCATTTTCTCCATTGTGCCATAACTTTGCAGGGAAGCTTCAGAACATGACATTTTCACATCCCACTATAGCAGAAAGGGTCTTTCTAGTTGTTGCACATCAAATCTAAGCTGTTTGAAGTGTTTTTCCAAAGTTATCAACAGTTTTATCTTTGGCGTACCGGAATCGACCTTATCTCAGTCTGAAAACGCGATTTACGCATTCTGCCATAACTTTGCAGGGAATCTTCAGAACATGAAATTTTCATATCCCACTATAGCAGGAAGGGTCTTTATAGTAGTTGCACATCAAATCTAAGCTGTCCGAAGTGTTTTTCCAAAGTTATCAACATTTTTATGTTTGGCATTCTGGAACCCACCTTTTCTCAGGCTGAAAACGCGTTTTCTGCATTGTGCCATAACTTTGTAGGGAGACTTCAGAAAATGAAATTTTCTCCTTCCACTATAGCAGAAAGGGTCTTTCTAGTAGTTGCACATCAAATCTAAGTTGTCTGAAGTGTTTTTCCAAAGTTAACACCATTTTTATGTTTGGCGTTCCAGAAACAACCTTATCTCAGGCTGAAAACGCGTTTTTCGCAATTTGCCATAACTTTGCAGGAAAGCCTCATAACATGAAATTTTCACCTCCCACTATAGCAGAAAGGGTCTTTCTAGTAGTTGCACATCAAATCTAAGCTGTCTGAAGTGTTTTTCCAAAGTTATCAACATTTTTATGTTTGGCGTTCTGGAACCCACCTTATCTCAGGCTGAAAACGCGTTTTCTGCATTGTGCCATAACTTTGCATGGGAGACTTCAGAACATGAAATTTTCTCCTCCCACTATAGCAGATAGGGTATTTCTAGTAGTTGCACATCAAATCTAAGTTGTCTGAAGTGTTTTTCCAAAGTTATCAACATTCTTATGTTTGGCGTTCCGGAATCAACCTTATCTCAGACTGAAAACGTGTTTTCTGCAATGTGCCATAACTTTGCAGGGAAACTTCAGAACATGAAATTTTCACCTCCCACTATAGCAGAATGGGTCTTTCTAGTAGTTGCACATCAAATCTAAGCTGTCTGAAGTGTTTTTCCAAAGTTATCAACATTTTTTTGTTTGGCGTTCCGGATCGCACCTTATTGAAAACGCATTTTCTGCATTGTGCCATAACTTTGCAGGGAATCTTCAGAACATGAAATTTTCACCTCCCATTATAGCAGAAAGGGTCTTTCGAGTAGTTGCACATCAAATCTAAGCTGTTTGAAGTGTTTTTCCAAAGTTATCAACATTTTTATGTTTGGCGTTCCGGAACCCACCTCATCTCAGGCTGTAAACGCGTTTTCTGCATTGTGCCATCACTCTGCAGGGCAGCTTCAGAACATGACATTTAAACATCCCACTATAGCAGAAAGGGTCTTTCGAGTAGTTGCACATCAAATCAAAGCTGTTTGAAGTGTTTTTCGATAGTTATCAACATTTTTATGTTTGGCGTTCCGGAATCGACCTTATCTCAGGCTGAAAACGCGTTTTCTGCATTGTGCCATAACTTTGCAGGAAAGCTTCAGATCATGAAATGTTCATTTACCACTATAGCAGAAAGGGTCTTTCTCGTAGTTGCACATCTAATCTAAGCTGTCTGAAGTGTTTGTCCAAAGTCATCAACATTTTTATGTTTGGCGTTCCGGAATCAACCTTATCTCAGGCTGAAAACGCGTTTTCTGCATTGTGCCATAACTTTTCAGGGACGCTTGAGAACATGAAATTTTCACCTCCCACTATAGCATAAAGGGTCTCTCTAGTAGTTGCACATCAAATCTAAGCTGTCTGAAGTGTTTTTCCAAAGTTATCAACATATTTATGTTTGGCGGTCCGGAACCCACTTTTTCTCAGGCTGAAAATGCGTTTCCTGCATTGTGCCACAACTTTGCAGGGAAGCTTCAGAACATGAAATTTAAACCTCCCACTATAGCAGAATGGGTTTTTCTAGTAGTTGCACATAAAATCTAAGCTATCTGAAGTGTTTTTCCAAAGTTATCAACATTTTCAAGTTTGGAGTTCCGGAACCCACCTTATCTCAGGCTGAAAACGCGTTTTCTGCATTGTGCCATAATTTTGCAGGGAAGCTTCAGAACATGAAATTTTAACCTCCCACTATAGCAGAATGGGTCTTTCTAGTTGTTGCACATCAAATCTTAGCTGTCTGAAGTGTTTTTCCAAAGCTATCAACATTTTTATGTTTGGAGTTCTGAAATCAACCTCACCTCAGGCTGAAAATGCGTTTTACGCATTGTGCCATAACTTTGCAGGAAAGCTGCAGAATATGAAATTTTCACCTCCCACTATAGCAGAAAGGGTCTTTCTAGTAGTTGCACATCAAATCTAAGCTGTCGAAAGTATTTTTCGAAAGTTATCAACATTTTCAGTTTTGGCGTTTCGGAATCGACCTTATCACAGGCTGAAAACGCGTTTTCTGCAATGTGCCATAACTTTGCAGGGAAGCTTCAGAACATGAAATTTTCAACTCCCACTAAAGCAGAAAGGGTCTTTCCAGTAGTTGCACATCAAATCTTAGCTGTCTGAAGTGTTTTTCCAAAGTTCTCAACATTTTTATGTTTGGCGTTCTGGCACCCACCTTATCTCAGGCTGAAAACGCGTTTTCTGCATTGTGCCATAACTTTGCAGGAAAGCTGCAGAATATGAAATTTTCACCTCCCACTATAGCAGAAAGGGTCTTTCTAGTAGTTGCACTTCAAATCTAAGCTGTTTGAAGTGTTTTTCCAAAGTTATCAACATTTTTATGTTTGGCGTTCCGAAATCGATCTTATCTCAGGCTGAATACGCGTTTTCTGCATTGTGCCATAACTTTGCAGGAAAGCTTCAGAACATGAAATTTTCACCTCCCACTATAGCAGAAAGGGTCTTTCCAGTAGTTGCACATCAAATCTAAGCTGTCTGAAGTGTTTTTCGAAAGTTATAAACATTTTTTGGTTTGGCGTTCCGAAATCGATCTTATCTCAGGCTGAAAACGCGTTTTCTGCAATGTGCCATAACTTTGCAGGGAAGCTTCAGAACATGAAATTTTCAACTCCCACTATAGCAGAAAGGGTCTTTCCAGTAGTTGCACATCAAATCTAAGCTGTCTGAAGTGTTTTTCCAAAGTTATCAACATTTTTATGTTTGGCGTTCCGGAACCCACCTTATCTCAGGCTGAAAACGCGTTTTCCGCATTGTGCCATAACTTTGCAGGGAAGCTTCAGAAAATGAAATTTTCACCTCCCACTATAGCAGAAAGGGTCTTTCTAGTAGTGTCACATCAAATCTAATCTGTCTGAAATGTTTTTCCGAAGTTATCAACTTTTTTATGTTTGGTGTTCCGGAATCTACCTATCTCAGGCTGAAAACGCGTTTTCTGCATTGTGCCATGACTTTGCAGGGAAGCTTCAGAACATGACATTTTCACATCCCACTATAGCAGAAAGGTTCCTCCTAGTAGTTCCACATCAAATCTAAGCTGTCTGAAGTGTTTTTCCAAAGTTATAAACATTTTTATGTTTGGCGTTCCGAAATCGATCTTATCTCAGGCTGAAAACGCGTTTTCTGCAATGTGCCATAACTTTGCAGGGAAGCTTCAGAACATGAAATTTTCAACTCCCACTATAGCAGAAAGGGTCTTTCCAGTAGTTGCACATCAAATCTAAGCTGTCTGAAGTGTTTTTCCAAAGTTCTCAACATTTTTATGTTTGGTGTTCCGGAATCTACCTATCTCAGGCTGAAAACGCGTTTTCTGCATTGTGCCATGACTTTGCAGGGAAGCTTCAGAACATGACATTTTCACATCCCACTATAGCAGAAAGGTTCCTCCTAGTAGTTCCACATCAAATCTAAGCTGTCTGAAGTGTTTTTTGAAAGTTATCAACATTTCTATGTTTGGCGTTCCTGAATCGACCTTATCTCAGGCTGAAAACGCGTTTTCTGCAATGTGCCATAACTTTGCAGGGAAGCTTCAGAACATGAAATTTTAAACTCCCACTATTGCAGAAAGGGTATTTCCAGTAGTTGCACATCAAATCTAAGCTGTCTGAAGTGTTTTTCCAAAGTTATCAACATTTTTATGTTTGGCTTTCCGGAATCGACCTTATCTCAGGCTGAAAACGCGTTTTCTGCATTGTGCCATAACTTTGGAGGGAAGCTTCAGAACATGAAATTTTCAACTCCCACTATAGCAGAAAGGGTCTTTCTAGTAGTTGCACATCAAATCTAACCTGTCTGAAGTGTTTTTCCAAAGTTATTAACATTCCTATGTTTGGCGTTCCGGAATCAACCTTATCTCAGGCTGAAAACGCATTTTCTGCATTGTGCCTTCACTTTGCAGGAAAGCTGCAGAATATGAAGTTTTCACCTCCCACTATAGCAGAAAGGGTCTTTCTAGTAGTTGCACAACAAATCTAAGCTGTCTGAAGTGTTTTTCGAAAGTTATCGACATTTTTATGTTTGCCGTTCCGGATCGCACCTTATTGAAAACGCCTTTTCTGCATTGTGCCATAACTTTGCAGGGAGACTTCAGAACATGACATTTAAACATCCCACTATAGCAGAAAGGGTCTTTCTAGTAGTTGCACATCAAATCTAAGCTGTTTGAAGTGTTTTTCGAAAGTTATCAACATTTTTATGTTTGGAGTTCCGGAATCGACCTTATCTCAGGCTGAAAACGCGATTTAAGCATTCTGCCATAACTTTGCAGGGAAGCTTCTGAACATGAAATTTTTAAATCCCACTATAGCAGAAAGGGTCTTTCTAGTAGTTGCACATCAAATCTAAGCTGTCTGAAGTGTTTTTCCAAAGTTATAAACATTTTTATGTTTGGCGTTCCGAAATTGATCTTATCTCAGGCTGAAAACGCGTTTTCTGCATTGTGCCATAACTTTGCAGGGAACCTTCAGAACATGAAATTTTCACCTCCCACTATAGTAGAAAGGGTCTTTCTAGTAATTGCACATCAAATCTAAGCTGTCTGAAGTGTTTTTCCAAAGTTCTCAACATTTTTATGTTTGGCGTTCTGGCACCCACCTTATCTCAGGCTGAAAAGGCGTTTTCTGCATTGTGCGATATCTTTGCAGGGAAGCTTCAGAACATGAAATTTTCAACTCCCACTATAGCAGAAAGGGACTTTCTAGTAGTTGCACGTCAAATATAAGCTGTCTGAAGTGTTTTTCCAAAGTTATCAACATTTTTATGTTTGGCGTTCCGGAACCCACCTTATCTCAGTCTGTTAGCGCGTTTTCTGCATTGTGCAATACCTTTGGAGGAAAACTTCAGAACATGACATTTTCAAATCCCACTATAGTAGAAAAGGTCTTTCTAGTACTTGCACTTCAAATCTAAGCTGTCTGATGTGTTTTTCCAAAGTTATCAACATTTTTATGTTTGGCTTTCCGGAATCGACCTTATCTCAGGCTGAAAACGCGTTTTCTGCATTGTGCCATAACTTTGGAGGGAAGCTTCAGAACATGAAATTTTCACCTGCCACGATAGCAGAAAGGTTCCTTCTTGTAGTTGCACATCAAATCTAACCTGTCTGAAGTGTTTTTCCAAAGTTATTAACATTCCTATATTTGGCGTTCCGGAATCAACCTTATCTCAGGCTGAAAACGCATTTTCTGCATTGTGCCATAACTTTGCAGGAAAGCTGCAGAATATGAAATTTTCACCTCCCACTATAGCAGAAAGGGTCTTTCTAGTACTTGCACATCAAATCTAAGCTGTCTGAAGTGTTTTTCCGAAGTTATCAACATTTTTATGTTTGGCGTTCCGAAATTGATCTTATCTCAGTCTGTAAGCGCCTTTTCTGCATTGTGCAATACCTTTGGAGGAAAGCTTCAGAACATGACATTTTCAAATCCCACTATAGTAGAAAAGGTCTTTCTACTACTTGCACATCAAATTTAAGCTGTCTGAAGTGTTTTTCCAAAGTTATCAACGTTTTTTTGTTTGGCGTTCCGGAATCGACCTTATCTCAGGCTGAAAACGCGTTTTCTGCATTGTGCCATAACTTTGCAGGGAAGCTTCAGAACATGAAATTTTCAACTCCCACTACAGCAGAAAGGGTCTTTCTAGTAGTTGCACGTCAAATCTAAGCTGTCTGAAGTCTTTTTCGAAAGTTATCAACATTTTTATGTTTGGCGTTCCGGAACCCACCTAATCTCAGGCTGAAAACGCGTTTTCTGCATTGTGCCGTAACTTTGCAGGGGAACTTCAGAACATGAATTTTTCACCTACCACTATAGCAGAAAGGGTCTTTCTAGCAGTTGCACATCAAATCTATGCTGTCTGAAGTGTTTTTTGAAAGTTATCAACATTTTTATCAGTGGCGCTCCGAAACCCACCTTATCCCAGGCTGAAAACGTGTTTTCTGCTTTGTGCCATAACTTTTCAGGGAAGCTTCAGAACATGAAATTTTCACCTCCCACTATAGCAGAAAGGGTCTTTCTAGTAGTTGCACATCAAATGTAAGCTGTCGAAAGTGTTTTTCCAAAGTTATCAACATTTTTATGTTTGGCGTTTCGGAATCGACCTTATCTCCGGCTGAAAACGCGTTTTCTGCATTGTGCCATAACTTTGCAGGGAAACTTCAGAACATGAAAATTTCACCTCCCACTAAAGCAGAAAAGGTCATTCTAGTAGTTGCACATCAAATCTAAGGTGTCTTGAAGTGTTTTTCTAAAGTTATCAACATTTTTATGTTTGGAGTTCCGGAACCCAACTTATCTCACCCTGAAAACGCGTTTCACATGTTTTGCCATAACTGTGCAGAGAAGCTTCAGAACATGAAATTTTAACACCCCACTATAGCAGAAAGGGTCTTTCTCGTAGTTGCACATCAAATCTAAGCTGTCAGAAGTGTTTTTCCAAAGTTATCAACATTTTTATATTTGGCGTTCCGGAATCGACCTTATCTCAGGCTGAATAATCGTTTTCTGCATTGTGCCATAACTTTGCAGGGAATCTTCAGAACATGAAATTTTCACCTCCAACTATAGCAGAAAGGGTCTTTCTAGTTGTTGCACATCAAATCTAAGCTGTTTGAAGTGTTTTTCCAAAGTTATCAACATTTTCATGTTTGGCGTTCCGGAATCAACCTTATCTGAGGCTGAAAACGCGTTTTACGCATTGTGCCATAACTTTGCAGGAAAGCTTCAGAACATGAGATTTTCAACTCCCACTATAGCAGAAAGGGTCTTTCTAGTAGTTGCACGTCAAATCTAAGCTGTCTGAAGTGTTTTTCGAAAGTTATCAACATTTTTATATTTGGCGTTCCTGAATCGACCTTATCTCTGGCTGAAAACGCGTTTTCTGCATTGTGCCATAACTTTGCAGGGAAGCTTCAGAACATGAAATTTTCAACTCCCACTATAGCAGAAAGGGTCTTTCTAGTAGTTGCACGTCAAATCTAAGCTGTCTGAAGTGTTTTTCGAAAGTTATCAACATTTTTATATTCGGCATTCCAGAGTCGACCTTATCTCTGGCTGAAAACGCGTTTTCTGCATTGTGATATAACATTGCAGGGAAGCTTTAGAACATGATATTTTCACTTCCCATTATAGCAGAAAGGGTCTTTCTCGTAGTTGCACATCAAATCTAAGCTGTCTGAAGTGTTTTTCCAAAGTTATCAACATTTTTATGTTTGGCGTTCTGGAACCCACCTTATCTCAGGCTGAAAACGCGTTTTCTGCATTGTGCCATAACTTTGCAGGGAAGCTTCAGAACATGAAATTTTCACCTCCCACTATAGTAGAAAAGGTCTTTCTCGTAGTTGCACATCAAATCTAAGCAGTCTGAAGTGTTTTTCCGAAGTTATCAACATTTTTATGTTTGCCGTATCGGAATTGACCTTATGTGAGGCTGAAAACGCATTTTCTGCATTGTGACATAACTTTGCAGGGAAGCTTCAGAACATGAAATTTACACCTCCCACTATAGCAGAATGGGTTTTTCTAGTAATTGCACATAAAATCTAAGCTGTCTGAAGTGTTTTTCCAAAGTTATCAACATTTTTATGTTTGGAGTTCCGGAACCCACCTTATCTCAGGCTGAAAACGCGTTTTCTGCATTGTGCCATAACTTTGCAGGGAAGCTTCAGAACATGAAATTTTCACATCCCACTATAGCAGAAAGGGTCTTTCTAGTAGTTGCACATCAAATCTAAGCTGTCGAAAGTGTTTTTCCAAAGTTATCAACATTTTTATGTTTGGCTTTTCGAAATCGACCTTATCTCCGGCTGAAAACGCGTTTTCTGCATTGTGCCATAACTTTGCAGGGAAACT
Source organism: Synchiropus splendidus (assembly GCF_027744825.2). Lineage (NCBI taxonomy): Eukaryota > Metazoa > Chordata > Actinopteri > Syngnathiformes > Callionymidae > Synchiropus > Synchiropus splendidus. The sequence goes on from NW_026527058.1 coordinate 646,702, forward strand.
TCAGAACATGAAAATTTCACCTCCCACTAAAGCAGAAAAGGTCATTCTAGTAGTTGCACATCAAATCTAAGGTGTCTTGAAGTGTTTTTTTAAAGTTATCAACATTTTTATGTTTGGAGTTCCGGAACCCAACTTATCTCAGCCTGAAAACGCGTTTCACATGTTTTGCCATAACTGTGCAGGGAAGCTTCAGAACATGAAATTTTAACACCCCACTATAGCAGAAAGGGTCTTTCTCGTAGTTGCACATCAAATCTAAGCTGTCAGAAGTGTTTTTCCAAAGTTAGCAACATTTTTATGTTTGGCGTTCCGGAATCGACCTTATCTCAGGCTGAATAATCGTTTTCTGCATTGTGCCATAACTTTGCAGGGAATCTTCAGAACATGAAATTTTCACCTCCCACTATAGCAGAAAGGGTCTTTCTAGTTGTTGCACATCAAATCTAAGCTGTTTGAAGTGTTTTTCCAAAGTTATCAACATTTTCATGTTTGGCGTTCCGGAATCAACCTTATCTGAGGCTGAAAACGCGTTTTACGCATTGTGCCATAACTTTGCAGGAAAGCTTCAGAACATGAGATTTTCAACTCCCACTATAGCAGAAAGGGTCTTTCTAGTAGTTGCACGTCAAATCTAAGCTGTCTGAAGTGTTTTTCGAAAGTTATCAACATTTTTATATTTGGCGTTCCTGAATCGACCTTATGTCAGGCTGAAAACGCGTTTTCTGCATTGTGCCATAACTTTGCAGGGAAGCTTCAGAACATGAAATTTTCAACTCCCACTATAGCAGAAAGGGTCTTTCTAGTAGTTGCACGTCAAATCTAAGCTGTCTGAAGTGTTTTTCGAAAGTTATCAACATTTTTATATTCGGCATTCCAGAGTCGACCTTATCTCTGGCTGAAAACGCGTTTTCTGCATTGTGATATAACATTGCAGGGAGGCTTCAGAACATGGAATTTTCACCTCCCATTATAGCAGAAAGGGTCTCGCTAGTAGTTGCACATCAAATCTAAGCTGTCTGAAGTGTTTTTCCAAAGTTATCAACATATTTATGTTTGGCGGTCCGGAATCAACCTTATCTCAGGCTGAAAACGCGTTTCCTGCATTGGGCCATAACTTTGCAGGGACGCTTCAGAACATGAAATTTTAACCTTCCACTATAGCAGAATGGGTCTTTCTAGTAGTTGCACATCAAATACTAGCTGTCTGAAGTGTTTTTCCAAAGTTATCAGCATTTTTATGTTTGGAGTTCTGAAATCAACCTCACCTCAGGCTGAAAACGCGTTTTACGCATTGTGCCATAACTTTGCAGGGAAGCTTCAGAACATGAAATTTTCACATCCAACTAAAGCAGAAAGGGTCTTTCTAGTAGTTGCATGTCAAATCTAAGCTGTCTGAAGTGTTTTTCGAAGGTTATTAACACTTTTATGTTTGGCGTTCCGAAACCCACCTTATCTCTGAAAAGCGTTGTTACGCATTGTGCGATATCTTTGCAGGGAAGCTTCAGAACATGAAATTTTCAACTCCCACTATAGCAGAAAGGGTCTTTCTAGTAGTTGCACATTAAATCTAAGCTGTCTGAAGTGTTTTTCCAAAGTTATAAACATTTTTATGTTTGGCGTTCCGAAATCGATCTTATCTCAGGCTGAAAACGCGTTTTCTGCATTGTGCCATAACTTTGCAGGAATGCTGCAGAATATGAAATTTTCACCTCCCACTATAGCAGAAAGGGTCTTTCTAGTAGTTGCACATTAAATCTAAGCTGTCTGAAGTGTTTTTCCAAAGTTATAAACATTTTTATGTTTGGCGTTCCGAAATCGATCTTATCTCAGGCTGAATACGCGTTTTCTTCATTGTGCCATAACTTTGCAGGGAAGCTTCAGAACATGAATTTTTCACCTCCCACTATAGTAGAAAAGGTCTTTCTAGTACTTGCACATCAAATCTAAGCTGTCTGAAGTGTTTTTCCGAAGTTATCAACATTTTTATGTTTGGCGTTCTGAAATCAACCTCATCTCAGGCTGAAAACGAGTTTTACGCATTGTGCCTTAACTTTGCAGCGAAGCTTCACAACATGAAATTTTCACATCCCACTATAGCGGAAAGGGTCTTTCTCGTAGTTGCACATCAAATCTAAGCTGTCTGAAGTGTTTTTCGAAAGTTTTCAACATTTTTTATGTTTGGTGTTCCTGAATCGACCTTATCTCAGGCTGAAAACGCGTTTTCTGCATTGTCCCATAACTTTGCAGGAAAGCTTCAGATCATGAAATGTTCATTTCCCACTATAGCAGAAAGGGTCTTTCTCGTAGTTGCACATCAAATCTAAGCTGTCTGAAGTGTTTTTCCAAAGTTATCAACATATTTATGTTTGGCGGTCCGGAACCCACTTTTTCTCAGGCTGAAAATGCGTTTCCTGCATTGTGCCACAACTTTGCAGGGAAGCTTCAGAACATGAAATTTAAACCTCCCACTATAGCAGAATGGGTTTTTCTAGTAGTTGCACATAAAATCTAAGCTGTCTGAAGTGTTTTTCCAAAGTTATCAACATTTTTATGTTTGGAGTTCCGGAACCCACCTTATCTCAGGCTGAAAACGCGTTTTCTGCATTGTGCCATAACTTTGCAGGGAAGCTTCAGAACATGAAATTTTAACCTCCCACTATAGCAGAATGGGTCTTTCTAGTAGTTGCACATCAAATCTTAGCTGTCTGAAGTGTTTTTCCAAACTTATCAACATTGTTATGTTTGGAGTTCTGAAATCAACCTCACCTCAGGCTGAAAATGCGTTTTACGCATTGTGCCATAACTTTGCAGGGAAGCTTCAGAACATGAAATTTTCACCTCCCACTATAGCAGAAGGGGTCTTTCTAGTAGTTGCACATCAAATCTAAGCTGTCGAAAGTATTTTTCGAAAGTTATCAACATTTTTAGTTTTGGCGTTTCGGAATCGACCTTATCACAGGCTGAAAACGCGTTTTCTGCAATGTGCCATAACTTTGCAGGGAAGCTTCAGAACATGAAATTTTCAACTCCCACTATAGCAGAAAGGGTCTTTCCAGTAGTTGCACATCAAATCTAAGCTGTCTGAAGTGTTTTTCCAAAGTTATCAACATTTTTATGTTTGGCGTTCCGGAACCCACCTTATCTCAGGCTGAAAACGCGTTTTCCGCATTGTGCCATAACTTTGCAGGGAAGCTTCAGAACATGAAATTTTCACATCCCACTATAGCAGAAAGGTTCCTCCTAGTAGTTCCACATCAAATCTAAGCTGTCTGAAGTGTTTTTCCAAAGTTATAAACATTTTTATGTTTGGCGTTCCTAAATCGATCTTATCTCAGGCTGAAAACGCGTTTTCTGCAATGTGCCATGACTTTGCAGGGAAGCTTCAGAACATGAAATTTTCAACTCCCACTATAGTAGAAAAGGTCTTTCTAGTACTTGCACATCAAATCTAAGCTGTCTGAAGTGTTTTTCGAAAGTTATCAACATTTTTATGTTTGGCGTTCCTGAATCGACCTTATCTCAGGCTGAAAACGCGTTTTCTGCAATGTGCCATAAGTTTGCAGGAAAGTTTCAGAGCATGAAATTTTCACCTCCCACTATAGCAGAAAGGGTCTTTTTAGTAGTTGCACAACAAATCTAAGCTGTCTGAAGTGTTTTTCGAAAGTTATCAACATTTTTATGTTTGGCGTTCCGGATCGCACCTTATTGAAAACGCCTTTTCTGCATTGTGCCATAACTTTGCAGGGAAACTTCCCAACATGACATTTAAACATCCCACTATAGCAGAAAGGGTCTTTCTAGTTGTTGCACATCAAATCTAAGCTGTCTGAAGTGTTTTTCCAAAGTTCTCAACGTTTTTTTGTTTGGCGTTCCGGAACCAACCTTATCTCAGGCTGAAAACGCGTTTTCTGCATTGTGCCATAACTTTGCAGGAAAGCTGCAGAATATGAAATTTTCACCTCCCACTATAGCAGAAAGGGTCTTTCTAGTACTTGCACATCAAATCTAAGCTGTCTGAAGTGTTTTTCCGAAGTTATCAACATTTTTATGTTTGGCGTATCGGAATTGACCTTATGTGAGGCTGAAAACGCGTTTTCTGCATTGTGACATAACTTTGCAGGGAAGCTTCAGTACATGAAATTTTCACGTCCCACTATAGCAGAAAGGGTCTTTCTAGTAGTTGCACATCAAATCGAAGCTGTTTGAAGTGTTTTTCCAAAGTTTTCAACACTTTTATGTTTGGCGTTCCGGAATCGACCTTATCTCAGGCTGAAAACAAGATTTACGCATTCTGCCATAACTTTGCAGGGAAGCTTCAGAACATGAAATTTTCATATCCCACTATAGCAGAAAGGGTCTTTCTAGTAGTTGTACATCAAATCTAAGCTGTCTGAAGTGTTTTTCCAAAGTTATCAACATTTTTATGTTTGGAGTTCCGGAACCCACCTTATCTCAGGCTGAAAACGCGTTTTCTGCATTGTGCCATAACTTTGGAGGGAAGCTTCAGAACATGAAATTTTCACCTGCCACTAAAGCAGAAAGGTTCCTTCTATTAGTTGCTCATCAAATCTAACCTGTCTGAAGTGTTTTTCCAAAGTTATCAACATTCCTATGTTTGGCGTTCCGGAATCGACCTTATCTCAAGCTGAAAACGTGTTTTCTGCATTGTGCCATAACTTTGCAGGGAAGCTTCAGAACATGAAATTTTCACATCCCACTATTGCAGAAAGGGTCTGTCTTGTAGTTGCACATCAAATCTAAGCTGTCTGAAGTGTTTTTCCAAAGTTATCAACATTTTCATGTTTGGCGTTCCGGAATCGACCTTATGTCAGGCTGAAAACGCGTTTTACGCATTGTGCTTAACTTTGCATAAAGCTTCAGAACAGGAAATTTTCACCTCCCACTATAGCAGAAAGGGTCTTTCTAGTAGTTGCAGATCAAATCTAAGCTGTCTGAAGTGTTTTTCGAAAGTTATCAACATTTTTATGTTTGGCGTTCCGGAATCGACCTTATCTCATGATGAAAATGCGTTTTCTGCATTGTCCCATAACTTTGCAGGGAAGCTTCAGAACATGAAATGTTCAACTCCCACAATAGCCGAAAGGGTCTTTCTAGTAGTTGCACAACAAATCTAAGCTGTCTGAAGTGTTTTTAGAAAGTTATCAACATTTTTATGTTTGGTGTTCCGGAATCGACCTTATCTCTGGCTGAAAACGCGTTTTACCCATTGTTCCATAACTTTGCAGGGAAGCTTCAAAACAGCGAATTTTCAACTCCCACTATAGCAGAAGGGGTCTTTCTAGTAGTTGCACATCAAATCTAAGCTGTCTGAAGTGTTTTTCCAAAGTTATCAACATTTTTATGTTTGGCGTTCCGGAACCCACCTTATCTCAGGCTGTAAACGCGTTTTCTGCATTGTGCCATAACTTTGGAGGGAAGCCTCAGAACATGAAATTTTTACCTGCCACTATAGCAGAAAGGGTTCTTCTAGTCGATGCACATCAAATCTAACCTGTCTGAAGTGTTTTTCCAAAGTCATCAACATTCTTATGTTTGGCGTTCCGGAATCAACCTTATCTCAGGCTGAAAACGCGTTTTCTGCATTGTGCCATCACTGTGCAGGAATGCTGCAGAATATGAATTTTTCACCTCTCACTATAACAGACAGGGACTTTCTAGTAGTTGCACATCAAATCTAAGCTGTCTGAAGTGTTTTTCCAGAGTTATCAACATTTTTATGTTTGGCGTTCCGGAACCCACCTTTTCTCAGGCTGAAAACGCGTTTTCTGCATTGTGCCATAACTTTGCAGGGAAGCTTCAGAACATGAAATTTTAACCTCCCACAATAGCATAAAGGGTCTTTCTAATAGTTGCACGTCAAATCTAATCTGTCTGAAGTGTTTTTCGAAAGTTATCAACATTTTTATGTTTGGCGTTCCGGAACCCACCTTATCTCAGGCTGAAAATGCGTTTTCTGCATTGTGCCATAACTTTGCTGGGGAGCTTCAGAACATGAAATTTTAACCTCCCACTGTAGCAGAAAGGGTCTTTCTAGTAGTTGCACATCAAATCTAAGCTGTCTGAAGTGTTTGTCCAAAGTTATCAACATTTTTATGTTTGGCGTTCCGGAATCGACCTTATCTCTGGCTGACAACGCGTTTTACGCATTGTGCCATAACTTTGGAGGGAAGCTTCAGAACATCGAATTTTCACCACCCACTATATCAGAAAGGGTCTTTCTAATAGTTGGACATCAAATCTAAGCAGTCTGAGGTGTTTTCCCGAAGTTATCAACATTTTTATGTTTGCCGTACCGGAATCGACCTTATCTCAGGCTGAAAACGCGTTTTCTGCATTGTGCCATAACTTTTCATGGAAGCTTCAGAACATGAAATTTTCACGTCCCACTATAGCAGAAAGGGTCTTTCTAGTATTTGCACATCAAATCTAAGCTGTCTGATGTGTTTTTCGAAAGTTATCAACATTTTTATGTTTGGCGTTCCGGAACCCACCTTATCTCAAGCTGAAAAAGGGTTTTCTTCATTGTGCCATAACTTTGCAGGGATGCTTCAGAACATGAAATTTTAACCTCCCACAATAGCATAAAGGGTCTTTCTAATAGTTGCACGTCAAATCTAATCTGTCCTAAGTGTTTTTCGAAAGTTATCAACATTTTTATGTTTGGCGTTCCGGAACCCACCTTATCTCAGGCTGAAAATGCGTTTTCTGCATTGTGCCATAACTTTGCTGGGGAGCTTCAGAACATGAAATTTTAACCTCCCACTGTAGCAGAAAGGGTCTTTCTAGTAGTTGCACATCAAATCTAAGCTGTCTGAAGTGTTTGTCCAAAGTTATCAACATTTTTATGTTTGGCGTTCCGGAATCGACCTTATCTCTGGCTGACAACGCGTTTAACGCATTGTGCCATAACTTTGGAGGGAAGCTTCAGAACATCGAATTTTCACCACCCACTATATCAGAAAGGGTCTTTCTAATAGTTGGACATCAAATCTAAGCAGTCTGAGGTGTTTTCCCGAAGTTATCAACATTTTTATGTTTGCCGTACCGGAATCGACCTTATCTCAGGCTGAAAACGCGTTTTCTGCATTGTGCCATAACTTTGCAGGGAAGCTTCAGAACATGAAATTTTAATCTTGCGCTAGAGCAGAAAAGGTCTTTCTAGTAGTTGTATATCAAATCTAAGCTGTCTGAAGTGTTTTTCCAAAGTTATCAACATTTTAATGTTTAACGTGCCGGAACCCACCTTATCTCAGGCTGAAAACGCGTTTTCTACATTGTGCCATAACTTTGCCGGGAAGCTACAGAACATGAAATTTTAACCTCCCACAATAGCATAAAGGGTCTTTCTAGTAGTTGCACATCGAATCTAAGCTGTCTGAATAGTTTTTCCAAAGTTATCAACATTTTTATGTTTGGCGTTCCGGAATCGACCTTATCTCAGGCTGAAAACGCGTTTTCGGAATTGTGCCATATCTTTGCCGGGAAGCTTCGGAACATGAAATTTTCACATCCCACTATAGCAGAAAGGGTCTTTCTAGTAGTTGCACATCAAATCTAAGCTGTCTGAAGTGTTTTTCCAGTATTATCAACATTTTTATGTTTGGCGTTCCGGAATCAACCTTATCTCAGGCTCTAAACGCTTTTTTGCATTGTGCCATAACTTTGGAGGGAAGCTTCAGAACTTGAAATTTTAACCTCCCACTGTAGCAGAAAGGGTCATTCTAGTAGTTGCACATCAAATCTAAGCTGTCTGTAGTGTTTTTCGAAAGATATCAACATTTTTATGTTTGGCGTTCCGGATCGCACCTTATTGAAAACGCCTTTACTGCATTGTGCCATAACTTTGCAGGGAAGTTTCAGAACATGAAATTTACACCTCCCACTATAGCCGAAATGTTCTTTCTAGTAGTTGCACATCAAATCTAAGATGTCTGAAGTGTTTTTCGAAAGTTATCAACATTTATATGTTTGGCGTTCCGGAACCCACCTTATCTCAAGCTGAAAACGCGTTTTCTGCACTGTGCCATAACTTTGCAGGGAGGCTTCAGAACATGAAATGTTCACCTCCCACTATAGCAGAAAGGGTCTTTCTAGTAGTTGCACATCAAATATAAGCTGTCTGAAGTGTTTTTCGAAAGTTATCAACATTTTTATGTTTCGCGTTCCAGAATCGACCTTATCTCAGGCTGAGAACGCATTGTCTGCATTGTGCCATAACTTTGCATGGAAGCTTCCGAACATGAAATTTTAACCTCCCACTATAGCAGAAAGGGTCTTTCTAGTAGTTGCACATCAAATCTAAGCTGTCTGAAGTGTTTTTCGAAAGTTATCAACATTTGTATGTTTAGCGTTCCGGAACCCACCTTATCTCAGGCTGAAAACAGGTTTTCTGCATTGTGACATAACTTTGCAGGGAAGCTTCAGAACATGAAATTTTCCCGTCCCACTATAGCAGAAAGGGTCTTTCTAGTAGTTGCACAACAAATCTAAGCTGTCTGAAGTGTTTTTCGAAAGTTATCAACATTTTTATGTTTGGCGTTCCGGAATCGACCTTATCTCAAGCTGAAAACGCGTTTTCTGCATTGTGCCATAACTTTGCAGGGAAGCTTCAGAACATGAAATGTTCACCTCCCACTATGGCAGAAAGGGTCTTTCTAGTAGTTGCACATCAAATCTAAGCTGTCTGAAGTGTTTTTCGAAAGTTAACAACATTTTTATGTTTCGCGTTCCAGAATCGACCTTATCTCAGGCTGAAAACGCGTTTTCTGCATTGTGCCATAACTTTTCATGGAAGCTTCAGAACATGAAATTTTCACGTCCCACTATAGCAGAAAGGGTCTTTCTAGTATTTGCACATCAAATCTAAGCTGTCTGATGTGTTTTTCGAAAGTTATCAACATTTTTATGTTTGGCGTTCCGGAACCCACCTTATCTCAAGCTGAAAAAGGGTTTTCTTCATTGTGCCATAACTTTGCAGGGATGCTTCAGAACATGAAATTTTCACCTCCCACTATAGCACAAAGGGTCTTTCTAGTAGTTGCATATCAAATCTAAGCATTCTCAAGTGTTTTTCGAAAGTTATCAACATTTTTATGTTTGGCGTTCCGGAACCCACCTTATCTCAAGCTGAAAACGCGTTTTCTGCATTGTGCCATAACTTTGCAGGGAAGCTTCAGAACATGAAATTTTCACGTCCCACTATAGTAGAAAATGTCATTCTAGTAGTTGCATATCAAATCTAAGCTGTCTGAAGTGTTTTTCGAAAGTTATCAACATTTTTATATTTGGCGTTCCGGAACGCACCTTATCTCAAGCTGAAAACGCGTTTTCTGCATTGTGCCATAACTTTGCAGGGAGGCTTCAGAACATGAAATTTTAACCTCCCACTATAGCAGAAAGGGTCCTTCTAGTAGTTGCACATCAAATGTAAGATGTCTGAAGTGTTTTCACAAAGTTATCAACATTTTTATGTTTGGCGTTCCGGAATCGACCTTATCTCAGGTAGAAAACGCTTTTTACGCTTTGAGCCATAACTTTGCAGGGAAGCTTCGGAAAATGAAATTTTCACCTCCCACTATAGCAGAAAGGGTTTTTCTAGTAGTTGCACGTCAAATCTAAGCTGTCTGAAGTGTTTTTCCAAAGTTATCAACATTCTTATGTTTGGCCTTTCGGAATCAACCTTATCTCAGGCTGAAAACGCATTTTCTGCATTGTGCCATAACTTTGCAAGGAAGATTCAGAACATGAATTTTTCACCTCCCACTATAGCAGAAAGGGTCTTTCTCGTATTTGCACATCTAATCTAAGCTGTCTGAAGTGTTTTTCGAAAGTTATCAACATTTCTATGTTTGGCGTTCCAGAATCCACCTTATCTGAAGCTGAAAACACGTTTTCTGCAATGTGCCATAACTTTGCAGGGAAGCTTCAGAACATGAAATGTTCACCTCCCTCTATAGCAGAAAGGGTCTTTCTAGTAGGTGCACATCAAATCTAAGCTGTCTGAAGTGTTTTTCGAAAGTTATCAACATTTTTATGTTTGGCGTTCCGGAATCCACCTTATCTGAAGCTGAAAACGCGTTTTCTGCAATGTGCCATAACTTTGCAGGGAAGCTTCAGAACATGAAATGTTCACCTCCCACTATAGCAGAAAGGGTCTTTCTAGTAGGTGCACATCAAATCTAAGCTGTCTGAAGTGTTTTTCCAAAGTTATCAACATTTTTATGTTTGGCGTTCCGGAACCCACCTTATCTCAGGCTGAAAACGCGTTTTCGGCATTGTGCCTTAACTTTGCAGGGAAGCTTCAGAACATGAAATTTTCACGTCCCACTATAGCAGAAAGGGTCTTTCTAGTAGTTGCACATCAAATCTAAGCTGTCTGAAGTGTTTTTCGAAAGTTATCAACATTTTTATGTTTGGCGTTCCGGAATCGACCTTATCTCAGGATGAAAAATCGTTTTCTGCATTGTCCCATAACTTTGCAGGGAAGATTCAGAACATGAAATTTTCACGTCCCACTATATCAGAAAGGGTCTTTCTAGTATTTGCACATCAAATCTAAGCTGTCTTAAGTGTTTTTCGAAAGTTATCAACATTTTTATGTTTGGCGTTCCGGAACCCACCTTATCTCAAGCTGAAAACGCATTTTCTGCATTGTGCCATAACTTCGCAGGGAAGCTTCAGAACATGAAATTTTCACCTTCCACTATAGCAGAAAGGGTCTTTCTAGTAGTTGCACATCAAATCTAAGCTGTCTGAAGTGTTTTTCGAAAGTTCTCATCATTTTTATGTTTGCCGTTCCGGAACCCACCTTATCTCAAGCTGAAAACGCGTTTTCTGCATTGTGCCATAACTTTGCAAGGAGGCTTCAGAACATGAAATGTTCACCTCCCACTATAGCAGAAAGGGTCTTTCTAGTAGTTGCACATCAAATCTAAGATGTCTTAAGTGTTTTCCGAAAGTTATCAACATTTTTATGTTTGGCGTTCCGGAATCGACCTTATCTCAGGCTGAAAACACGATTTAAGCATTCTGCATTAACTTTGCAGGGAAGCTTCAGAACATGAAATTTTCATATCCCACTATAGCAGAAAGGGTCTTTCTAGTAGTTATACATCAAATCTAAGCTGTGCGAAGTGTTTTTCCAAAGTTATCAACAGTCCTACGTTTGGCGTTCCGGAATCAACCTAATCTCAGGCTGAAAACGCATTTTCTGCATTGTGCCATAACTTTGCAGGGAAGCTTCAGAACATGAAATTTTAACCTCCCACTATAGCATAAAGGGTCTCTCTAGTAGTTGCACATCAAATCTAAGCTGTCTGAAGTGTTTGTCCAAAGTTATCAACATTTTTATGTTTGGCGGTCCGGAACCCACTTTTTCTCTGGCTGAAAATGCGTTTCCTGCATTGTGCAACAACTTTGCAGGGAAGCTTCAGAACATGAAATTTTAACCTGCCACTATAGCAGAAAGGTTCCTTCTAGTAGTTGCTCATCAAATCTAACCTGTCTGAAGTGTTTTTCCAAAGTTATCAACATTCCGATGTTTGGCGTTCCGGAATCAACCTTATCTCAGGCTGAAAACGCATTTTCTGCATTGTGCCATCACTTTGTAGGAAAGCTGCAGAATATGAAATTTTCACCTCCCACTATAGCAGAAAGGATCTTTCTAGTAGTTGCACATCAAATCTAAGCTGTTTGAAGTGTTTTTCCGAAGTTATCAATATTTTTATGTTTGGCGTATCGGAATTGACCTTATGTGAGGCTGAAAACGCGTTTTCTGCATTGTGACATAACTTTGCAGGGAAGCTTCAGAACATGAAATTTTCACGTCCCACTATAGCAGAAAGGGTCTTTCTAGTAGTTGCACATCAAATCTAAGCTGTTTGAAGTGTTTTTCCGAAGTTATCAATATTTTTATGTTTGGCGTATCGGAATTGACCTTATGTGAGGCTGAAAACGCGTTTTCTGCATTGTGACATAACTTTGCAGGGAAGCTTCAGAACATGAAATTTTCACGTCCCACTATAGCAGAAAGGGTCTTTCTAGTAGTTGCACATCAAATCTAAGCTGTTTGAAGTGTTTTTCCAAAGTTATCAACATTTTTATGTTTGGCGTTCCGGAACACACCTTATCTCAGTCTGTAAGCGCGTTTTCTGCATTATGCAATACCTTTGGAGGAAAGCTTCAGAACATGAAATTTTCACCTCCCACTGTAGCAGAAAGGGTCTTTCTCCTACTTGCACATCAAATCTAAGCTGTCTGAAGTGTTTTTCGAAAGTTTTCAACATTTTTATATTTGGCGTTCCTGAATCGACCTTATCTCTGGCTGAAAACGTCTTTTCTGCATTGTGCCATCACTTTGCTGGGAAGCTTCAGAACATGAAATTTTGACCTCCCAATATAGCAGAAAGGGTCTATCTAGTAGTTGCACATCAAATCTCAGCTGTCTGATGTGTTTTTCCAAAGTTATCAACATTTTTATGGTTGTCGTTCCGGAATCGACCTTATCTCAGGCTGAAAACGCGTTTTACGCATTGTGCCATAACTTTGCAGGGAAGCTTCAGAACATGAAATTTTCACCTCCCACAATAGCCGAAAGGGTCTTTCTAGTAGTTGCACATCAAATCTAAGCTGTCTGAAGTGTTTATCCAAAGTTATCAACATTTTTATGTTTGGCGTTCCGGAACCCACCTTATCTCAGGCTGAACACGCGTTTTCTGCATTGTGCCATAACTTTGCAGGGAAGCTTCAGAACATGAAAATTTCACCTCCCACTAAAGCAGAAAATGTCATTCTAGTAGTTGCACATCATATCTAAGCTGTCTGAAGTGTTTTTCCAAAGTCATCAACGTTTTTACGTTAGGCGTTTCGGAACCCACCTTATCTCAGGCTGAAAACGCGTTTTCTGCATTGTGCCATCACTTTGCAGGGAAGCTTCAGAACACGAAATTTTAACCTCCCACTATAGCAGAAAGGGTCTTTCTAGTAGTTGCACAACAAATCTAAGCTGTCTGAAGTGTTTTTCGAAAGTTATCAACATTTTTATGTTTGGCAATCCGGACTCGAACTTATCTCTGGCTGAAAACGCGTTTTACGCATTGTGCCATAACTTTGCAGGGAAGCTTCAGAACAGCGAATTTTCAACTCCCACTATAGCAGAAGGGGTCTTTCCAGTAGTTGCACATCAAATCTAAGCAGTCTGAAGTGTTTTTCCAAAGTTATCAACATTTTTATATTTGGCGTTCCGGAATTGACTTTATCTCAGGGTGAAAACGCGTTTTACGTATTGTGCCATAACTTTGCAGGGAAGCTTCAGAACAGCGAATTTTCAACTCCCACTATAGCAGAAGGGGTCTTTCCAGTAGTTGCACATCAAATCTAAGCAGTCTGAAGTGTTTTTCCAAAGTTATCAACATTTTTATGTTTGGCGTTCCGGAACCCACCTTATCTCAGGCTGTAAACGCGTTTTCTGCATTGTGCCATAACTTTGGAGGGAAACTTCAGAACATGAAATTTTAACCTGCCACTGTAGCAGAAAGGGTTCTTCTAGTCGATGCACATCAAATCTAAGCTGTCTGAAGTGTTTTTCCAAAGTTATCAACACTTTTATGTTTGGCGTTCCGGAATAGACCTTATCTCAGGCTGAAAACGCGTTTTCTGCATTGAGCCATAACTTTGCTGGGGAGCTTCAGAACATGAAATTTTAACCTCCCACTGTAGCAGAAAGGGTCTTTCTAGTAGTTGCACATCAAATCTAAGCTGTCTGAAGTGTTTGTCCAAAGTTATCAACATTTTTATGTTTGGCGTTCCGGAATCGACCTTATCTCTGGCTGAAAACGCGTTTTACGCATTGTGCCATAACTTTGGAGTGAAGCTTCAGAACATCAAAATTTAACCACCCACTATATCAGAAAGGGTCTTTCTAGTAGTTGGACATCAAATCTAAGCAGTCTGAGGTGTTTTCCCGAAGTTATCAACATTTTTATGTTTGCCGTACCGGAATCGACCTTATCTCAGGCTGAAAACGAGTTTTCTGCATTGTGCCATAACTTTGCAGGGAAGCTTCAGAACATGAAATTTTAATCTTGCGCTAGAGCAGAAAAGGTCTTTCTAGTAGTTGTATATCAAATCTAAGCTGTCTGAAGTGTTTTTCCAAAGTTATCAACATTTTAATGTTTGACGTGCCGGAACGCACCTTATCTCAAGCTGAAAACGCGTTTTCTGCATAGTGCCATAACTTTGCCGGGAAGCTACAGAACATGAAATTTTAACCTCCCAAAATAGCAGAAAGGGTCTTTCTAGTAGTTGCACATCAAATCTAACCTGTCTGAATAGTTTTTCCAAAGTTATCAACATTTTTATGTTTGGCGTTCCGGAATCGACCTTATCTCAGACTGAAAACGCGTTTTCGGAATTGTCCCTTATCTTTGCCGGGAAGCTTCGGAACATGAAATTTTCACATCCCACTATAGCAGATAGGGTCTTTCTAGTAGTTGCACATCAAATCTAAGCTGTCTGAAGTGTTTTTCCAGTATTATCAACATTTTTATGTTTGGCGTTCCGGAATCAACCTTATCTCAGGCTCTAAACGCTTTTTTTGCATTGTGCCATAACTTTGGAGGGAAGCTTCAGAACTTGAAATTTTAACCTCCCACTGTAGCAGAGAGGGTCATTCTAGTAGTTGCACATCAAATCTAAGCTGTCTGTAGTGTTTTTCGAAAGATATCAACATTTTTATGTTTGGCGTTCCGGATCGCACCTTATTGAAAACGCCTTTTCTGCATTGTGCCATAACTTTGCCGTGAAGCTTCAGAACATGAAATTTTCACCTCCCATTATAGCAGAAAGGGTCTTTCTCATACTTGCACATCAAATCTAAGCTGTCTGAAGTGTTTTTCAAAAGTTATCAACATTTTTATGTTTGGCGTTCGGGAACCCACCTTATCTCAGGCTGTAAACGCGTTTTCTGCATTGTGCCATAACTTTGGAGGGAAGCTTCAGAACATGAAATTTTAACCTGCCACTATAGCAGAAAGGGTTCTTCTAGTCGTTGCACATCAAATCTAACCTGTCTGAAGTGTTTTTCCAAAGTCATCAACATTCTTATGTTTGGCGTTCCGGAATCAACCTTATCTCAGGCTGAAAACGCGTTTTCTGCATTGTGCCATCACTGTGCAGGAATGCTGCAGAATATGAAATTTTCACCTCTCACTATAACAGACAGGGTCTTTCTAGTAGTTGCACATCAAATCTAAGCTGTCTGAAGTGTTTTTCCAAAGTCATCAACATTTTTATGTTTGGCGTTCCGGAACCCACCTTTTCTCAGGCTGAAAACGCGTTTTCTGCGTTGTGCCATAACTTTGCCGGGAAGTTTCAGAACATGAAATTTTAACCTCCCACTATAGTAGAAAGGGTCTTTCTAGTAATTGCACATCAAATGTAAGCTGTCTGAAGTGTTTTTCCAGAGTTATTAACATTCCTATGTTTGGCGTTCCGGAATCAACCTTATCTCAGGCTAAAAACGCATTTTCTGCATTGTGCCATAACTTTGCAGGGAGGCTTCAGAACATGAAATGTTCACCTCCCACTATGGCAGAAAGGGTCTTTCTAGTAGTTGCACATCAAATCTAAGCTGTCTGAAGTGTTTTTCGAAAGTTAACAACATTTTTATGTTTCGCGTTCCAGAATCCACCTTATCTCAGGCTGAAAACGCGTTTTCTGCATTGTGCCATAACTTTGCAGGGATGCTTCAGAACATGAAATTTTCAACTCCCACTATAGCAGACAGGGTCTTTCTAGTAGTTGCATATCAAACCTAAGCATTCTGAAGTGTTTTTCTAAAGTTATCAACATTTTTATGTTTGGCGTTCCGAAACCCACCTTATCTCAAGCTGAAAACGCGTTTTCTGCATTGTGCCATAACTTTGCAGGGAAGCTTCAGAACATGAAATTTTCACGTCCCACTATAGTAGAAAAGGTCTTTCTAGTAGTTGCATATCAAATCTAAGCTGTCTGAAGTGTTTTTCGAAAGTTATCAACATTTTTATGTTTGGCGTTCCGGAACGCACCTTATCTCAAGCTGAAAACGCGTTTTCTGCATTGTGCCATAACTTTGCAGGGAGGCTTCAGAACATGAAATTTTAACCTCCCACTGTAGCAGAAAGAGTCCTTCTAGTAGTTGCACATCAAATGTAAGATATCTGAAGTGTTTTCACAAAGTTATCAACATTTTTATGTTTGGCGTTCGGGAATCAACCTTATCTGAAGCTGAAAACACGTTTTCTGCAAAGTGCCATAACTTTGCAGGGAAGCTTCAGAACATGAAATGTTCACCTCCCACTATAGCAGAAAGGGTCTTTCTCGTAGGTGCACATCAAATCTACGCTGTCTGAAGTGTTTTTCGAAAGTTATCAACATTTTTATGTTTGGCGTTCCGGAACCCACCTTATCTCAGGCTGAAAACGCGTTTTCGGCATTGTGCCATAACTTTGCAGGGAAGCTTCAGAACATGAAATTTTCACGTCCCACTAAAAGCAGAAAGGGTCTTTCTAGTAGTTGCACATCAAATCTAAGCTGTCTAAAGCGTTTTTCGAAAGTTATCAACATTTTTATGTTTGGCGTTGCGGAACCCACCTTATCTCAAGCTGAAAACGCGTTTTCTGCATTGTGCCATAACTTTGCAGGGAGGCTTCAGAACATGAAATGTTCACCTCCCACTATAGCAGAAAGGGTCTTTCTAGTAGTTGCACATCAAATCTAAGATGTCTGAAGTGTTTTCCGAAAGTTATCAACATTTTTATGTTTGGCGTTCCGGTATCGACCTTATCTCAGGCTGAAAACGCGTTTTACGCATTGTGCCATAACTTTGCATGGAAGCTTCAGAAAATGAAATTTTCACGTCCCACTATAGCAGAAAGGGTCTTTCTAGTATTTGCACATCAAATCTAAGCTGTCTGAAGTGTTTTTCCAAAGTTATCAACATTTTTATGTTTGGCGTTCCGGAATCAACCTTATCTCAGGATGAAAAATCGTTTTCTGCATTGTGCCATAACTTTGCAGCGAAGCTTCCGAACATGAAATTTTCACCTCCCACTATAGCAGAAAGGGTCTTTCTAGTAGTTGCACATCAAATCTAAGATGTCTGAAGTGTTTTCCGAAAGTTATCAACATTTTTATGTTTGGCGTTCCGGTATCGACCTTATCTCAGGCTGAAAACGCGTTTTCGGCATTGTGCCATAACTTTGCAGGGAAGCTTCAGAACATGAAATTTTCACGTTCCAATATAGCAGAAAGGGTCTTTCTTGTAAGTTGCACATCAAATCTAAGCTGTCTGAAGTGTTTTTCGAAAGTTATCAACATTTTTATGTTTCGCGTACCGGAATCGACCTTATCTCAAGCTGAAAACGCATTTTCTGCATTGTGCCATAACTTTGCAGGGAAGTTTCAGAACATGAAATGTTCACCTCCCACTACAGCAGAAAGGGTCTTTCTAGTAGTTGCACATCAAATCTAAGCTGTCTGAAGTGTTTTGCGAAAGTTAACAACATTTTTATGTTTGGCGTTCCAGAATCGACCTTATCTCAGGCTGAAAACGGGTTGTCTGCATTGTGCCATAACTTTGCATGGAAGCTTCAGAACATGAAATGTTCACCTCCCAATATAGCAGAAAGGGTCTTTCTAGTAGTTGCACATCAAATCTAAGCTGTCTGAAGTGTTTTTCGAAAGTTATCAACATTTTTATGTTTCGCGTACCGGAATCGACCTTATCTCAAGCTGAAAACGCATTTTCTGCATTGTGCCATAACTTTGCAGGGAAGTTTCAGAACATGAAATGTTCACCTCCCACTACAGCAGAAAGCGTCTTTCTAGTAGTTGCACATCAAATCTAAGCTGTCTGAAGTGTTTTTCGAAAGTTAACAACATTTTTATGTTTGGCGTTCCAGAATCGACCTTATCTCAGGCTGAAAACGCGTTTTCTGCATTGTGCCATAACTTTTCAGGGAAGCTTCAGAACATGAAATTTTCACCTCCCACTATAGCAGAAAGTGGCTTTCTAGTAGTTGCACATCAAATCTAAGTTGTCTGAAGTCTTTTTCCAAAGTTATCAACATTTTTATGTTTGGCGTTCCGGAATCGACCTTATCTCTGGCAAAAAACGTGTTTTCTGCATTGTGCCATAACTTTGCAGGGAAGCTTTAGAACATGAAATTTTCACCTCCCACTAGAGCAGAAACGGTCTTTCTAATAGTTGCACATCAAATCTAAGTTGTCTGAAGTGTTTTTCCAAAGTTATCAACATTCTTATGTTTGGCGTTCCGGAATCAACCTTAACTCAGACTGAAAACGCGTTTTACGCAATTTGCCATAACTTTGCAGGAAAGCCTCAGAACATGAAATTTTCACCTCCCACTATAGCAGAAATGGTCTTTCTAATAGTTGCACATCAAATCTAAGTTGTCTGAAGTGTTTTTCCAAAGTTATCAACATTCTTATGTTTGGCCTTCCGGAATCAACCTTATCTCAGGCTGAAAACGCGTTTTACGCATTGTGGCATAACTTTGCAGGGATGCTTCAGAACATGAAATTTTCACCTCCCACTGTAACAGAAAGGGTCTTTCTAGTAGTTGCACATCAAATCTAAGCTGTCTGAAGTGTTTTTCCAAAGTTATCAACATTTTTATGGTTGGCGTTCTGGAACCCACCTAATCTCAGGCTGAAAACGTGTTTTCTGCATTTTGCCATAACTTTGCAGGGAAGCTTCAGAACATGAAATTTTCACCTCCCACTATAGCAGAAAGTGGCTTTCTAGTAGTTGCACATCAAATCTAAGCTGTCTGAAGTGTTTTTCCAAAGTTATCTACATTTTTATGTTTGGTGTTCTGAAATCAACCTCATCTCAGGCTGAAAACGCGTTTTACGCATTGTGCCATAACTTTGCAGGGAAGCTTCAGAACATGATATTTTCACCTCCCACCGTAGCAGAAAGGGTCTTTCTAGTAGTTGTACATCAAATCTAAGCTGTCTGAAGTGTTTTTCGAAAGTTTTCAACATTTTTTTGTTTGGTGTTCCTGAATCGACCTTATCTCAGGCCGAAAACGCATTTTGTGCATTGTGCCATAACTTTGCAGGGAAGCTTCAGAACATGAAATTTTCACCTCCCACTATAGCAGAAATGGTCTTTCTAGTAGTTGCACATCAAATCTAAGCTGTCTGATGTGTTGTTCCAAAGTTATCAACATTTTTATGTTTGGCGTTCCGGAACTCTCCTTATCTCACGCTTGAAACGCGTTTTCTGCATTGTGCCATAACTTTGCAGGGAAGCTTTAGAACATGAAATTTTCACCTCCCACTAGAGCAGAAAGGGTATTTCTAGTAGTTGCACAACAAATCTAAGCTGTCTGATATGTTTTTCCAAAGTTATCAACATTTTTATGTTTGGCGTTCTGGAACCCACCTTATCTCAGGCTGAAAACGCGTTTTCTGCATTGTGCCATAACTTTGCAGGAAGACTTCAGAACATGAAATTTTCTCCTCCCACTATATCAGAAAGGGTCTTTCTAGTAGTTGCACATCAGATCTAAGCTGTCCGAAGTGTTTTTCGAAAGTTATCAACATTTTTATGTTTGGTGTTCCGGAATCGACCTTATCTCAGGATGAAAAATCGTTTTCTGCATTGTCCCATGACTTTCCAGGGAAGCTTCAGAACATGAATTTTCGACCTCCGACTATAGCAGAATGGGTCTTTCTCGTAGTTGCACATCAAATCGAAACTGTCTGAAGTGTTATTCCAAAGTTATCAACATTTCTATGTTTGGCGTTCCGGAACCCACCTTATCTCAGGCTGAAAACGCGTTTTCTGCATTGTGCCATATCTTTGCAGGGAAGCTTCAGAAAATGAAATTTTCACCTCCCACAATAGCAGAAAGGGTTTTTCTAGTAGTTGCACATCAAATCTAAGCTGTTTGAAGTGTTTTTCCAAAGTTATCAACATTTTTATGTTTGGCGTTCCGGAATCAACCTTATCTCAGGCTGAAAACGCATTTTCTGCATTGTGCCATAACTTTGCAAGGAAGCTTCAGAACATGAAATTTTCACCTCCCACTATAGCAGAAAGGGTCTTTCTAGTAGTTGCACATCAGATCTAAGCTGTCCGAAGTGTTTTTCGAAAGTTATCAAGATTTTTATGTTTGGCGTTTCGGAACCCGCCTTGTCTCAGGCTGAAAAATCGTTTTCTGCATTGTCCCATAACTTCTCAGGGAAGCTTCAGAACATGAAATTTCGAGCTCCCACTATAGCAGAAAGGGTCTTTCGAGTTGTTGCACTTCAAATCTAAGCTGTCTGAAGTGTTTTTCCAAAGTTATCAACATTTTAATGTTTGGCGTTACAGAATCGACCGTATCTCGGGCTGAAAAATCGTTTTCTGCATTGTCCCATAACTTCTCAGGGAAGCTTCAGAACATGAAATGTTCACCTCCCACTATAGCAGAAAGGGTCTTTCTAGTAGTTGCACATCAAATCTAAGCTGTCTGAAGTGTTGTTCCAAAGTTATCAACATTTTTACGTTTGGCGTTCCGGAATCGACCTTATCTCAGGCTGAAAACACGTTTTACGCATTGTGCCATAACTTTGCAGGGACGCTTCAGAACATGAAATTTTCACCTCCCACTATAACAGAAAGGGTCTTTCTAGTAGTTGCACATCAAATCTAAGCTGTCTGAAGTGTTGTTCCAAAGTGATCAACATTTTTACGTTTGGCGTTTCGGAACCCACCTTATCTCAGGCTGAAAACGCGTTTTCTGCACTGTGCCATAACTTCTCAGGGAAGCTTCAGAACATGAAATGTTCACCTCCCACTATCGCAGAAAGGGTCTTTCTCGTAGTTGCACATCAAATCGAAGCTGTCTGAAGTGTTTTTCCAAAGTTATCAACATTTTTATGTTTGGCGTTCCGGAACCCGCCTTATCTCAGGCTGAAAACGCGTTTTCTGCATTGTGCCATATCTTTGCAGGGAAGCTTCAGAAAATGAAATTTTCACCTCCCACTATAGCAGAAAGGGTTTTTCTAGTAGTTGCACATCAAATCTAAGCTGTTTGAAGTGTTTTTCCAAAGTTATCAACATTTTTATGTTTGGCGTTCCGGAATCAACCTTATCTCAGGCTGAAAACGCATTTTCTGCATTGTGCCATAACTTTGCAAGGAAGCTTCAGAACATGAAATTTTCACCTCCCACTATAGCAGAAAGGGTCTTTCTAGTAGTTGCACATCAGATCTAAGCTGTCCGAAGTGTTTTTCGAAAGTTATCAAGATTTTTATGTTTGGCGTTTCGGAACCCGCCTTGTCTCAGGCTGAAAAATCGTTTTCTGCATTGTGCCATAACTTTGCAGGGAAGCTTCAGAACATGAAATGTTCACCTCCCACTATAGCAGAAAGGGTCTTTCTAGTAGTTGCACATCAAATCTAAGCTGTCTGAAGTGTTTTTCCAAAGTTATCAACATTTTTATGTTTGGCGTTCCGGAACCCACCTTATCTCAGGCTGAAAACGCGTTTTCTTCATTGTGCCATATCTTTGCAGGGAAGCTTCAGAACATGAAATTTTAACCTCCCACTATAGCAGAAAGGGTCCTTCTAGTAGTTGCACATCAAATCTAAGCTGTCTGAAGTGTTTTTCCAAAGTTATCAACATTTTTATGTTTGGCGTTCCGGAATCGACCTTATCACAGGCTGAAAACGCTTTTTACGCTTTGTGCCATAACTTTGCAGGGAAGCTTCAGAAAATGAAAATTTCACCTCCCACTATAGCAGAAAGGGTTTTTCTAGTAGTTGCACATCAAATCTAAGCTGTCTGAAGTGTTTTTCCAAAGTTATCAACATTTTTATGTTTGGCGTTCCGGAATCAACCTCATCTCTGGCTGAAAACGCATTTTCTGCATTGTGCCATAACTTTGTAAGGAAGCTTCAGAACATGAAATTTTCACCTCCCACTATAGCAGAAAGGGTGTTTCTAGTAGTTGCACATCAAATCTAAGCTGTCTGAAGTGTTTTTCCAGAGTTATCAACATTTTTATGTTTGGCGTTCCAGAATCGACCTCATCTCTGGCTGAAAACGCGTTTTCTGCATTGTGCCATAACTTCTCAGGGAAGCTTCAGAACATGAAATGTTCACCTCCCACTATAGCAGAAAGGGTCTTTCTAGTAGTTGCACATCAAATCGAAGTTGTCTAAAGTGTTTTTCCAAAGTTATCAACATTTTTATGTATGGCGTTCCGGAATCGACCTTATCTCAGGCTGAAAACGCGTTTTACGCATTGTGCCATAACTTTGCAGGGAAGCTTCAGAACATGAAATGTTCACCTCCCACTATAGCAGAAAGTGTCTTTCTAGTAGTTGCACATCAAATCTAAGCTGTCTGAAGTGTTTTTCCAAAGTTATCAACATTTTTATGTTTGGCGTTCCAGAATCGACCTTATCTCAGGCTGAAAACGCGTTTTACGCATTGTGCCATAACTTTGCAGGGAAGCTTCAGAAAATGAAATTTCCACCTCCCACTATAGCAGAAAGGGTCTTTCTAGTAGTTGCACATCAAATCTAAGCTGTCTGAAGTGTTGTTCCAAAGTTATCAACATTTTTACGTTTGGCGTTCCGGAATCGACCTTATCTCAGGCTGAAAACGCGTTTTACGCATTGTGCCATAACTTTGCAGGGACGCTTCAGAACATGAAATTTTCACCTCCCACTATAACAGAAAGGGTCTTTCTAGTAGTTGCACATCAAATCTAAGCTGTCTGAAGTGTTGTTCCAAAGTGATCAACATTTTTACGTTTGGCGTTTCGGAACCCACCTTATCTCAGGCTGAAAACGCGTTTTCTGCACTGTGCCATAACTTCTCAGGGAAGCTTCAGAACATGAAATGTTCACCTCCCACTATAGCAGAAAGGGTCTTTCTAGTAGTTGCACATCAAATCGAACTTGTCTGAAGTGTTTTTCCAAAGTTATCAACATTTTTATGTATGGCGTTCCGGAATCGACCTTATCTCAGGCTGAAAACGCGTTTTACGCATTGTGCCATAACTTTGCAGGGAAGCTTCAGAACATGAAATGTTCACCTCCCACTATAGCAGAAAGGGTCTTTCTAGTAGTTGCACATCAAATCTAAGCTGTCTGAAGTGTTTTTCCAAAGTTATCAACATTTTTATGTTTGGCGTTCCAGAATCGACCTTATCTCAGGCTGAAAACGCGTTTTACGCATTGTGCCATAACTTTGCAGGGAAGCTTCAGAAAATGAAATTTCCACCTCCCTCTATAGCAGAAAGGGTCTTTCTAGTAGTTGCACATCAAATCTAAGCTGTCTGAAGTGTTGTTCCAAAGTTATCAACATTTTTACGTTTGGCGTTCCGGAATCGACCTTATCTCAGGCTGAAAACACGTTTTACGCATTGTGCCATAACTTTGCAGGGACGCTTCAGAACATGAAATTTTCACCTCCCACTATAACAGAAAGGGTCTTTCTAGTAGTTGCACATCAAATCTAAGCTGTCTGAAGTGTTGTTCCAAAGTGATCAACATTTTTACGTTTGGCGTTTCGGAACCCACCTTATCTCAGGCTGAAAACGCGTTTTCTGCACTGTGCCATAACTTCTCAGGGAAGCTTCAGAACATGAAATGTTCACCTCCCACTATCGCAGAAAGGGTCTTTCTCGTAGTTGCACATCAAATCGAAGCTGTCTGAAGTGTTTTTCCAAAGTTATCAACATTTTTATGTTTGGCGTTCCGGAACCCGCCTTATCTCAGGCTGAAAACGCGTTTTCTGCATTGTGCCATATCTTTGCAGGGAAGCTTCAGAAAATGAAATTTTCACCTCCCACTATAGCAAAAAGGGTTTTTCTAGTAGTTGCACATCAAATCTAAGCTGTTTGAAGTGTTTTTCCAAAGTTATCAACATTTTTATGTTTGGCGTTCCGGAATCAACCTTATCTCAGGCTGAAAACGCATTTTCTGCATTGTGCCATAACTTTGCAAGGAAGCTTCAGAACATGAAATTTTCACCTCCCACTATAGCAGAAAGGGTCTTTCTAGTAGTTGCACATCAGATCTAAGCTGTCCGAAGTGTTTTTCGAAAGTTATCAAGATTTTTATGTTTGGCGTTTCGGAACCCACCTTATCTCAGGCTGAAAACGCGTTTTCTGCATTGTGCCATAACTTTGCAGGGAAGCTTCAGAACATGAAATGTTCACCTCCCACTATAGCAGAAAGGGTCTTTCTAGTAGTTGCACATCAAATCTAAGCTGTCTGAAGTGTTTTTCCAAAGTTATCAACATTTTTATGTTTGGCGTTCCGGAACCCACCTTATCTCAGGCTGAAAACGCGTTTTCTTCATTGTGCCATATCTTTGCAGGGAAGCTTCAGAACATGAAATTTTAACCTCCCACTATAGCAGAAAGGGTCCTTCTAGTAGTTGCACATCAAATCTAAGCTGTCTGAAGTGTTTTTCCAAAGTTATCAACATTTTTATGTTTGGCGTTCCGGAATCGACCTTATCACAGGCTGAAAACGCTTTTTACGCTTTGTGCCATAACTTTGCAGGGAAGCTTCAGAAAATGAAATTTTCACCTCCCACTATAGCAGAAAGGGTTTTTCTAGTAGTTGCACATCAAATCTAAGCTGTCTGAAGTGTTTTTCCAAAGTTATCAACATTTTTATGTTTGGCGTTCCGGAATCAACCTCATCTCTGGCTGAAAACGCATTTTCTGCATTGTGCCATAACTTTGTAAGGAAGCTTCAGAACATGAAATTTTCACCTCCCACTATAGCAGAAAGGGTGTTTCTAGTAGTTGCACATCAAATCTAAGCTGTCTGAAGTGTTTTTCCAGAGTTATCAACATTTTTATGTTTGGCGTTCCAGAATCGACCTCATCTCTGGCTGAAAACGCGTTTTCTGCATTGTGCCATAACTTCTCAGGGAAGCTTCAGAACATGAAATGTTCAACTCCCACGATAGCAGAAAGGGTCTTTCTAGTAGTTGCACATCAAATCGAAGTTGTCTAAAGTGTTTTTCCAAAGTTATCAACATTTTTATGTATGGCGTTCCGGAATCGACCTTATCTCAGGCTGAAAACGCGTTTTACGCATTGTGCCATAACTTTGCAGGGAAGCTTCAGAACATGAAATGTTCACCTCCCACTATAGCAGAAAGTGTCTTTCTAGTAGTTGCACATCAAATCTAAGCTGTCTGAAGTGTTTTTCCAAAGTTATCAACATTTTTATGTTTGGCGTTCCAGAATCGACCTTATCTCAGGCTGAAAACGCGTTTTACGCATTGTGCCATAACTTTGCAGGGAAGCTTCAGAAAATGAAATTTCCACCTCCCACTATAGCAGAAAGGGTCTTTCTAGTAGTTGCACATCAAATCTAAGCTGTCTGAAGTGTTGTTCCAAAGTTATCAACATTTTTACGTTTGGCGTTCCGGAATCGACCTTATCTCAGGCTGAAAACGCGTTTTACGCATTGTGCCATAACTTTGCAGGGACGCTTCAGAACATGAAATTTTCACCTCCCACTATAACAGAAAGGGTCTTTCTAGTAGTTGCACATCAAATCTAAGCTGTCTGAAGTGTTGTTCCAAAGTGATCAACATTTTTACGTTTGGCGTTTCGGAACCCACCTTATCTCAGGCTGAAAACGCGTTTTCTGCACTGTGCCATAACTTCTCAGGGAAGCTTCAGAACATGAAATGTTCACCTCCCACTATAGCAGAAAGGGTCTTTCTAGTAGTTGCACATCAAATCGAAGTTGTCTGAAGTGTTTTTCCAAAGTTATCGACATTTTTATGTATGGCGTTCCGGAATCGACCTTATCTCAGGCTGAAAACGCGTTTTACGCATTGTGCCATAACTTTGCAGGGAAGCTTCAGAACATGAAATGTTCACCTCCCACTATAGCAGAAAGGGTCTTTCTAGTAGTTGCACATCAAATCTAAGCTGTCTGAAGTGTTTTTCCAAAGTTATCAACATTTTTATGTTTGGCGTTCCAGAATCGACCTTATCTCAGGCTGAAAACGCGTTTTACGCATTGTGCCATAACTTTGCAGGGAAGCTTCAGAAAATGAAATTTCCACCTCCCTCTATAGCAGAAAGGGTCTTTCTAGTAGTTGCACATCAAATCTAAGCTGTCTGAAGTGTTGTTCAAAGTTATCAACATTTTTACGTTTGGCGTTCCGGAATCGACCTTATCTCAGGCTGAAAACACGTTTTACGCATTGTGCCATAACTTTGCAGGGACGCTTCAGAACATGAAATTTTCACCTCCCACTATAACAGAAAGGGTCTTTCTAGTAGTTGCACATCAAATCTAAGCTGTCTGAAGTGTTGTTCCAAAGTGATCAACATTTTTACGTTTGGCGTTTCGGAACCCACCTTATCTCAGGCTGAAAACGCGTTTTCTGCACTGTGCCATAACTTCTCAGGGAAGCTTCAGAACATGAAATGTTCACCTCCCACTATCGCAGAAAGGGTCTTTCTCGTAGTTGCACATCAAATCGAAGCTGTCTGAAGTGTTTTTCCAAAGTTATCAACATTTTTATGTTTGGCGTTCCGGAACCCGCCTTATCTCAGGCTGAAAACGCGTTTTCTGCATTATGCCATATCTTTGCAGGGAAGCTTCAGAAAATGAAATTTTCACCTCCCACTATAGCAGAAAGGGTCTTTCTAGTAGTTGCACATCAAATCTAAGCTGTTTGAAGTGTTTTTCCAAAGTTATCAACATTTTTATGTTTGGCGTTCCGGAATCGACCTTATCTTAAACTGAAAACGCTTTTTACGCTTTGTGCCATAACTTTGCAGGGTAGCTTCAGAAAATGAAATTTTCACCTCCCCCCTATCGCAGAAAGGGTTTTTCTAGTAGTTGCACATCAAATCTAACTTGTTTGAAGTGTTTTTCCAAAGTTATCAACATTTTTATGTTTGGCGTTCCGGAATCAACCTTATCTCAGGCTGAAAACGCATTTTCTGCATTGTGCCATAACTTCTCAGGGAAGCTTCAGAACATGAAATGTTCACCTCCCACGATAGAAGAAAGGGTCTTTCTTGTAGTTGCACATCAGATCTAAGCTGTCCGAAGTGTTTTTCGAAAGTTATCAACATTTTTATGTTTGGTGTTCGGGAATCGACCTTATCTCAGGATGAAAAATCGTTTTCTGCATTGTCCCATGACTTTCCAGGGAAACTTCAGAACATGAAATTTCGACCTTCCACTATAACAGAAAGGCTCTTTCTAGTAGTTGCACATCAAATCTAAGCTGTCTGAAGTGTTTTTCCAAAGCTATCAACATTTTTATGTTTGGCGTTCCAGAATCGACCTTATCTCAGGCTGAAAACGCGTTTTACGCATTGTGCCATAACTTTGCAGGGAAGCTTCAGAAAATGAAATTTCCACCTCCCACTATACCAGAAAGGGTCTTTCTAGTAGTTGCACATCAAATCTAAGCTGTCTGAAGTGTTGTTCCAAAGTTATCAACATTTTTACGTTTGGCGTTCCGGAATCGACCTTATCTCAGCCTGAAAACACGTTTTACGCATTGTGCCATAACTTTGCAGGGACGCTTCAGAACATGAAATTTTCACCTCCCACTATAACAGAAAGGGTCTTTCTAGTAGTTGCACATCAAATCTAAGCTGTCTGAAGTGTTGTTCCAAAGTGATCAACATTTTTACGTTTGGCGTTTCGGAACCCACCTTATCTCAGGCTGAAAACGCGTTTTCTGCACTGTGCCATAACTTCTCAGGGAAGCTTCAGAACATGAAATGTTCACCTCCCACTATAGCAGAAAGGGTCTTTCTAGTAGTTGCACAACAAATCGAAGTTGTCTGAAGTGTTTTTCCAAAGTTATCAACATTTTTATGTATGGCGTTCCGGAATCGACCTTATCTCAGGCTGAAAA
Source organism: Synchiropus splendidus (assembly GCF_027744825.2). Lineage (NCBI taxonomy): Eukaryota > Metazoa > Chordata > Actinopteri > Syngnathiformes > Callionymidae > Synchiropus > Synchiropus splendidus. The sequence continues at coordinate 674,651 of NW_026527058.1, forward strand.
CGCGTTTTACGCATTGTGCCATAACTTTGCAGGGAAGCTTCAGAACATGAAATGTTCACCTCCCACTATAGCAGAAAGGGTCTTTCTAGTAGGTGCACATCAAATCTAAGCTGTCTGAAGTGTTTTTCCAAAGTTATCAACATTTTTATGTTTGGCGTTCCAGAATCGACCTTATCTCAGGCTGAAAACGCGTTTTACGCATTGTGCCATAACTTTGCAGGGAAGCTTCAGAAAATGAAATTTCCACCTCCCACTATAGCAGAAAGGGTCTTTCTAGTAGTTGCACATCAAATCTAAGCTGTCTGAAGTGTTGTTCCAAAGTTATCAACATTTTTACGTTTGGCGTTTCGGAATCGACCTTATCTCAGGCTGAAAACACGTTTTACGCATTGTGCCATAACTTTGCAGGGACGCTTCAGAACATGAAATTTTCACCTCCCACTATAACAGAAAGGGTCTTTCTGGTAGTTGCACATCAAATCTAAGCTGTCTGAAGTGTTGTTCCAAAGTGATCAACATTTTTACGTTTGGCGTTTCGGAACCCACCTTATCTCAGGCTGAAAACGCGTTTTCTGCACTGTGCCATAACTTCTCAGGGAAGCTTCAGAACATGAAATGTTCACCTCCCACTATCGCAGAAAGAGTCTTTCTCGTAGTTGCACATCAAATCTAAGCTGTCTGAAGTATTTTTCCAAAGTGATCAACATTTTTATGTTTGGTGTTCCGGAACCCGCCTTATATCAGGCTGAAAACGCGTTTTCTGCATTGTGCCATATCTTTGCAGGGAAGCTTCAGAAAATGAAATTTTCACCTCCCACTATAGCAGAAAGGGTCTTTCTAGTAGTTGCACATCAAATCTAAGCTGTTTGAAGTGTTTTTCCAAAGTTATCAACATTTTTATGTTTGGCGTTCCGGAATCGACCTTATCTTAGACTGAAAATGCTTTTTACGCTTTGTGCCATAACTTTGTAGGGTAGCTTCAGAAAATGAAATTTTCACCTCCCCCCTATCGCAGAAAGGGTTTTTCTAGTAGTTGCACATCAAATCTAACCTGTTTGAAGTGTTTTTCCAAAGTTATCAACATTTTTATGTTTGGCGTTCCGGAAATAACCTTATCTCAGGCTGAAAACGCATTTTCTGCATTGTGCCATAACTTCTCAGGGAAGCTTCAGAACATGAAATGTTCACCTCCCACGATAGAAGAAAGGGTCTTTCTAGTAGTTGCACATCAGATCTAAGCTGTCCGAAGTGTTTTTCGAAAGTTATCAACATTTTTATGTTTGGTGTTCCGGAATCGACCTTATCTCAGGATGAAAAATCGTTTTCTGCATTGTCCCATGACTTTCCAGGGAAACTTCAGAACATGAAATTTCGACCTTCCACTATAACAGAAAGGCTCTTTCTAGTAGTTGCACATCAAATCTAAGCTGTCTGAAGTGTTGTTCCAAAGTGATCAACATTTTTACGTTTGGCGTTTCGGAACCCACCTTATCTCAGGCTGAAAACGCGTTTTCTGCATTGTGCCATAACTTCTCAGGGAAGCTTCAGAACATGAAATGTTCACCTCCCACTATCGCAGAAAGGGTCTTTCTCGTAGTTGCACATCAAATCGAAGCTGTCTGAAGTGTTTTTCCAAAGTTATCAACATTTTTATGTTTGGCGTTCCAGAATCGACCTTATCTCAGGCTGAAAACGCGTTTTACGCATTGTGCCATAACTTTGCAGGGAAGCTTCAGAAAATGAAATTTCCACCTCCCACTATAGCAGAAAGGGTCTTTCTAGTAGTTGCACATCAAATCTAAGCTGTCTGAAGTGTTTTTCCAAAGTTATCAACATTTTTACGTTTGGCGTTCCGGAATCGACCTTATCTCAGGCTGAAAACACGTTTTACGCATTGTGCCATAACTTTGCAGGGACGCTTCAGAACATGAAATTTTCACCTCCCACTATAACAGAAAGGGTCTTTCTAGTAGTTGCACATCAAATCTAAGCTGTCTGAAGTGTTGTTCCAAAGTGATCAACATTTTTACGTTTGGCGTTTCGGAACCCACCTTATCTCAGGCTGAAAACGCGTTTTCTGCACTGTGCCATAACTTCTCAGGGAAGCTTCAGAACATGAAATGTTCACCTCCCACTATCGCAGAAAGGGTCTTTCTCGTAGTTGCACATCAAATCTAAGCTGTCTGAAGTATTTTTCCAAAGTGATCAACATTTTTATGTTTGGTGTTCCGGAACCCGCCTTATATCAGGCTGAAAACGCGATTTCTGCATTGTGCCATATCTTTGCAGGGAAGCTTCAGAAAATGAAATTTTCACCTCCCACTATAGCAGAAAGGGTCTTTCTAGTAGTTGCACATCAAATCTAAGCTGTTTGAAGTGTTTTTCCAAAGTTATCAACATTTTTATGTTTGGCGTTCCGGAATCGACCTTATCTTAGACTGAAAACGCTTTTTACGCTTTGTGCCATAACTTTGCAGGGTAGCTTCAGAAAATGAAATTTTCACCTCCCCCCTATCGCAGAAAGGGTTTTTCTAGTAGTTGCACATCAAATCTAACCTGTTTGAAGTGTTTTTCCAAAGTTATCAACATTTTTATGTTTGGCGTTCCGGAATCAACCTTATCTCAGGCTGAAAACGCATTTTCTGCATTGTGCCATAACTTCTCAGGGAAGCTTCAGAACATGAAATGTTCACCTCCCACGATAGAAGAAAGGGTCTTTCTAGTAGTTGCACATCAGATCTAAGCTGTCCGAAGTGTTTTTCGAAAGTTATCAACATTTTTATGTTTGGTGTTCCGGAATCGACCTTATCTCAGGATGAAAAATCGTTTTCTGCATTGTCCCATGACTTTCCAGGGAAACTTCAGAACATGAAATTTCGACCTTCCACTATAACAGAAAGGCTCTTTCTAGTAGTTGCACATCAAATCTAAGCTGTCTGAAGTGTTGTTCCAAAGTGATCAACATTTTTACGTTTGGCGTTTCGGAACCCACCTTATCTCAGGCTGAAAACGCGTTTTCTGCATTGTGCCATAACTTCTCAGGGAAGCTTCAGAACATGAAATGTTCACCTCCCACTATCGCAGAAAGGGTCTTTCTCGTAGTTGCACATCAAATCGAAGCTGTCTGAAGTGTTTTTCCAAAGTTATCAACATTTTTATGTTTGGCGTTCCAGAATCGACCTTATCTCAGGCTGAAAACGCGTTTTACGCATTGTGCCATAACTTTGCAGGGAAGCTTCAGAACATGAAATGTTCACCTCCCACTATCGCAGAAAGGGTCTTTCTCGTAGTTGCACATCAAATCGAAGCTGTCTGAAGTTTTTTTCCAAAGTTATCAACATTTTTATGTTTGGCGTTCCGGAACCCGCCTTATCTCAGGCTGAAAACGCGTTTTCTGCATTGTGCCATATCTTTGCAGGGAAGCTTCAGAAAATGAAATTTTCACCTCCCACTATAGCAGAAAGGGTCTTTCTAGTAGTTGCACATCAAATCTAAGCTGTTTGAAGTGTTTTTCCAAAGTTATCAACATTTTTATGTTTGGTGTTCCGGAATCGACCTTATCTCAGGATGAAAAATCGTTTTCTGCATTGTCCCATGACTTTCCAGGGAAACTTCAGAACATGAAATGTTCACCTCCCACTATCGCAGAAAGGGTCTTTCTCGTAGTTGCACATCAAATCGAAGCTGTCTGAAGTGTTTTTCCAAAGTTATCAACATTTTTATGTTTGGCGTTCCAGAATCGACCTTATCTCAGGCTGAAAACGCGTTTTCTGCATTGTGCCATAACTTTGCAGGGAAGCTTCAGAACATGAAATGTTCACCTCCCACTATCGCAGAAAGGGTCTTTCTCGTAGTTGCACATCAAATCGAAGCTGTCTGAAGTTTTTTTCCAAAGTTATCAACATTTTTATGTTTGGCGTTCCGGAATCGACCTTATCTTAGACTGAAAACGCTTTTTACGCTTTGTGCCATAACTTTGCAGGGTAGCTTCAGAAAATGAAATTTTCACCTCCCCCCTATCGCAGAAAGGGTTTTTCTAGTAGTTGCACATCAAATCTAACCTGTTTGAAGTGTTTTTCCAAAGTTATCAAGATTTTTATGTTTGGCGTTCCGGAATCAACCTTATCTCAGGCTGAAAACGCATTTTCTGCATTGTGCCATAACTTCTCAGGGAAGCTTCAGAACATGAAATGTTCACCTCCCACGATAGAAGAAAGGGTCTTTCTAGTAGTTGCACATCAGATCTAAGCTGTCCGAAGTGTTTTTCGAAAGTTATCAACATTTTTATGTTTGGTGTTCCGGAATCGACCTTATCTCAGGATGAAAAATCGTTTTCTGCATTGTCCCATGACTTTCCAGGGAAACTTCAGAACATGAAATTTCGACCTTCCACTATAACAGAAAGGCTCTTTCTAGTAGTTGCACATCAAATCTAAGCTGTCTGAAGTGTTGTTCCAAAGTGATCAACATTTTTACGTTTGGCGTTTCGGAACCCACCTTATCTCAGGCTGAAAACGCGTTTTCTGCATTGTGCCATAACTTCTCAGGGAAGCTTCAGAACATGAAATGTTCACCTCCCACTATCGCAGAAAGGGTCTTTCTCGTAGTTGCACATCAAATCGAAGCTGTCTGAAGTGTTTTTCCAAAGTTATCAACATTTTTATGTTTGGCGTTCCAGAATCGACCTTATCTCAGGCTGAAAACGCGTTTTACGCATTGTGCCATAACTTTGCAGGGAAGCTTCAGAACATGAAATGTTCACCTCCCACTATCGCAGAAAGGGTCTTTCTCGTAGTTGCACATCAAATCGAAGCTGTCTGAAGTTTTTTTCCAAAGTTATCAACATTTTTATGTTTGGCGTTCCGGAACCCGCCTTATCTCAGGCTGAAAACGCGTTTTCTGCATTGTGCCATATCTTTGCAGGGAAGCTTCAGAAAATGAAATTTTCACCTCCCACTATAGCAGAAAGGGTCTTTCTAGTAGTTGCACATCAAATCTAAGCTGTTTGAAGTGTTTTTCCAAAGTTATCAACATTTTTATGTTTGGTGTTCCGGAATCGACCTTATCTCAGGATGAAAAATCGTTTTCTGCATTGTCCCATGACTTTCCAGGGAAACTTCAGAACATGAAATTTCGACCTCCCACTATAACAGAAAGGCTCTTTCTAGTAGTTGCACATCAAATCTAAGCTGTCTGAAGTGTTGTTCCAAAGTGATCAACATTTTTACGTTTGGCGTTTCGGAACCCACCTTATCTCAGGCTGAAAACGCGTTTTCTGCATTGTGCCATAACTTCTCAGGGAAGCTTCAGAACATGAAATGTTCACCTCCCACTATCGCAGAAAGGGTCTTTCTCGTAGTTGCACATCAAATCGAAGCTGTCTGAAGTGTTTTTCCAAAGTTATCAACATTTTTATGTTTGGCGTTCCGGAATCGACCTTATCTTAGACTGAAAATGCTTTTTACGCTTTGTGCCATAACTTTGTAGGGTAGCTTCAGAAAATGAAATTTTCACCTCCCCCCTATCGCAGAAAGGGTTTTTCTAGTAGTTGCACATCAAATCTAACCTGTTTGAAGTGTTTTTCCAAAGTTATCAACATTTTTATGTTTGGCGTTCCGGAAATAACCTTATCTCAGGCTGAAAACGCATTTTCTGCATTGTGCCATAACTTCTCAGGGAAGCTTCAGAACATGAAATGTTCACCTCCCACGATAGAAGAAAGGGTCTTTCTAGTAGTTGCACATCAGATCTAAGCTGTCCGAAGTGTTTTTCGAAAGTTATCAACATTTTTATGTTTGGTGTTCCGGAATCGACCTTATCTCAGGATGAAAAATCGTTTTCTGCATTGTCCCATGACTTTCCAGGGAAACTTCAGAACATGAAATTTCGACCTTCCACTATAACAGAAAGGCTCTTTCTAGTAGTTGCACATCAAATCTAAGCTGTCTGAAGTGTTGTTCCAAAGTGATCAACATTTTTACGTTTGGCGTTTCGGAACCCACCTTATCTCAGGCTGAAAACGCGTTTTCTGCATTGTGCCATAACTTCTCAGGGAAGCTTCAGAACATGAAATGTTCACCTCCCACTATCGCAGAAAGGGTCTTTCTCGTAGTTGCACATCAAATCGAAGCTGTCTGAAGTGTTTTTCCAAAGTTATCAACATTTTTATGTTTGGCGTTCCAGAATCGACCTTATCTCAGGCTGAAAACGCGTTTTACGCATTGTGCCATAACTTTGCAGGGAAGCTTCAGAAAATGAAATTTCCACCTCCCACTATAGCAGAAAGGGTCTTTCTAGTAGTTGCACATCAAATCTAAGCTGTCTGAAGTGTTTTTCCAAAGTTATCAACATTTTTACGTTTGGCGTTCCGGAATCGACCTTATCTCAGGCTGAAAACACGTTTTACGCATTGTGCCATAACTTTGCAGGGACGCTTCAGAACATGAAATTTTCACCTCCCACTATAACAGAAAGGGTCTTTCTAGTAGTTGCACATCAAATCTAAGCTGTCTGAAGTGTTGTTCCAAAGTGATCAACATTTTTACGTTTGGCGTTTCGGAACCCACCTTATCTCAGGCTGAAAACGCGTTTTCTGCACTGTGCCATAACTTCTCAGGGAAGCTTCAGAACATGAAATGTTCACCTCCCACTATCGCAGAAAGGGTCTTTCTCGTAGTTGCACATCAAATCTAAGCTGTCTGAAGTATTTTTCCAAAGTGATCAACATTTTTATGTTTGGTGTTCCGGAACCCGCCTTATATCAGGCTGAAAACGCGATTTCTGCATTGTGCCATATCTTTGCAGGGAAGCTTCAGAAAATGAAATTTTCACCTCCCACTATAGCAGAAAGGGTCTTTCTAGTAGTTGCACATCAAATCTAAGCTGTTTGAAGTGTTTTTCCAAAGTTATCAACATTTTTATGTTTGGCGTTCCGGAATCGACCTTATCTTAGACTGAAAACGCTTTTTACGCTTTGTGCCATAACTTTGCAGGGTAGCTTCAGAAAATGAAATTTTCACCTCCCCCCTATCGCAGAAAGGGTTTTTCTAGTAGTTGCACATCAAATCTAACCTGTTTGAAGTGTTTTTCCAAAGTTATCAACATTTTTATGTTTGGCGTTCCGGAATCAACCTTATCTCAGGCTGAAAACGCATTTTCTGCATTGTGCCATAACTTCTCAGGGAAGCTTCAGAACATGAAATGTTCACCTCCCACGATAGAAGAAAGGGTCTTTCTAGTAGTTGCACATCAGATCTAAGCTGTCCGAAGTGTTTTTCGAAAGTTATCAACATTTTTATGTTTGGTGTTCCGGAATCGACCTTATCTCAGGATGAAAAATCGTTTTCTGCATTGTCCCATGACTTTCCAGGGAAACTTCAGAACATGAAATTTCGACCTTCCACTATAACAGAAAGGCTCTTTCTAGTAGTTGCACATCAAATCTAAGCTGTCTGAAGTGTTGTTCCAAAGTGATCAACATTTTTACGTTTGGCGTTTCGGAACCCACCTTATCTCAGGCTGAAAACGCGTTTTCTGCATTGTGCCATAACTTCTCAGGGAAGCTTCAGAACATGAAATGTTCACCTCCCACTATCGCAGAAAGGGTCTTTCTCGTAGTTGCACATCAAATCGAAGCTGTCTGAAGTGTTTTTCCAAAGTTATCAACATTTTTATGTTTGGCGTTCCAGAATCGACCTTATCTCAGGCTGAAAACGCGTTTTACGCATTGTGCCATAACTTTGCAGGGAAGCTTCAGAACATGAAATGTTCACCTCCCACTATCGCAGAAAGGGTCTTTCTCGTAGTTGCACATCAAATCGAAGCTGTCTGAAGTTTTTTTCCAAAGTTATCAACATTTTTATGTTTGGCGTTCCGGAACCCGCCTTATCTCAGGCTGAAAACGCGTTTTCTGCATTGTGCCATATCTTTGCAGGGAAGCTTCAGAAAATGAAATTTTCACCTCCCACTATAGCAGAAAGGGTCTTTCTAGTAGTTGCACATCAAATCTAAGCTGTTTGAAGTGTTTTTCCAAAGTTATCAACATTTTTATGTTTGGTGTTCCGGAATCGACCTTATCTCAGGATGAAAAATCGTTTTCTGCATTGTCCCATGACTTTCCAGGGAAACTTCAGAACATGAAATGTTCACCTCCCACTATCGCAGAAAGGGTCTTTCTCGTAGTTGCACATCAAATCGAAGCTGTCTGAAGTGTTTTTCCAAAGTTATCAACATTTTTATGTTTGGCGTTCCAGAATCGACCTTATCTCAGGCTGAAAACGCGTTTTCTGCATTGTGCCATAACTTTGCAGGGAAGCTTCAGAACATGAAATGTTCACCTCCCACTATCGCAGAAAGGGTCTTTCTCGTAGTTGCACATCAAATCGAAGCTGTCTGAAGTTTTTTTCCAAAGTTATCAACATTTTTATGTTTGGCGTTCCGGAATCGACCTTATCTTAGACTGAAAACGCTTTTTACGCTTTGTGCCATAACTTTGCAGGGTAGCTTCAGAAAATGAAATTTTCACCTCCCCCCTATCGCAGAAAGGGTTTTTCTAGTAGTTGCACATCAAATCTAACCTGTTTGAAGTGTTTTTCCAAAGTTATCAAGATTTTTATGTTTGGCGTTCCGGAATCAACCTTATCTCAGGCTGAAAACGCATTTTCTGCATTGTGCCATAACTTCTCAGGGAAGCTTCAGAACATGAAATGTTCACCTCCCACGATAGAAGAAAGGGTCTTTCTAGTAGTTGCACATCAGATCTAAGCTGTCCGAAGTGTTTTTCGAAAGTTATCAACATTTTTATGTTTGGTGTTCCGGAATCGACCTTATCTCAGGATGAAAAATCGTTTTCTGCATTGTCCCATGACTTTCCAGGGAAACTTCAGAACATGAAATTTCGACCTTCCACTATAACAGAAAGGCTCTTTCTAGTAGTTGCACATCAAATCTAAGCTGTCTGAAGTGTTGTTCCAAAGTGATCAACATTTTTACGTTTGGCGTTTCGGAACCCACCTTATCTCAGGCTGAAAACGCGTTTTCTGCATTGTGCCATAACTTCTCAGGGAAGCTTCAGAACATGAAATGTTCACCTCCCACTATCGCAGAAAGGGTCTTTCTCGTAGTTGCACATCAAATCGAAGCTGTCTGAAGTGTTTTTCCAAAGTTATCAACATTTTTATGTTTGGCGTTCCAGAATCGACCTTATCTCAGGCTGAAAACGCGTTTTACGCATTGTGCCATAACTTTGCAGGGAAGCTTCAGAACATGAAATGTTCACCTCCCACTATCGCAGAAAGGGTCTTTCTCGTAGTTGCACATCAAATCGAAGCTGTCTGAAGTTTTTTTCCAAAGTTATCAACATTTTTATGTTTGGCGTTCCGGAACCCGCCTTATCTCAGGCTGAAAACGCGTTTTCTGCATTGTGCCATATCTTTGCAGGGAAGCTTCAGAAAATGAAATTTTCACCTCCCACTATAGCAGAAAGGGTCTTTCTAGTAGTTGCACATCAAATCTAAGCTGTTTGAAGTGTTTTTCCAAAGTTATCAACATTTTTATGTTTGGTGTTCCGGAATCGACCTTATCTCAGGATGAAAAATCGTTTTCTGCATTGTCCCATGACTTTCCAGGGAAACTTCAGAACATGAAATTTCGACCTCCCACTATAACAGAAAGGCTCTTTCTAGTAGTTGCACATCAAATCTAAGCTGTCTGAAGTGTTGTTCCAAAGTGATCAACATTTTTACGTTTGGCGTTTCGGAACCCACCTTATCTCAGGCTGAAAACGCGTTTTCTGCATTGTGCCATAACTTCTCAGGGAAGCTTCAGAACATGAAATGTTCACCTCCCACTATCGCAGAAAGGGTCTTTCTCGTAGTTGCACATCAAATCGAAGCTGTCTGAAGTGTTTTTCCAAAGTTATCAACATTTTTATGTTTGGCGTTCCGGAACAAGCCTTATCTCAGGCTGAAAACGCGTTTTCTGCATTGTGCCATATCTTTGCAGGGAAGCTTCAGAAAATGAAATTTTCACCTCCCACTATAGCAGAAAGGGTTTTTCTAGTAGTTGCACATCAAATCTAAGCTGTTTGAAGTGTTTTTCCAAAGTTATCAACATTTTTATGTTTGGCGTTCCGGAACCCACCTTATCTCAGGCTGAAAACGCGTTTTCTGCATTGTGCCATATCTTTGCAGGGAAGCTTCAGAACATGAAATTTTAACCTCCCACTATAGCAGAAAGGGTCCTTCTAGTAGTTGCACATCAAATCTAAGCTGTCTGAAGTGTTTTTCCAAAGTGATCAACATTTTTACGTTTTGCATTTCGGAACCCACCTTATCACAGGCTGAAAACGCGTTTTCTGCATTGTGCCATAACTTTGCAGGGAAGCTTCAGAAAATGAAAATTTCACCTCCCACTATAGCAGAAAGGGTTTTTCTAGCAGTTGCACATCAAATCTAAGCTGTCTGAAGTGTTTTTCCAAAGTTATCAACATTTTTATGTTTGGCGTTCCGGAATCAACCTTATCTCAGGCTGAAAACGCATTTTCTGCATTGTGCCATAACTTTGTGAGGAAGCTTCAGAACATGAAATTTTCACCTCCCACTATAGCAGAAAGGGTGTTTCTAGTAGTTGCACATCAAATCTAAGCTGTCTGAAGTGTTTTTCCAAAGTTATCAACATTTTTATGTTTGGCGTTCCAGAATCGACCTCATCTCTGGCTGAAAACGCGTTTTCTGCATTGTGCCATAACTTCTCAGGGAAGCTTCAGAACATGAAATGTTCACCTCCCACTATAGCAGAAAGGGTCTTTCTAGTAGTTGCACATCAAATCGAAGTTGTCTAAAGTGTTTTTCCAAAGTTATCAACATTTTTATGTATGGCGTTCCGGAATCGACCTTATCTCAGGCTGAAAACGCGTTTTACGCATTGTGCCATAACTTTGCAGGGAAGCTTCAGAAAATGAAATTTCCACCTCCCACTATAGCAGAAAGGGTCTTTCTAGTAGTTGCACATCAAATCTAAGCTGTCTGAAGTGTTGTTCCAAAGTTATCAACATTTTTACGTTTGGCGTTCCGGAATCGACCTTATCTCAGGCTGAAAACACGTTTTACGCATTGTGCCATAACTTTGCAGGGACGCTTCAGAACATGAAATTTTCACCTCCCACTATAACAGAAAGGGTCTTTCTAGTAGTTGCACATCAAATCTAAGCTGTCTGAAGTGTTGTTCCAAAGTGATCAACATTTTTACGCTTGGCGTTTCGGAACCCACCTTATCTCAGGCTGAAAACGCGTTTTCTGCACTGTGCCATAACTTCTCAGGGAAGCTTCAGAACATGAAATGTTCACCTCCCACTATAGCAGAAAGGGTCTTTCTAGTAGTTGCACATCAAATCGAAGTTGTCTGAAGTGTTTTTCCAAAGTTATCAACATTTTTATGTATGGCGTTCCGGAATCGACCTTATCTCAGGCTGAAAACGCGTTTTACGCATTGTGCCATAACTTTGCAGGGAAGCTTCAGAACATGAAATGTTCACCTCCCACTATAGCAGAAAGGGTCTTTCTAGTAGTTGCACATCAAATCTAAGCTGTCTGAAGTGTTTTTCCAAAGTTATCAACATTTTTATGTTTGGCGTTCCAGAATCGACCTTATCTCAGGCTGAAAACGCGTTTTACGCATTGTGCCATAACTTTGCAGGGAAGCTTCAGAAAATGAAATTTCCACCTCCCACTATTGCAGAAAGGGTCTTTCTAGTAGTTGCACATCAAATCTAAGCTGTCTGAAGTGTTGTTCCAAAGTTATCAACATTTTTACGTTTGGCGTTCCGGAATCGACCTTATCTCAGGCTGAAAACACGTTTTACGCATTGTGCCATAACTTTGCAGGGACGCTTCAGAACATGAAATTTTCACCTCCCACTATAACAGAAAGGGTCTTTCTAGTAGTTGCACATCAAATCTAAGCTGTCTGAAGTGTTGTTCCAAAGTGATCAACATTTTTACGTTTGGCGTTTCGGAACCCACCTTATCTCAGGCTGAAAACGCGTTTTCTGCACTGTGCCATAACTTCTCAGGGAAGCTTCAGAACATGAAATGTTCACCTCCCACTATCGCAGAAAGGGTCTTTCTCGTAGTTGCACATCAAATCGAAGCTGTCTGAAGTGTTTTTCCAAAGTTATCAACATTTTTATGTTTGGCGTTCCGGAACCCGCCTTATCTCAGGCTGAAAACGCGTTTTCTGCATTGTGCCATATCTTTGCAGGGAAGCTTCAGAAAATGAAATTTTCACCTCCCACTATAGCAGAAAGGGTCTTTCTAGTAGTTGCACATCAAATATAAGCTGTTTGAAGTGTTTTTCCAAAGTTATCAACATTTTTATGTTCGGCGTTCCGGAATCGACCTTATCTTAGACTGAAAACGCTTTTTACGCTTTGTGCCATAACTTTGCAGGGTAGCTTCAGAAAATGAAATTTTCACCTCCCCCCTATCGCAGAAAGGGTTTTTCTAGTAGTTGCACATCAAATCTAACCTGTTTGAAGTGTTTTTCCAAAGTTATCAACATTTTTATGTTTGGCGTTCCGGAATCAACCTTATCTCAGGCTGAAAACGCATTTTCTGCATTGTGCCATAACTTCTCAGGGAAGCTTCAGAACATGAAATGTTCACCTCCCACGATAGAAGAAAGGGTCTTTCTAGTAGTTGCACATCAGATCTAAGCTGTCCGAAGTGTTTTTCGAAAGTTATCAACATTTTTATATTTGGTGTTCCGGAATCGACCTTATCTCAGGATGAAAAATCGTTTTCTGCATTGTCCCATGACTTTCCAGGGAAACTTCAGAACATGAAATTTCGACCTTCCACTATAACAGAAAGGCTCTTTCTAGTAGTTGCACATCAAATCTAAGCTGTCTGAAGTGTTGTTCCAAAGTGATCAACATTTTTACGTTTGGCGTTTCGGAACCCACCTTATCTCAGGCTGAAAACGCGTTTTCTGCATTGTGCCATAACTTCTCAGGGAAGCTTCAGAACATGAAATGTTCACCTCCCACTATCGCAGAAAGGGTCTTTCTCGTAGTTGCACATCAAATCGAAGCTGTCTGAAGTGTTTTTCCAAAGTTATCAACATTTTTATGTTTGGCGTTCCAGAATCGACCTTATCTCAACCTGAAAACGCGTTTTACGCATTGTGCCATAACTTTGGAGGGAAGCTTCAGAAAATGAAATTTCCCCCTCCCACTATAGCAGAAAGGGTCTTTCTAGTAGTTGCACATCAAATCTAAGCTGTCTGAAATGTTTTTCGAAAGTTATCAACATTTTTATGTTTGGCGTTCCTGAACCCACCTTATCTCAGGCTGAAAACGCGTTTTCTGCATTGTGCCATAACTTTGCAGGGAAGCTTCAGAACATGAAATTTTCACCTCCCACTATAGCAGAAAGGGTTTTTCTAGTAGTTGCACATCAAATCTTAGCTGTCTGAAGTGTTTTTCCAAAGTTATCAACATTTTTATGTTTGGCGTTCTGGAATCGACCTTATCTCTGGATGAAAACGCGTTTTACGCATTGTGCCATAACTTTGCTGGGAAGCTTCAGAAAATGTAATTTTCACCTCCCTCTATAGCAGAAAGGATCTTTCTAGTAGTTGCACATCAAATCTAAGCTGTCTGAAGTGTTTTTCGAAAGTTATCAACATTTTCATGTTTGGCGTTCCGGAATCGAGCTAATCTCAGGCTGAAGACGCGTTTTACGCATTGTGCCATAACTTTGCAGGGAAGTTCCAGAAAATGAAATTTTCACCTCCCACTATAGCAGAAAGGGTTTTTCTAGTAGTTGCACATCATATCTAAGCTGTCTGAAATGTTTTTTCCAAAGTTATCAACATTTTCATGTTTGGCGCTCCGGAACCCATCTTATCTCAGGCTGAAAACGCGTTTTCTGCATTGTGCCATAACTTTGCAGGGAAGCTTCAGAACATGAAATTTTAACCACCCACTGTAGCAGAAAGGGTCTTTCTCGTAGTTGCACATCAAATCTAAGATGTCTGAAGTGTTTTTCCAAAATTATCAACATTTTTATGTTTGGCGTTGCGGAACCCACCTTATAACAGGCTGAAAACGCGTTTTCTGCATTGTGCCATAACTTTGAAGGGAAGCTTCAGAACAGGCAATTTTCACCTCCCACTAATCAGAAAGGGTTATTCTAGTTGTTGCACATCAAATCTAAGCTGTGTGTTGTGTTTTTCGAAAGTTATCAACATTTTTATGTTTGGCGTTCGGAAACCCACCTTATCTCAGGCTGAAAACGCGTTTTCTGCATTGTGCATTAACTTTGCAGGGAAGCTTCAGAACAAGAAATTTTCTCGTCCAACTATAGCAAAAAGGGTCTTTCTGGTAGTTGCACATCAAATCTAAGCTGTCTGAAGTGTTTTTCCAAAATTATCAACATTTTTATGTTTGGCGTTCCGGAACCCACCTTATATCAGGCGGAAAACGTGTTTTCTTTATTGTGCCATAACTTTGCAGGGAAGCTTCAGAACATGGAATTTTCACCTCCCACTATAGCAGAAAGGGTCTTTCTAGTAGTTGCACATCAAATCTAAGCTGTCTGAAGTGTTTTTCCAAAATTATCAACATTTTTATGTTTGGTGTTCCGGAACCCACCTTATAACAGGCTGACAACGTGGTTTCTTTATTGTGCCATAACTTTGCAGGGAAGCTTCAGAACATGAAATTTTCACCTCCCACTAATCAGAAAGGGTTATTCTAGTTGTTGCACAGCAAATCTAAGCTGTCTGAAGTGTTTTTCCAAAGTTATCAGCATTTTTATGTTTGGCGTTCCGGAACCCACTTTATATCAGGCTGAAAACGCGTTTTCTGCATTGTGCCATAACTTTTCAGGGAAACTTCAGAACAAGAAATTTCCTCGTCCAACTATACCACAAAGGGTCTTTCTAGTAGTTGCACATCAAATCTAAGCTGTCTGAAGTGTTTTTCCAAAATTATCAACATTTTTATGTTTGGCGTTCCGGAACCCACCTTATATCAGGCTGAAAACGCGTTTTCTGCATTGTGCCATAACTTTTCAGGGAAGCTTCAGAACATGAAATTTTCACCTCCAACTATAGCACAAAGGGTCTTTCTAGTAGTTGCACATCAAATCTAAGCTGCCTGAAGTGTTTTTCGAAAGTTATCAACATTTTTATGTTTGTCGTTCCGGAACCCACCTTATCTCAAGGCCGAAAACGCGTTTTCTGCATTGTGGCATAACTTTGCAAGGAAGCTGCAGAACATCAAATTTTCACCTCACTCTATAGCAGAAAGGGTCTTTCTCGTAGTTCCACATCAAATCTAAGATGTCTGAAGTGTTTTTCCAAAGTTATCAACATTTTTATGTTTGGCGTTCCGGAATCGACCTTATCTCAGGCTGAAAACGCGTTTTCTGCATTGTGCCATAACTTCGCAGGGAAGCTTCAGAACATGAAATTTTCAACTCCCACTATAGCAGAAAGGGTCTTTCCAATAGTTGTACATCAAATCTAAGCAGTCTGAAGTGTTTTTCCAAAGTTATCAACATTTTTATGTTTGGCGTTCCGGAACCCACCTTATATCAGGCTGAAAACGCGTTTTCTGCATTGTGCCATAACTTTGCAGGGAAGCTTTAGAACATGAAATTTTCACCTCCCACTAATCAGAAAGGGTTATTCTAGTTGTTGCACAGCAAATCTAAGCTGTCTGAAGTGCTTTTCCAAAGTTATCAACATTTTTATGTTTGGCGTTTCGAAACCCACCTTATCTCAGACTTAAAACGCGTTTTCTGCGTTGTGCCATAACTTTTCAGGGAAGCTTCAGAACATCAAATTTTGACCCCCCACTATAGCAGAAAGGGTATTTCTAGTAGTTGCACATCAAATCTAAGCGGTCTGAAGTGTTTTTCCAAAGTAATCAACATTTTTACGTTTGCCGTTCCGGAATCGACCTTATCTCAGGCTGAAAACGCGTTTTCTGCATTGTGCCATAACTTTACAGGGAAGCTTCAGAACATGAAATGTTCTCGTCCAACTATAGCACAAAGGGTCTTTCTAGTAGTTGCACATCAAATCTAAGCTGTCTGAAGTGTTTTTCCAAAATTATCAACATTTTTAAATTTGGCGTTCTGGAACCTACCTTATATCAGGCTGAAAACGCGTTTTCTGCATTGTGCCATAACTTTTCAGGGAAGCTTCAGAACATGAAATTTTCACCTCCAACGATAGCACAAAGGGTCTTTCTAGTAGTTGCACATCAAATCTAAGCTGTCTGAAGTGTTTTTCGAAAGTTATCAACATTTTTATGTTTGTCGTTCCGGAACCCACCTTATCTCAAGGCCGAAAACGCGTTTTCTGCATTGTGGCATAACTTTGCAAGGAAGCTGCAGAACATCAAATTTTCACCTCACTCTATAGCAGAAAGGGTCTTTCTCGTAGTTCCACATCAAATCTAAGATGTCTGAAGTGTTTTTCCAAAGTTATCAACATTTTTATGTTTGGCGTTCCGGAATCGACCTTATCTCAGGCTGAAAACGCGTTTTCTGCATTGTGCCATAACTTCGCAGGGAAGCTTCAGAACATGAAATTTTCACCTCCCACTAATCAGAAAGGGTTATTCTAGTTGTTGCACAGCAAATCTAAGCTGTCTGAAGTGCTTTTCCAAAGTCATCAACATTTTTATGTTTGGCGTTTCGAAACCCACCTTATCTCAGACTTAAAACGCGTTTTCTGCGTTGTGCCATAACTTTTCAGGGAAGCTTCAGAACATCAAATTTTGACCCCCCACTATAGCAGAAAGGGTATTTCTAGTAGTTGCACATCAAATCTAAGCGGTCTGAAGTGTTTTTCCAAAGTAATCAACATTTTTACGTTTGCCTTTCCGGAATCGACCTTATCTCAGGCTGAAAACGCGTTTTCTGCATTGTGCCATAACTTTACAGGGAAGCTTCAGAACATGAAATGTTCTCGTCCAACTATAGCACAAAGGGTCTTTCTAGTAGTTGCACATCAAATCTAAGCTGTCTGAAGTGTTTTTCCAAAATTATCAGCATTTTTATGTTTGGCGTTCCGGAACCAACCTTATATCAGGCTGAAAACGCGTTTTCTGCATAGTGCCGTAACTTTGCAGGGAAGCTTCAGAACATGAAATCTTCACCTCCCACTAATCACAAAGGGTTATTCCAGTTGTTGCACATCAAATCAAAGCTGTCTGACGTGTTTTTCGGAAGTTTACAACATTTTTATGTTTGGCGTTCGGAAACCCACCTTATCTCAGGCTGAAAACGCGTTTTCTGCATTGTGCCATGACTTTGCAGGGAAGCTTCAGAACATGAAATTTTCTCCTCCAACTCTAGCAAAAAGGGTCTTGCTAGTAGTTGCACATCAAAACTAAGCTGTCTGAAGTGTTTTTCCAAAGATATCAACATTTTTATGTTTGGTGTTCAGGAACCCTCCTTATCTCTGGCTGAAAACGCGTTTTCTGCATTGTGCCATAATTTTGCAGGGAAGCTTCAGAATAAGAAATTTTAACGTCCCACTATTGCAGAAAGGGTATGTCTTGTAGTTACACATCAAATATAAGCTGTCTGAAGTGTTTTTCCAAAGTTATCAACATTTTTATGTTTGGCGTTCCGGAATCGACCTTATCTCAGGCTGAAAACGCGTTTTACGCAATGTGCCATAACTGTGCAGGGAAGCTTCAGAACATGAAATTTTCACCTCCCACTATAGCAGAAAGGGTGTTTCGAGTAGATGCACACCAAATCTAAGCTGTCTGAAGTGTTTTTCCAAAGTTATCAACATTTTTATGTTTGGCGTTCCGGAACCCAACTGATCTCAGGCTGAAAACGCGTTTTCTGCATTGTGCCATAACTTTGCAGGGAAGCTTCAGAATATGAAATTTTCACCTCCCACTATAGCAGAAAGGGTCTTTCTAGTAGTTGCACATCAAATCTAAGCTGTCTGAAGTGTTTTTCCAAAATTATCAACATTTTTATGTTTGGCGTTCCGGAACCCACCTTACATCAGGCTGAAAACGCGTTTTCTGCATTGTGCAAGAACTTTGCAGGGAAGCTTCAGAACATGAAATTTTCACCTCCCACTAATCAGAAAGGGTTATTCTAGTTGTTGCACATCAAATCTAAGCTGTCTGACGTGTTTTTCGAAAGTTATCAACATTTTTATGTTTGGCGTTCCGAAACCCACCTTTTCTCAGGCTGAAAACGCGTTTTCTGCATTGTGCCATAACTTTTCAGGGAAGCTTCAGAACATGAAATTTTCACCCCCCACTATAGCAGAAAGGGTTTTTCTAGTAGTTAATCATCAAATCTAAGCAGTCTGAAGTGTTTTTCCAAAGTTATCAACATTTTCATGTTTGGCGTTCCGGAACCCACCTTTTATCAGGCTGAAAACGCATTTTCTGCATTGTGCCATAACTTTATAAGGAAGCTTCAGAACATGAAATTTTCACCTCCCACTGTAGCAGAAAGGGTCTTTCTAGTAGTTGCACATCAAATCTAAGCTCTCTGAAGAGTTTTTCCAAAGTTATCAACATTTTTATGTTGGGCATTCCGGAATCGACCTTATCTCAGGCTGAAAACGTGTTTTCTGCTTTGTGCCATAATTTTGCAGGGAAACTTTAGAACATGAAATTTTCTCCTCCCGGTTTAGCAGAAACGGTCTTTCTAGTATTTGCGCATCACATCTAAGTTGTCTGAAGTGTTTTTCCAAAGTTATCAACATTTTGATGTTTGGCGTTCCGGAATCGACCTTATCTCAGACTGAAAACGGGTTTTCTGCATTGTGCCATAACTTTGCAGGGACGCTTCTCAGAACATGAAAATTTCCCATCCCACTATAGCAGAAAGGGTCTTTCTAGTAGTTGCACATCAAATCTAAGCTGTCTGAAGTGTTTTTCCAAAGTTATCAACATTTTTATGGTTGCCGTTCCGGAACCCACCTTATCTCAGGCTGAAAATGCGTTTTCTGCATTGTGCCATAACTTTGCAGAGAGGCTTCAGAACATGAAATTATCAACTCCCACTATAGCTGAAAGGCTATTTCTAGTAGTTGCACATAAAATCTAAGCTGTCTGAAGTGTTTTTCCAAAATTATCAACATTTTTATGTTTGGCGTTCCTGAACCCACCTTATCTCAAGGCTGACAACAGGTTTTCTGCATTGTGGCATAACTTTGCAGGGAAGCTGCAGAACATCAAATTTTCACGTCACACTATAGCAGAAAGGGTCTTTCTCGTAGTTCCACATCAAATCTAAGATGTCTGAACTGTTTTTCCAAAGTTATCAACATTTTTATGTTTGGCGTTCCGGAATCGACCTTATCTCAGGCTGAAAACGCATTTTCTGCAATGTGCCATAACTTCGCAGGGAAGCTTCAGAACATGAAATTTTCAACTCCCACTATAGCAGAAAGGGTCTTTCCAGTAGTTGTACATCAATCTAAGATGTCTGAAGTGTTTTTCCAAAATTATCAACATTTTTATGTTTGGCGTTCCGGAACCCACCTTATATCAGGCTGAAAACGCATTTTCTGCATTGTGCCATAACTTTGCAGGGATGCTTTAGAACATGAAATTTTCACTTCCCACTATAGCAGAAAGGGTATTTCTAGTAGTTGCACATCAAATCTACGCTGTCTGAAGTGTTTTTCGAAAGTTATCAACATTTTTATG
Organism: Synchiropus splendidus; assembly: GCF_027744825.2. Classification (NCBI taxonomy): domain Eukaryota; kingdom Metazoa; phylum Chordata; class Actinopteri; order Syngnathiformes; family Callionymidae; genus Synchiropus; species Synchiropus splendidus. Next base: position 694,359 of record NW_026527058.1, read on the forward strand.
TTTGGCATTCCGGAACCCACCTTATATCAGGCTGAAAACCGTTTTCTGCATTGTGCCATAACTTTGCATAAAGCTTCAGAACATGAACTTCTGACCTCCCACTATAGAAGAAAGCGTCTTTCTCGTAGTTGCACATCAAACCTAAGCTGTCTGAAATGTTTTTCCAAAGTTATCAATTTTTTTATGTTTGCCGTTCCGGAATCGACCTTATCTCAGGCTGAAAAAACGTTTTACGCATTGTGCCATAACTTTGCAGGGACGCTTCTCAGAACATGAAAATTTCCCATCCCACTATAGCAGAAAGGGTCTTTCTAGTAGTTGCACATCAAATCTAAGCTGTCTGAAGTGTTTTTCCAAAGTTATCAACATTTTTATGGTTGCCGTTCCGGAACCCACCTTATCTCAGGCTGAAAATGCGTTTTCTGCATTGTGCCATAACTTTGCAGAGAGGCTTCAGAACATGAAATTTTCAACTCCCACTATAGCTGAAAGGCTATTTCTAGTAGTTGCACATAAAATCTAAGCTGTCTGAAGTGTTTTTCCAAAATTATCAACATTTTTATGTTTGGCGTTCCGGAACCCACCTTATCTCAAGGCTGACAACAGGTTTTCTGCATTGTGGCATAACTTTGCAGGGAAGCTGCAGATCATCAAATTTTCACGTCACACTATAGCAGGAAGGGTCTTTCTCGTAGTTACACATCAAATCTAAGATGTCTGAACTGTTTTTCCAAAGTTATCAACATTTTTATGTTTGGCGTTCCGGAATCGACCTTATCTCAGGCTGAAAACGCGTTTTCTGCAATGTGCCATAACTTCGCAGGGAAGCTTCAGAACATGAAATTTTCAACCCCCACTATAGCAGAAAGGGTCTTTCCAGTAGTTGTACATCAATCTAAGATGTCTGAAGTGTTTTTCCAAAATTATCAACATTTTTATGTTTGGCGTTCCGGAACCCACCTTATATCAGGCTGAAAACGCGTTTTCTGCATTGTGCCATAACTTTGCGGGGATGCTTTAGAACATGAAATTTTCACTTCCCACTATAGCAGAAAGGGTATTTCTAGTAGTTGCACATCAAATCTACGCTGTCTGAAGTGTTTTTCGAAAGTTATCAACATTTTTATGTTTGGCATTCCGGAACCCACCTTATATCAGGCTGAAAACCGTTTTCTGCATTGTGCCATAACTTTGCATAAAGCTTCAGAACATGAACTTCTGACCTCCCACTATAGTAGAAAGGGTCTTTCTCGTAGTTGCACATCAAACCTAAGCTGTCTGAAATGTTTTTCCAAAGTTATCAATTTTTTTATGTTTGCCGTTCCGGAATCGACCTTATCTCAGGCTGAAAACACGTTTTACGCATTGTGCCATAACTTTACAGGGAAGCTTCAGAACATGAAATTTTCACCATCCACTATAGCAGAAAGGGTCTTTCTAGTAGATGCACATCAAATCTAAGCTGTCTGAAGTGTTTTGTCAAAGTTATTAACATTTTTATGTTTGGCGTTCCGGAACCCACCTTATCTCAGGCTGAAAACGCGTTTTTTGCCTTGTGCCATAACTTTGCAGGGAAGCTTCAGAACATAAAATTTTCACCTCCCACTATAGTTGAAAGGGTCTTTCTTGTAGTTGCACATAAAATCTAAGCTGTCTGAAGAGTTTTTCCAAAGTCATCAACATTTTTATGTGTGGCGTTCCGGAATCGACCTTATCTCAGTTTGAAAACGCGTTTTCTGCATTGTTCAATAACTTTGCAGGGAATCTTCAGAACATGAATTTTTCAGATCCCACACTAGCAGAAATGGTTTTTCTAGTAGTTGCACATCAAATCTAAGCTGTCTGAAGTGTTTTTACAAAGTTATCAACATTTTTATGTTTACGGTTACGGAATCGAGCTTATCTCAGGCTGAAAACGTGTTTCACACATTGTGCCATAACTTTGCATAAAACTTCAGAACATGAAATTTTCACCTCCCACTATAGCAGAAAGGGTCTTTCTCGTAATTGCACATCAAATCTAAGCTGTCTGAAGTGTTTTTCCAAAGTTATCAACATTTTTATGTTTGGCGTTCCGGAATCGACCTGATCTCAGTTTGAAAACGCGTTTTCTGCATTGTGCAATAACTTTGCAGGAAAGCTTCAGAACATGAAATTTTCACCTGCCACCATAGCAGAAAGGGTCTTTCTTGTAGATGCTCATCAAATCTAAGCTGTCTGCAGTGTTTTTCCAAAGTTATCAAAATTTTTATGTTTGCCTTTCCGGAACCCACCTTATCTCAGGCTGAAAACGCATTTTCTGCATTGTGCCCTAACTTTGCAGGAAAGCTTCAGAACATGAAATTTTCTCCTCCAACTATAGCACAAAGGGTCTTTCTAGTAGTTGCAGAATAAATCTAAGCTGTCTGAAATGTTTTTCCAAAGTTATCAACATTTTTATGTTTGGCGTTCTGGAACCCACCTTATTTCAGTCTGAAAACGTGTTTTATGCATTGTGCCATAACTTTGCAGGAAACTTCAGAATATGAAATTCTAACCTCCCACTATTGCGGAAAGGGTCTGTCTTGTGGTTGCACATCAAATCTAAGCTGTCTGAAGTGTTTTTACAAAGTTATCAACATTTTTATGTTTGCCGTTCCGGAATCGACCTTATCTCAGGCTGAAAACGCCTTTTACGCATTGTGCCATAACTTTGCAGGGAAGCTTCAGAACATCGAATTTTCACTACCCACTATATCAGAAAGGGTCTTTTTTGTAGTTGCACATCAAATCTAAGCAGTCTGAAGTGTTTTTCCAAAGTAATCCCCATTTTTATGTTTGGCGTTCGGGAACCCACCTTATCTCATTCTGAAAATGTGTTTTCTGCATTGTGCCGTAACATTGCAGAGAAGTCTCAGAACATGAAATTTGCACCTCCCGCTATAGTAGAAAGGGTCTTTCTCGTAGTTGCACATCAAATCTAAGCTGTCTGAAGTGTTTTTCCAAAGTTGTCAACATTTTTATGTATGGCGTTCGGGAATCGACCTTATCTCAGGCTGAAAACGCGTTTTACGCATTGTTCCATAACTTTGCAGGGAAGCTTCAGAACATGAAATTTTCACCTCCCACTATAGCAGAAAGGGTCTTTCTAGTAGTTGCACATCAAATCTAAGATGTCTGGAATGTTTTTCCAATGTTATCAACATTTTTATGATTGGCGTTGGGGAATCGACCTTATCTCAGGCTGACAACGCATTTTCCGCATTGTGCCATAACTTTGCAGTGAAGCTTCAGAACATTGAATTTTCACCACCCACTACAGCAGAAAGGGTCTTTCTCGTAGTTGCACATCAAATCGAAGCTGTCTGAAGTGTTTTTCCAAAGTTGTCAACATTTTTATCTATGGCGTTCCGGAATCGACTTTATCTCAGGCTGAAAACGTGTTTTCTGCATTGTGCCATAACTTTGCAGGGAAGCTTCAGAACATGAAATTTTAAACTTCCATGATAGCAGAAAAGGTCTTTCTAGTAGTTGCACATCAAATCTAAGCTGTCTGAAGTGTTTTTCCAAAGTTTTCAACATTTTTATGTTTGGCGTTCGGGAACCCACCTTATCTCAGGCTGAAAACGCGTTTTCTGCATTGTGCCATAACTTTTCAGGGGAGCTTCAGAACATGAAATTTTAAACTTCCACTATAGCAGAAAATGTCTTGCACATCAAATCTAAGCTGTCTGAAGTGTTTTTCCAAAGTTTTCAACATTTTTATGTTTGGCGTTCGGGAATCGACTTTATCTCAGGCTGAAAACGCGTTTTACGCATTGTGCCATATCTTTGCATAAAGCTTCAGAACATGAAATTTTCACCTCCCACTATAGCAGAAAGGGTCTTTCTAGTAGTTGCACATCAAATCTAAGATGTCTGGAATGTTTTTCCAATGTTATCAACATTTTTTTGTTTGGCGCACTGGAACCCACATTATCTCAGTCTGAAAACACTTTTTCTGCATATTGCCACAACTTTGCAGGGATACATCAGAACATGAAATTTTCACCTCCCACGATAGCATAAAGGGTCTTTCTAGTAGTTGCACATCAAATCTAAGCTGTCTGCAGTGTTTTTTTCAAAGTTATCAACATTTTTATGTTTGGCGTTAGGGAATCGACCTTATCTCAGGCTGAAAACGCGTTTTCTGCATTGTGCCATAATTTTGCAGGGAAGCTTCAGAACATGAAATTTTCACCCCCCACTATAGCAGAAAGGGTCTTTCGAGTAGTTGCACAACAAATCTAAGCTGTCTGAAGTGTTTTTCCAAAGTCATCAACATTTTTACGTTTGGCGTTCTGGAACCCACCTTATGTCAGGCTGAAAACGCGTTTTCTGCATTGTGCCATAACGTTGCAGGGAAGCAACAGAATATGAAATTTTAACCTCCCACTTTTGCAGAAAGGGTCTTTCTAGTAGTTGCACATCAAATCTAAGCTGTCTGAAGTGTTTTTCCTAAGTTATCAACATTTGTATGTTTGCCATTCCGGAATCGACCTAATCTCAGGCTGAAAACGCGTTTTCTGCAATGTGCCATAACTTTGCCGGGAAGCTTCAGAACATGAAATTTTCACCACCCACTATAGCAGAAAGGGTCTTTCGAGTAGTTGCACATCAAATCTAAGCTGTCCGAAATGTTTTTCCAAAGTTATCAACATTTTTATGTTTGGCGTTCCGGAATCGACCTTATCTCAGGCTGAAAACGTGTTTTCTGCATTGTGCCATAACTTTGCATGGAAGCTTCAGAACATGAAATTTTAAGTTCCCACTATAGCAGAAAGGGTCTTTCTCATAGTTGCACATCAAACCTAAGCTGTCTGAAGTGTTTTTCGAAAGTTATCAACATTTTTATGTTTGGCGTTCCGGAACCCACCTGATCTCAGGCTGAAAACGCGTTTTCTGCATTGTGCCAAAACTTCGCAGGGAAGCTTCAGAACATGAATTTTTCAACTCCCACTAAAGAAGAAACGGTCTTTCTAGTAGTTGCACATCAAATCTAAGCTGTCTGAAGTGTTTTTCCAAAGTTATCAACATTTTTATGTTTGGCGTTCTGGAACCCACCTTATCTCTGTCTGAAAACCTTTTTTCTGCATTGTGCCATAACTTTGCATAAAGCTTCAGAACATGAAATTTTCACTTCCCGCTATAGTAGAAAGGGTCTTTCTAGTAGTTGCAGAATAAATCTAAGCTGTCTGAAATGTTTTTCCAAAGTTATCAACATTTTTATGTTTGGCGTTCTGGAACCCACCTTATTTCAGTCTGAAAACGTGTTTTATGCATTGTGCCATAACTTTGCAGGAAACTTCAGAATATGAAATTTTAACCTCCCTCTATTGCGGAAAGGGTCTGTCTTGTGGTTGCACATCAAATCTAAGCTGTCTGAAGTGTTTTTACAAAGTTATCAACATTTTTATGTTTGCCGTTCCGGAATCGACCTTATCTCAGGCTGAAAACGCCTTTTACGCATTGTGCCATAACTTTGCAGGGAAGCTTCAGAACATCGAATTTTCACTACCCACTATATCAGAAAGGGTCTTTTTTGTAGTTGCACATCAAATCTAAGCAGTCTGAAGTGTTTTTCCAAAGTAATCCCCATTTTTATGTTTGGCGTTCGGGAACCCACCTTATCTCATTCTGAAAATGTGTTTTCTGCATTGTGCCGTAACATTGCAGAGAAGTCTCAGAACATGAAATTTTCACCTCCCGCTATAGCAGAAAGGGTCTTTCGAGTAGTTGCACATCAAATCTAAGCTGTCTGAAGTGTTTTTCCAAAGTTATCAACATTTTTATGATTGGCGTTGGGGAATCGACCTTATCTCAGGCTGACAACGCGTTTTCCGCATTGTGCCATAACTTTGCAGTGAAGCTTCAGAACATTGAATTTTCACCACCCACTACAGCAGAAAGGGTCTTTCTCGTAGTTGCACATCAAATCGAAGCTGTCTGAAGTGTTTTTCCAAAGTTGTCAACATTTTTATGTATGGCGTTCCGGAACCCACATTATCTCAGGCTGAAAACACGTTTTACGCATTGTTCCTTAACTTTGCAGGGAAGCTTCAGAACATGAAATTTTCACCTCCCACGATGGCAGAAAGGGTTTTTCTAGTAGTTGCACATCAAATCTAAGCTGTCTGAAGTGTTTTTCCAAAGTTAGCAACATTTTTATGTTTGGCGTACCGGAATCGACTTTATCTCAGGCTGAAAACGTGTTTTCTGCATTGTGCCATAACTTTGCAGGGAAGCTTCAGAACATGAAATTTTAAACTTCCACTATAGCAGAAAAGGTCTTGCACATCAAATCTAAGCTGTCTGAAGTGTTTTTCCAAAGTTTTCAACATTTTTATGTTTGGCGTTCGGGAACCCACCTTATCTCAGGCTGAAAACGCGTTATACGGATTGTGCCATAACTTTGCATAAAGCTTCAGAACATGAAATTTTCACCTCCCACTATAGCAAAAAGGGTCTTTCTAGTAGTTGCATATCAAATCTAAGCTGTCTGGAATGTTTTTCCAAAGTTATCAACATTTTTTTGTTTGGCGTTCTGGAACCCACATTATCTCTGTCTGAAAACACTTTTTCTGCATTGTGCCACAACTTTGCAGGGATACATCAGAACATGAAATTTTCACCTCCCACAATAGCATAAAGGGTCTTTCTCGTTGTTGCACATCAAATCTAAGCTGTCTGAAGTGTTTTTCCAAAGTTAGCAACATTTTTATGTTTGGCGTTCTGGAATCGACTTTATCTCAGGCTGAAAACGCGTTTTCTGCATTGTGCCAAAACTTTTCAGGGGAGCTTCAGAACATGACATTTTAAACTTCCACTATAGCAGAAAAGGTCTTTCTAGTAGTTGCACATCAAATCTAAGATGTCTGAAGTGTTTTTCCGAAGTTATCAACATTTTTATGTTTGGTGTTCCGGAATCGACCTTATCTCAGGCAGAAAACGCGTTTTACGCATTGTGCCATAACTTTGCATAAAGCTTCAGGACATGAAATTTTCACATCCCACTATAGCAGAAAGGGTCTTTATCGTAGTTGCACAACAAATCTAAGCTGTCTGAAGTGTTTTTCAAAAGTTATCAACATTTTTATGTTTGGCGTTCCGGAACCCACCTTTTCTCAGGCTGAAAACGCGTTTTCTGCATTGTGCCATGGCTTTGCAGGGAAGCTTCAGAATATGATATTTTCACCTCCCACTATTGCAGAAAGGGTCTGTCTTGTAGTTGCTCGTCAAATCTAAGTTGTCTGAAGTGTTTTTCCAAAGTTATCAGCATTTTTATGTTTGGCATTCCGGAATCGACCTTATCTCAGGCTGAAAACGGGTTTTACGCATTGTTGTATATACTGGAAGTTCGAAAATATTATAATCAAAACCTGCTAAATAATATTTGGTATTGTTTCTGTTTTTATCATTAATGGACCTGCTAAATAATATTTGATATTGTTTCTGATTTTTTATCATTAATTGTTTAATGTTTCGAACTTTAGTGAACCTGTATGCTTTTGATCGTGCGCGTTTGAACTCACGAACAGCTGTGTGCTTGGATCTGAGAATGACCTTGTAGGCGCGCTCGTTTGAAGTCATGAGAAAGTGGCCATCTTGAACTTAGTTTGAACTTGTGCGCACGTGCTGGCAAAATGGAGTAGATGTACTGACCTAATATGGTAAACCGGGCATCAGTGACGTAAAAAAAAAATGATGCAAGAGCTGACGCAATTGACACTAATATGATCCATCACCAAACATGTATCCTTTTGAGGGAAGGATTTCAAAAGGCCACCTGGAGAAAAACAAGATAAGTTAGCGTTAGAAAACGGACGTCGGTGTGTCTTCAAAGCCGTGTGTGGCTATATAAGCGCTCGGAGATGTGACCCTGGGATCTTGCTCTTTTTGGATCTTCGCCCGCGTCTGTCCGCTGTAAGGTTTTATATCTTATCTTGGGACGGTGCTCTTGCTGTTTGCTCTCGGACCATTTGATTTTAACTAATCTTTTATTTCTCTCTTACTATTTTTGAATTAATCCTTTTTATTGCAGTAATTTTGATTATATGATTTTGAAGTATTTTTTGATTATACGGTCTTTGAAGTATTTTTGATTATATGGTTTTTGAAGTATATGTACTAGTACCAGCATCTGGCGGTACTTTTGATATTGTTGGGTATCAGCGTCTGGCGTTACCCTTGAGTTTATGGATTTTATTATTTTTGGTTGACTTTGCTGTTTTTACTATTCTTTTATTAATTTTTTGAAGAAACATTTTTGTGACAAAAAACATAATAAAATTGAGTACGAATTAAGTACTGAAAAGGCACAACGGCGTTGATCCCTGACTACTAAAGAATCAACTGGCTCCTACCTACTACCATCAATTGGGTTATAGGTGAGTTACTGTTTGATTTCCTCCTGTTGCACATGTAATGAGTGTCTCACATGGTAGCATTATTCCATCCTGAATTATTGTGTCAATGATTAGGTGGTAGTTTTAGGCATTTATGGGGAAAATGTTATTTGAAAGGAATGGATTTAGGATCCGATCATGAGTCCCTAAACGAAGTTAAGTAAAGAGACTACGGTAAGGTGTAGCATTGTAAGGTCAAGAACCTGTTTCTAAACAGGTCGGGCTAATTAAATAACCCGTCAGTGAAGCGCCGACACTACTCACTAATATAATAAGGTATAGTTGATACGCTTGTTATAGTCTTAGAACCGTGTCCGCAACAAGAGGCTGACTGAGTTGACCAACCGAGGGGCCCTTTACCAGAGAGGCAAAGGGAGGTAGTGTGCTCGGAACTAGGGACGGCTTATGTTATAGCCAATCGCCTTGTACACAAGACCTTGAAAACCTAAACCCGACGACATGGCGCCCGAACAGGGACATGATTGAAAAACGTACAATCTATTTGTGAGTAACTGGACCACAGATTAAAATTCTGGCCGGAAAAGTTCGGTAGTAAATAGATGGATCCTACAATCTCTGAGTTTTGAATCAAAGAAATAGATTCAGGCTCTATCACTCGACAACGTACGATTGTGTTGATTCTACAACTTACCAAGAGACTGTCCCTTGGGACTGATCACCCCGAGCAGGATAGTTAAAGTATTAAGGTAATTGTAGCACAACTATATAATATAGCTGGAATACAGAAGTACAGCAAAAAGTCCCGTGAGGTCTTATAACGGGCACCCCATGGTAAGGAGTCCGCTAAGGACAACTGGGGAACTGCAGCAGGAAGCAGCGGCATAGTTCGGGAAACTGTTCATAGCCGGTAAAGTGAATTCCTTAAAAATAATTTGACTGAGATTGAAAAATGGAAATGAGCAAAGAGGTTGTGCCAAAAAGTGGTGGAGCTCTTAAGAGATAATGCCGCCATGTGCACTTCCAAGCACTTTCGTTCATGGTTGGAGCAGGAAGGGATACGACATGTCTTATCCATCCCGCATCAATCCAACACTAACGGAGTCACGGAACGTGCAGTACGCGCGGCAAAATCACGAATACTACTGTATAAGCACAAATGGCACTTACCTGAAAACCTCTTTGCCATTAACCAACAACTCAGTCTCCCCAAGTTACGGGGTTCTACCCCTGCCCACTCTCACGAGCCCTCTGTATCGTTACAGATGGGAAGTGAGGTGTGGATACTCGCCACCGGAAAATCTACCACTATAGTTAAAGTCGAAGGGAACGTACTTACGGGTAAAGATGGCCACAGGTACCACCCCAAGCAACTACGACTTAAGTATAAAAATCAGGATGGAAGCTGACCGAGACCATGTGCCAGGTTGGGTTCAGGGGGTTGGGGAGGACTATGTGAAGATGCTCCCCGACCGAGTCTTCCCAAATAATGGCCTTTTGGTCATGGCCTGGGATGGTGTTAATCACTTCTGGAAAAAAGGGATTGTTATGCCCTATACTCACCCCACCACCAGTGTTAGTTGGTCTAACTATGAGCCTGGTGACTGTGTCCTTTGTGCTGCGCCTGATTTTGCCCTAATTTGGTCTGGAGATGCAAAGTACAAGCATGAGCACCGTCCTAAGCGAGCGGAGGTGGGCGCTGAACATTTGATGTGCGGGATCGAATTAATGGGGTCTGCCCCTTCACGTTTTGCAAGTGCTGCTGGGACTCGTGGGGATGTCGATATCAAATACTACGCAAAGACACGCATTGCGGGCCATGCACCTGTGGCCGACGTAACGGGGTTTGGAATGTGTGCGATACTGGCACCCCCTGGCAGATAAACCCAGCACAGTTCTTGGCGCTGCGGTATCGTTTCCACTCAAACGATCACCTTCCTCAGCCACCGTTTGCTTTACGGGCCAGTGTCATAGATTCTTGGAACTGCCCCATTCTGATATACCAGACCGTGATGACGATTGGCTATGACAAATTGTCATCAAAACAGGAAAAGAAACTCTCAGTCATCCCCAGGGATACCACCATGAAGTGGGAAGACTTTCTCCCTTGGAAGTGGGAGGATGGCTTGCGTTTGTCTGGAGATGGAAGCCTATCCTTGCCAGGCTATAGCCAGAGAGATTGGGAATCCACCTCCATGGGAACGTGGTGGACCGAGCAAATATGGCCCCAAGATAGAGTGGCTAAGGGGAATATATTCTGCCCAGACGTGTACAACTACCCGCATTTAACCAACAATAAGAGGATTTTTACAACTTCTGGAACCTTGCCCAGGCATGCTAAGGAGGTACAGGAAGCTAGGGTCTCCACTATTGAACGTAACCTTATTCTTGTTACTGAATGCGGCCCACGTGTAGTGTCTGGGACCGCCCATGTCCTTATCTCGTTCACTGGCTTCATATGGTGCCCGTTGGGGGTCTTCATAGAAGTTGACACAAAGGACTTGATGATACTGACTAATGTCTCGATCCCGGTTAGACCTGTAGCAAGGACAAAGGTGACTGGATGGTGGTCAGCTTGGCTGAAGAGGAGAGCTAAGCTCAGCCGTACTGGATTTACTGAAGCTGTCTTGGATCATGAGATGCCAGGCAGCACGTTTTTCCAGCAGCACCTAGAACCATGCCTGGGAGGTGCGATTGGTCCAGAGGGGGAGAGGAATAATCCCAAGAACAGTTCAGCTATTATGAACCAATCAGGAGAGATCAAAAAGACGGCGTCGCAAGAACTAATGCCACCACCCTCTTCTCACCCACAGGATCTTGATAGTCCTGGGTCAGAAGACGAGGAGGTGCCTAAAGTACGCGATAAAGGCAAGCGACCAGCTAGTGGTAAGCAATCGCGAATAGCCCTCCTTCTCAAAAGAAGAAAGGGAAAGAAGAATAATGAATTTATGGGATAAATTCTGGTATTGGAGAGCTAGGCGCTGGTGGCAGTTTAAGGCGAGACAACAATTGGCATATAAAGATCAGGCCAAGGATATACAGCACCAGACACCAGCTAAAATTTCCAGGAAACAAATGAAACGCGATAAAATGATCAAGGAATGGGAGAAAACCACTAGGATGTCTCCCTTGAGACTTTTCATAATTGGAATGCTACTATTTATATTAATATTAGTAATAGCCTCATGGTCAAATATAGTCTATGAACATATGACCTATACCAGCAGTGTCACCCGACGTTGGAAATCGAAAACAGTACGTTGTAGAAACTGCACTGTCTTAACCCCGGATACGAAAGAAATATCCTTGCCAATTGCAACAGATAAAAATGGCACTCAATTTGATCAAGCTCTATGGATAAAACAAGCAATTGTCTACCTAAATATCCATGGAGCTATAAGTGGCACTTGTGAGTATGAGAAACCAAAACTTGATAGTCAGGAAGTGAAGAGTCAGGTGACCGTCAAGACACTTAAACGGAGACGTCGCCGAAGCGTGGAAAACCCTGTGGACAAAACTGCCGCACTTTCTACTTGGACAGCTGCTGCTATGCCAATTACCCCCAGTCCGATCAATCAAATAGGAAATATTGACGTGATCGAAAGCCGTATGGCCCGTAGCATGACTACACCTGAACCTGGAAAAGATACCAGGAATAATGGCACGACAGGAATAGATACTCAGACTACTTTATCTGCCAAAGACAATGAAGGGAATCTCGGTGCAGCAATGACTGAAAAGAAGACAGTCATGGCCACATCTCCTATAGATTCCATAATCATGTATACCCCAACAATGGCCCCTGATCAAATGGAGACTAATATAATCTCAACATCTGACGGCAAAACAGTTGACGTAAATACGATGGCCCCAATGTTCACATCAGAGCCCGCAGATCCTCACAAGGAAAGCATGGGAGAATGTGATATCCCATTTAAAAGTGTTAACGTGTTAAATTGTGATGAAGGACTCATGGACTGGCTTCTCCAGGCATCTCAGGCAGCGTATGAGAGGCTGTGTGAATATAAGGCCCAGTGTAAACGGAAGAATCAAACCCTATGTGAATACGACACCTGGAAAGATATAGTGACTCATTATGGACCTACCTCCAAGGAATTTGTAACAGTAAAAGTAAAGTTAATCAATCATGAAGAGATGAGACTTTCTGGATGGTCCTTCAATATCAACTCTGATAAAACCTGTTATTATAAAGTTTTTGCCCAACAAACGAGACGGGGCTGGTCGACAGGAGAGGATAGATATTATATGATGAAAACATGCCAGAAAATCAATACCACCCATGTGTGGAATGCCCCGCTTATTAGAAGGGTTGAACAATCTATCTATAATAATAGAACATGGGAAGAAGAACTGTGGACAACCACAGAAGCATATGGAAATGAAGAATGGGATAAAAGTAATCAAATAGGACAACTCCTGTTAGATATAGCCCCCCTACCTTTTTCAGCTAACTCTGATCCCGACGTGTTAAACACTGATTCGGCTGACCCTGTTTCTAGAAGAGTTAGAAGAGAGCTGGAGTACACATGTTCTAAAGAAATGTTCCAAAAGGTAGAGACAAAAACCATGCTGGTGTTACTTGAATCCATTCTTAACACTGTAACCGCAGCAAATCCAGCTAAAAGTGAAGGAGAGAAGGAACAACAAGTTAAGTTTTTTCTCTCCATACCAGAAGAGACACAATTCGACAATTGTCTTTATTTGATGACAAATGGTTCTAAACCATGGTCAGACGGCAAGTCTTCCCCGGACACCCATTTCGGGGAAGAGGAGGTTTATCCTAGGTGTCAACCAGGGAAAGATTGCAGAAACAAAGGGCCCAAGAGTGATGAGTACGACACTAGCCCACGAGACACTGGCTTACGCAATGTTTATTGGAGGTGGCATCTGTTGACCACTATGAGCGAACAAAATAGGAACAAGATTAATGGATCGGGAGGAGAGTACATTGCAGATCAGCATCCAGATAGTAAATTCTGGAAAGCTTGGCTGAAATACCCTGTGGTACAGAGAAGAGTCATGTGGTACAGATTAAGAGCATTGCAAGAAGATGGTATATTATGCCATAATAAACAGTTTAATGGTAAAGGAATGGAAGAAGGAAATGACTGTCACAAAGAAGCATGTGAGTGCCGAAGGGACCAAATAGGCCTCGCGATCCCTATGATGACGCAGCAACCTTGGAAAAACTGGGTCAGAAATAATCAGTCAGTTTGGTGGGCTGAAGCTAAGAGATGTTTATCTCAAAAGCTTGGTATAAACATAACTCATGTCAAATACGCATATCAGCTCATTAATGAGAAGCCTAACAATACAGAGAATAGGATATTTTATCCTATGAGAGGAAAAGACTGGGCAGAGGCGATGGAGTATTGTACATCGGACCTACCAGTTAATTTATCCTGCCCAAGCGGCCAACCAACAGGTCAACAACTGAATAGTCATAAACACATTATTCTTCCCACATGTCTGAACGATAAAGCTAAAAATGATCCGACGGTTTTCTTTAAGGCATGGGAATGGTCACAGTTAGCTGGTCTCATTTTGGGACAAGGATTAGGATGGAATTCGTTTGACACAGAAAGTTTAGAAATGTTGATATGGCCACACCTAGTATCGTACGATGAATTACAAACTCCTAGCGATGGAGGAAAAAATACCACTGTGATACATAGGTTCCTTGTAAACCCAGGATTGCCAGATTCCGTGAATCCACTCAACACATTAAGAGGAAAGGTTAGAAACTATGAAGTAAAAGTACAGACTGAGCAAGGAGAATGGGGATATGATTCAGTATACCAGGAGAATATTACTGAATGGAATAAACCATCTACGGAGGGACTCCAAAATGATGGCCAAAAAACGTGGTACGCCGCTCTTAAAGAAGCAACGTTATTGTTTAACCCAAGTCAATTATGGGGCGACATTACTCAAATAAAAGGAGGTAAAAGAACCCCGGGAATGGCCCTTCAGGATCAATTAGCTAATTATCAAAATTTCTTAAAAAGGAAAGAAGTCTCCTGGAATGACTCCAATGGGGAAGTACCTATACGAGCCTGGCCTCATCTCGCAATGGAACCACTTTTCGTAGAGGCCTCGCCAAAAGATAGTGGACAGAAAAAGGGAAAAGTTGAAGATATATCTACAAGGTACACAGCTACGTTTCTGTTGCCCGATCATCTGAAGACAGTCAAACAATATTTTAAACAACACCCGGAATGGCGCCACGTAAGAACAATTCAGTCATCATTCCCGTTTGTCCATACTACTCTAATGACTACGGAAAGATTTCTGATAGCAGGGCTAGACCTCTTTCAGGTCAATAATACAAGACAAACACAGAGTCAGGTGTTTGATAAAACTGAATTTAAGAAGACTTGGTTCCCCATTATAAGTAGTGTTCAATATCCACAACTTAGATGGCAACCCCAAGACCCCGAGCATTTTAGTTTAAACGTTACAGGATACCAAGGGTGTTTCCGAGCACCTAACCTGAAGCCTAAGGCAGTTTATAGTCACGACTCTAATCCATGTGACCCACATCAGTGGGGTTATATCCCGTGTAATAGTTCTGGATGTTTTAATGGGTCCCAAGTAGCCAAGCAACTAAAAAGAGAGCATGAATCCTATTTTACTACTAGGTGGGGAACACACGGTATATTGTTGAATAATAGAGAAAAAATGTGTGGACGGCTTGGAATACATGTAGCCATACCACACTGGCCGAAAGTGGCTGCTCCGATTGGGCTTTTAGAAAGTATAAATCCAGGGTTCCTCATGTATAATCAATATGAAACATATCGAGATCAACTATGTAACAAAGACAGAGTGTATGCAAAATCACAGACACATGTTTTTGAATTGGATGATATAATCCTATCAAAGATGACATACAGTAATTCATCTCCCTGGTACATTCCAAAAGGAGAGAGAAGCTGCGTATATGAGGAATATAGTGCCCCTGAGATCAATATAACCAAGGACCCATATGCCTGTGAGAAATTAAACGATTATTGGCATGTTGTACGTGACTTTCGGAAGAAAGTACCGACGGCAGGATGGCTAGGGTTTTTTGGAATGATGTCGGAAGCTATGATGTATGGAATAGGACAGGGAGTTGTAGATACAGCGGCAGCTGTGTGGGAAATTATCGAATTTATATGGTGGTACCTAAAATGGATATTGCTTGTATTAGCGATCCTCGTAGCTCTCGCCGTAATCTCTAAAGTAGTCACTTTATGTCGGTGCCTTAATAGTATATGCTGCTATCCGTGCCGTGCAGTCCAAAGACGAAAAGGAAGACAAGAGAAAGAGTTCTTGAGAAAGGCTCTTCGAGATGTCAAAGAAGAAATAAAGAAAAAGAAGCAAGAAAAGTGGAAAAAAGTCAATGGACAGGGGGTATAGCTAGGTTTGGGTTAGGCATCCCACTTATGTATTAAGGATTAAGGTACTGGCCACGAAAGTACCTGAGGGGGAAGTAAATAAGGAAAATCTTAGGATGAAAATCATAATTTTAACCTGAGTGTTAGGCATCATTTTAATAATATTAATATTACTTAACTTCAAAGTTACCCAGTTCTCCTAAAGAGAGGACTGGTGTTGAAGGACGGACAATACACCGTGTAAAATCATAGTTACTTAGAGTTCTCTTAAAACTCTCAGAGGGTGGAGAGAGAGAGAGAAAGAGAGTGAGAGATCAAAAGTTACCACTGTAATAACAGAAAAATACATCTTAATCAGTACCAAAGTATTAGTTTACGATATCAATTCAGGATTGATTAAAATGAGAACTAAATGATACAACTTTGCAGAGCAATGTAATACGCTCCATAGCTTTTACCCACGATTACATTAAAATACCCATAAAGTGTTTAAACACAGCACGGAACCAGACAATAGTTTGGACTCTCTTCTGGATGACATGGGCGTGTACTGGAGCAGATGCACTGACGCTCCGCCTACATCAACAGGGGACTCAAGGTAACGCCTCCATCCGCAAGCACCTGTAAAGAGCAGCGCAGCAAGTATCTCACGTTTAGTCGCACTGAACATGGCAAGCAACCAGACGAACACCACCGGGTGTCACCCCGAGAGTCCTCCCCAGGTAGGGGCAGATTTTATTGATTTTGCAATGCTGTCCATTTTGCAAGTAATATTTGTTCCTCCATTACATAAGCAAAAAACTTGTCTGGGATGCATCCTCGGATTAATAGTAGGGTGCATTCGCTTTTTCGTTAGAAAAGCATCCCCTTTACATGCCTCGTTCGGCCTCATTGGAGGCGTGGGTTTAAATTTAAGCCCTCAGAGACCATGGCTTTGGCCGACCGCGGTCGCCATAGTGTACGTACTGGACAGTCTGTACACCGAATTGGCCCTTTTGTTTTGCATAAGTTCTCAGTGTACCTATTGCATTATAGCAGGAACGGCGATATACTTCATACTCATAGGCTCATTGCTGACATTAATTTGGTCAACCCTGGGGAGGTATAAAAAAGCAGCACTTAATCTTACTGCGCAATGGATGATTCTGATGATATGGATTCTGTTCAAAAAGTTAGCTGGAGGAACTTCTTTGTATGTCTCTGTGTTTTATATAGGTTATCTGATGGGGACTTGTTACCCCATAAAGATATGGAAAACTTCGAACAGCATAAGGCTGTTTGGAATGGCGTCTACTGTTCGTAGACCTTCTCAAAATTGACATTTTGTAATGTTTCTGCAGGGCCCAATTGTGATTACGGACGGGAACGACAAAGCAGATCAATGGGATCCATGGCACACACAAAAAACGAGAGTCCTGTTAGCCCTAGATGTGATCATGGAGCCCCTTGATCCCGGAACCAAAGTCCGCCCTGTAGACAAAGGAAAACATAGGATTTTTAGTTGGGGACCCTCCACCAAAATGGTTGAATATTGGAGGGGCGAGCCCTGCATGAGATTTACAGCAAAGGTGTCACGCGGTGTACTTACCCAAGATCATAAAAAGAAGGTCCAAAAATTGTGAATACCGCATGAAATCAAAGCGAGGGATCGGGTTGTGTGGTCATTCGAAAAGGAGACCCCGTTCATTCTCCAGGCATGGCCATGCTTTGTGGTAATGTGCCAGGAGAACGAGCCATTGAACCATTGGCTCCCAGTTGTTTGTGCTGAACTCTGGGAGTTTACGTTCCCCGGGGATGATAAGCTGCCCCGTTGACCACGCGCGCCATTAGGGCGTACCATTGTAAAATAGGACCTGGGCAGACATCCTGGATTGAACGCGGAGCATTCCATCCTCCGTATATGATGGAGGGAATGGTGCTGAGAACCGAACAGGTGGGAGAAATATACAACGAAGACTTGGGAAATGTTAGCCCAGCCAGACCTTGGGGGCCAGGAAACATTCAGCCAGGCTACCAACCTCCCGAGAATCAGATTTACCTCTATGACCCAAACTTACTGATGGTGACTCAATGGCAGAAAGACGTCGTGAGTGTGTATGAGGACTGGGAGGAGTGCGTCGTCAGGGAGCATGATGAATTGTGGCATGGGGGGCTTGGTACACAACATTACCAAGGAGGATATTGTCCTAGTGGTTACTATGAGTGGATCGAAAGGTTGTTGAAAGACAGATCAGTGGTGCCCACGGCACTTGGTTGGCATATGCAAGGACCAGTCACTTGGGAAAAATTCGCCCGACTGGTGATGAGTGGAGCTAAGGAGGAAGCAATGCCGGTGTTGAAGGGAAATCGCGACTGGAGGCGCCCTGCCATGCTCCAACAGTACAAACGGCAACTCGGGAGGCCCGCCCCCCGGAGAGCAAACCCGGCGAGACGTTGGGCAAGGAGAGCCGCGACATCCAGTAGCACAGAGGTGGCCTCTGGAGGGAGAAGCAATCTCCCGTCCAATGACGAGACACCTGCCAGCTCGGAGTCGGTAGCTACTCCAGCCCCAAGGGCACCCAAGTGTCGGAGGGCCTCCGTGTCTGTACCGATGTACCCTGAGCCAGCGCGGTCCTCTCCCGAACCACTGCCGAATGCCCCACCACCTTCAGAAAGTAGTGCAGTTGAGGACAGCCAGGAAGAACAGCCAGATCACCAAGGAGATGCCAGCGCAGCAAATTGTGCTTATTGTAAGGGAGAATTAGTAGCCCTTAAAGATCCACTCCTTTGTAAGCACGATGGCCATATCTTGGGAAGTTGCCACCTGTGTGGGTTAAACATGAGGGACATCAGCTTTGTCTTCCCTGATGTTGGACAGTTCGTAGCAGGCCCCGTTAATGACTCTCACACGGGGACAGATGGCCCTGTGGAGATGAACCCCGGAAGCATGCTAAACCCTGTACCCCCGGCATCACCAAGACGCCAGACACCTTCTCCTCAAACTGAAGACTCCAGTGATCTGTGCCCCACATCTTCTCAATCTGCAAGCCACTCGACTCCAGCCCCACGAAATGAATATTCACCCAGTACTCCCCAAGATGAGGTTCCAGGTCCCGCAGCGTCTGAGGATTGTGGTGGAGAACCTAATGACTACACTGCCCCTTTGACGTCCAGCCCTACGTCGCCTGGTGTGCCAAGATCGGCATCGGCGCTGATGTGGATCTGCTACTACGTGAACATGATGAGAGAATTGGATGATCTCGAGTCACTGCTGAGACAACGAAATGATGACGACGAAGGAATCGGACCACTGGACTTTGACGAATTGGACAAATGGTGAAGGAAGATATTTTCGGAGGGGGATGTTGTATATACTGGAAGTTCAAAAATATTATAATCAAAACCTGCTAAATAATATTTGGTATTGTTTCTGTTTTTATCATTAATGGACCTGCTAAATATTATTTAACGGACGTCGGTGTGTCTTCAAAGCTGTGTGTGGCTATATAAGCGCTCGGAGATGTGACCCTGGGTTCTTGCTCTTTTTGGATCTTCGCCCGCGTCTGTCCGCTGTAATGTTTTATATCTTATCTTGGGACGGTGCTCTTGCTGTTTGCTCTCGGACCATTTGATTTTAACTCATCTTTTATTTCTCTCTTACTATTTTTGAATTAATCCTTTTTATTGCAGTAATTTTGATTATATGATTTTGAAGTATTTAT
Source organism: Synchiropus splendidus (assembly GCF_027744825.2). Lineage (NCBI taxonomy): Eukaryota > Metazoa > Chordata > Actinopteri > Syngnathiformes > Callionymidae > Synchiropus > Synchiropus splendidus. The sequence goes on from NW_026527058.1 coordinate 713,844, forward strand.
TGATTATACGGTCTTTGAAGTATTTTTGATTATATGGTTTTTGAAGTATATGTACTAGTACCAGCGTCTGGCGGTACTTTTGATATTGTTGGGTATCAGCGTCTGGCGATACCCTTGAGTTTATGGATTTTATTATTTTTGGTTGACTTTGCTGTTTTTACTATTCTTTTATTAATTTTTTGAAGAAACATTTTTGTGACAAAAAACATAATAAAATTGAGTACGAATTAAGTACTGAAAAGGCACAACGGCGTTGATCCCTGACTACTAAAGAATCAACTGGCTCCTACCTACTACCATCAATTGGGTTATAGGTGAGTTACTGTTTGATTTCCTCCTGTTGCACATGTAATGAGTGTCTCACATGGTAGCATTATTCCATCCTGAATTATTGTGTCAATGATTAGGTGGTAGTTTTAGGCATTTATGGGGAAAATGTTATTTGAAAGGAATGGATTTAGGATCCGATCATGAGTCCCTAAACGAAGTTAAGTAAAGAGACTACGGTAAGGTGTAGCATTGTAAGGTCAAGAACCTGTTTCTAAACAGGTCGGGCTAATTAAATAACCCGCTCAGTGAAGCGCCGACACTACTCACTAATATAATAAGGTATAGTTGATACGCTTGTTATAGTCTTAGAACCGTGTCCGCAACAAGAGGCTGACTGAGTTGACCAACCGAGGGGCCCTTTACCAGAGAGGCAAAGGGAGGTAGTGTGCTCGGAACTAGGGACGGCTTATGTTATAGCCAATCGCCTTGTACACAAGACCTTGAAAACCTAAACCCGACGACACGCATTGTGCCATAACTTTGCATAAAGCTTCAGAACATGAAATTTTCACATCCCACTATAGCAGAAATGGTCTTTCTAGTAGTTGCACATCAAATCTAAGCTGTCTGAAGTGTATTTCAAAAGTTATCAACTTTTTTCTGTTTGGCGTTCCGGAATCGACCTTATCTCTGGCTGAAAACGCGTTTTCTGCATTGTGCCATAACTTTGCAGGAAAGCTTCAGAACATGAAATTTTCACATCCCACTATAGCAGAAAGGGTCTTTCTAGAAGTTGCACATCATATCTAAGCTGTCTGAAGTGTTTTTCCAAAGTTATCAATATTTTTATGTTTGGCGTTCCGGAACCCACCTTATCTCAGGCTGAAATTGCGTTTTCTCCATTGTGCCATAATTTTGCAGGGAAGCTTCAGAACATTAAATTTTCACCTCCCACAATGGCAGAAAGGGTCTTTCTAGTAGTTGCACATCACATCTAAGCTGTCTGAAGTGTTTTTCCAAAGTTATCAACATTTTTATGTTTGGCGTTCCGGAACCCACTGTAGTGATTCCTTCTCCAGAGATTCAAGCATGGACCTGGTGAACGTTTCTGGAATGTGTAACTTCAACTCGGAGACATCTCCTTGAGTTCCCACCATGCCTTTGGCAGCTCAGAGGTTTCTGAACCCTCCGATAAGGACCATAAATCATTGGAATGGTCAAAGGGGGGAGAGACTAGAGCAACAGTCCAGGATGCTGTGCCGTAAGAGGAAAAAACCCTGAACAACTCGTGAACCCTGTTTGGTGGGGGACACACACAGCTCCCCCTTTTCCAGGTTCCAGATGAATAAAGACAGACTTATATGTGAATGTGTCTTAATGTGTATTTCTGAAAAAGGACTTTTGTTTCCCACTTAACCCATGATTTCCACAGGATGTTCCAGCAAACCAGATGCCCTGAACATGTGATGTTAAACTTGACATGAATGGTTGATTGTTATGTTGATCATTATAAGAAGACAATGTGCTAGAATGGTCATGTTTGGTGTCGTTTGAATGCTTGAATTGAGATGGGAAAGTTTTGACAGATTGTGAGCAACTTTACAACTCAGGTAATGTTTTATTGTCAAATAAAACTCTGGTACTGGGGGGATCAAAATCTCCCATCTCAAGACTGGAATTTACGACCCCGTTGGAGGAGGAGGAGGAAGGCCAGGCTTGGAAATCCTCGTCCAATCAGCAATAGGTGATGGAACTCCTTCAACCAATCAAGACTGGACAAGGAGACTCTTCATGAGAGTTTAAAAGACCCAGTTTACAGAGGTTCATCGCTCTGTTCAGCTCTCTGTTCAGCCCTCTGTGCTCCTGTCTTACCCCGTTGCTCTTTTCCCCTCTGTCCCTCTGTTGCCCTCGGTTGCGCTCTTTCCCCTCCTTCTGCCGAGTCCTCTGGCTCCTTCGCCTCCTACAACCAACTACAACCAACTTCTCCGACGGTTCCTGCTCAAGTTCCTGCAAAGACTCTTGCTTCTCCTCCACCCTTGAAGCCGTGCCAGCGTTCCACTCGCTGCCCATCCAAGTGTGAGAGTGATTGAGGAACTTCTCCAAAGTTGCACGTCGCCCTCGTCCTCCAACGGTCTGCCAAGCCAGAGCTTCCTTCAGGAACGGCCCAGTCACACCACGTGATCACAGCCGGCAGCCGTGACGAGCACGCGAGTCCAACTTTCAACAACCTTCTGCTATCTGGAGTGTGTCATTAAGGCGACCACTCTAGAAGGTTGTTCAGACCGGTGAATCACCTGGCACGAGACAAAGATACGCTTCCGGTCCTACGCCGTTCTCTGCCAGCGACGATCACTCCGTCTGCGCCGAAAGATCCACGACGGTCGGGAAGACGATCCGAGAGTGCCATCCACGCCTGAAGCCGCGGGTCCTCATCACCTTCGAGTCACCACGCTGAGAACCAGGACGCCTCCTTCCAAAGCCGCCTGCCTCCTCCCTCATCTCCTGACCGACTTTCTGCATCTACTCATCATCCTCTCATCCATCCATCCATCCATCCCATTCATCCCTCCACTCATCGTCAAAGTAAGCCGCTGTGTGTCATCTCTGCGCAGATTGGTGTGTTGGGTTTAGTAATATCATTACTTGCCTGAGGTTGACAGTTAGACTAGAACGTCTCAACTTTCCCATCAGTTACATACGCGTCTGATGCTGTATTGATATTGCTTCATAACAGGTTTACGCTTCCATCGCGATATTGTCGGGATCATCTCACTCCACTTTGCATCTTTCCTGTTTCTTTCTGTTCTTTTATTCTTAAATAAATCTATAAAATTACGTTGGTCTAGATCACGTTACTTTGGAGTGTATTATAATCAATCTAAGAGCCTCTGATCAGCAAAGGACATTACATCACGAGTAGTGACTTCAGATAAATAGATTGAGTACACTAGTAATTAATTAAGTTACCACCGTTAATTAATTAATTAAGTGTTAATCAAGAGAGCTTAATAGTCTCCTGGAAACTATATTTCAGGTGGTGCCCCAAACTTTCGAGGTGATATTATTTTTCATAATATCCACGTCACAGACGGAGGCGTCCGTGACTAGACCATCCGTCACTTTCACTACACCACCTTATCTCATGCTGAAATCGCGTTTTCTGCATTGTGCCATAACTTTGCAGGGAAGCTTCAGAACATGAAATTTTCACATGCCACTATTGCAGAAATGGTCTTTCTAGTAGTTGCACGTCAAATATAAGCTGTCTGAAGTGTATTTCAAAAGTTATCAACTTTTTTATATTTGGCGTTCCTGAATCGACCTTATCTCAGGCTGAAAACGCGTTTTCTGCATTGTGCCATAACTTTACAGGGAAGCTTCAGAACATGAAATTTTCACATCCCACTATTGCAGAAATGGTCTTTCTAGTAGTTGCACGTCAAATATAAGCTGTCTGAAGTGTATTTCAAAAGTTATCAACTTTTTTATATTTGGCGTTCCTGAATCGACCTTATCTCAGGCTGAAAACGCGTTTTCTGCATTGTGCCATAACTTTACAGGGAAGCTTCAGAACATGAAATTTTCACATCCCACTATTGCAGAAAGGGTCTTTCTCGTAGTTGCACATCAAATCTAAGCTGTCTGAAGTGTTTTTTCAAAGTTATCAACATTTTTATGTTTGGCGTTCCGGAATCGACCTTATCTCAGGCTGAAAACGCCTTTTACGCATTGTGGCATAACTTTGCACGGAAGCTTCAGAACATCAAATTTTCACCTCCCACTATAGTAGAAATGGTCTTTCTAGTAGTTGCACATAAAATCTAAGCTGTCTGAACTGTTTTTCGAAAGTTATCAACATTTTTATGTTTGGCATTCCGGAACCCACCTTATGTCAGTTTGAAAACGCGTTTCCTGCTTTGTGGCATAACTTTGCACGGAAGGTTCAGAACATGAAATTTTCACCTCCCGCTATACCAGAAAGGATCTTTCTAGTAGTTGCACATCATATCTAAGTTGTCTGAAGTGTTTTTCCAAAGTTATCAACATTTTTATGTTTGGCGTTCCGGAACCCACCTTATCTCAGGCTGAAAACGCGTTTTCTGCATTGTGCCATAACTTTGCAGGGAATCTTCAGAGCATGAAATTTTCACATGCCACTATAGCAGAAATGGTCTTTCTCGTTGTTGCACGTCAAATCTATGCTGTCTGAAGTGTATTTCAAAAGTTATCAACTTTTTTATATTTGGCGTTCCTGAATCGACCTTATCTCAGGTTGAAAACGCGTATAACGCATTGTTCCATAACTTTGCAGGGAAGCTTCAGAACATCGAATTTTCACCACCCACTATAGCAGAAAGGGTCTTTCTCGTAGTTGCTCATCAAATCTAAGCTGTCTGAAGTGTTTTTCCAAAGTTATCAACATTTTTATGTTTGGCGTTCCGGAATCAACCTTATCTCAGGCTGAATACGGCTTTTACGCATTGTGGCATAACTTTGCACGGAAGCTTCAGAACATCAAATTTTCACCTCCCACTATAGTAGAAATGGTCTTTCTAGTAGTTGCACATCAATTCTAATCTGTCTGAAGTGTATTTAAAAAGTCATCAACTTTTTTATTTTTGGCGTTGCGGAATCGACCTTATCTCAGGCTGAAAACGCGCTTTCTGCTTTGTGCCATAACTTTGCAGGGAAGCTTCACAACACGAAATTTTAACCTCCCACTAGAGAATAAAGGGTCTTTTTGTAGTTGCACATCAAATCTAAGCTGTCTGAAGTGTTTTTTCAAAGTTACAACATTTTTATGTTTGGCGTTCTGGAATCGAACTTATCTCAGGCTGAAAATGAGTTTTCTGCATAGTGCCATAACTTTGCAGGGAAGCTTCAGAACATGAAATTTTCAACTTCGACCATAGCAGAAAGGGTCTTTCTAGTAGTTGCACATCGAATCTAAGCTGTCTGAAGTGTTTTTCCAAAGTTATCATCATTTTTGTGTTTGGCGTTCCGGAATCGATCTTATCTCAGGCTGAAAATGTGTTTTCTGCATTGAGCAATAACTTTGCTGGGAAGCTTCAGAACATGAAATTTTAACCTCCCACTATGGCATAAAGGGTCTTTCAAGTAGTTGCACATCATATCTAAGCTGTCTGAAGTGTTTTTCCAAAGTTATCAACATTTTTATGTGTGGCGTTCCGGAACCCACCTTATCTCAGGCTGAAAACGCGTTTTACGCATTGTGCCATAACTTTGCATAAACCTTCAGAACATGAAATTTTCACCTGCCACTATAGCAGAAAGGGTCTTTCTAGTAGTTGCACATCAGATCTAATCTGTCTGAAGTGTTTTTCCAAATGTTATCAACATTTTTATGTTTGGCGTTCCGGAATCGAACTTATCTCAGGCTGAAAATGTGTTTTCTGCATAGTGCCAAAACTTTGCTGGGAAGCTTCAGAACATTACATTTTCACATCCCACTATAGCAGAAAGGGTCTTTCTAGTAGTTGCAGATCAAATCTAAGCTGTCTGAAGTGTTTTTCCAAAGTTATCAACATTTTTATGTTTGGCGTTCCGGAACCCACCTTATCTCCGGCTGAAAACGCGTTTTCTGCATTGTGCCATAACTTTTCAGGGAAGCTTCAGAACATTAAATTTTCAGCTCCCACTATAGCAGAAAGGGTCTTTCTAGTAGTTGCACGTCAAATCTAAGCTGTCTGAAGTGTTTTTCCAAAGTTATCAACATTTTTATGTTTGGCCTTCCGGAATCGACCTTATCTCACGCTGAAAACGCGTTTTCTACATTGTGCCATTACTTTGCAGGGAAGCCTCAGAACATGATATTTTCTCCTCCCACTATAGTAGAAAGGGTCTTTCTAGTAGTTGCACATCAAATCTAAGCTGTCTGAAGTATTTTTCCAAAGTCATCAACATTTTTATGTTTGGTGTTCCAGAATCGACCTTATCTCAGGCTGAAAATGCGTTTTACGCATTGTGTCGTAAATTTGCAGGAAAGCTTCAGAACATGAAATTTTCACCTCCCACTATAGCAGAAAGGGTCTTTCTAGTAGTTGCACATCAAATCTAAGCTGTCTGAATAGTTTTTCAAAAGGTTTCAACATTTTTATGTTTGGCATTCCGGAAACGACCTTATCTCAGGCTCAAAACGCGTTTTACGCATTGTGCCATAACTTTGCAGAGAAGCTTCAGAACATGATATTTTCACCTCCCACTAAAGTAGAAAGGGTCTTTCTAGTAGTTGCACATAAAATCTAAGCTGTCTGAATTTTTTTCCAACGTTATCAACATTTTTATGGTTGGCGTTCCGGATCCCACCTTATCTCTGGCTGAAAATGCATTTTCTGCTGTGTGCCATTACTTTGCAGGGAAGCTTCAGAACATGAAATTTTCACATCCCACTATAGCAGAAAGGGTCTTTCTGGTAGTTGCACATCAAATCTAAGCTCTCGGAAGAGTTTTTCCAAAGTTATCAACATTTTTATGTTTGGCGTTCCGGAATCGACCTTATCTCAGTCTGAAAATGCGTTTTCTGCATTCTGCCATAACTTTGCAGAGAAGCTTCAGAACTTGAAATTTTCACCTCCCACTATAGCAGAAACGGTCTTTCTAGTAGTTGCACATCAAATCTAAGCTGTCTGAAGTGTTTTTCCAAAGTTATCAACATTTTTATGTTTGGCGTTCTGCAATCGACCTTATCTCAGGCTGAAAACACGTTTGCTGCATTGTGCCATAACTTTTCAGGGAAGGTTCAGAACATGAAAATTTCACATCCCACTATAGCAGAAAGGGTCTTTCTAGTAGTTGCACATTTAATCTAAGCTGTCTGAAGTGTTTTTCCAAAGTTATCAACATTTTTATGGTTGGCGTTCCGGAACCCACCTCATCTCAGGCTGAAAATGCGTTTTCTGCATTGTGCCATAACTTTGCAGAGAAGCTTCAGAACATGAAATTTTCAACTCCCGCTTTAGCAGAAAGGTTCTTTCTAGTAGTTGCACATCAAATCTAAGCTTTAGTCTGAAGTGTTTTTCCAAAGTTATCAAGATTTTTATGTTTGGCGTTTTGCAATCGACCTTATCTCAGGCAGAAAACGTGTTTTACGCATTGTGCCATAACTTTGCAGGGAAGCTTCAGAACTTGAAATTATCACCACCCACTATAGCAGAAAGGGTCTTTCTAGTAGTTGCACATCAAATCTAAGCTGTCTTAAGTGTTTTTCCAAAGTTATCAACATTTTTATGTTTGGCGTCCGGAATCGACCTAATCTCAGGCTGAAAACGCGCTTTACGCAATGTGCCATAACTTTGCATATAGCTTCAGAACATTAAATTTTCACCTCCCATTATAGCAGAAAGGGTCTTTCTAGTAGTTGCAGATCGAATCTATGCTGACTGAAATGTTTTTACAGAGTAATCAACATTTTTATGTTTGGCGTACCGGAACCCACCTTATCTCAGGCTGAAAACGTGTTTTCTGCATTGTGCCATGACTTTGCAGGAAACCCTCAAAAAATGATATTTTCACCTCCCACTATAGTAGAAAGGGTCTTTTTAGTATTTGCACATCATATCTGAGCTGTCTGAAGTGTTTTTCCAAAGTTATCAACATTTTTATGTTTGGTGTTCCGGAATCGACCTTATCTCAGGCTGAAAACGCCTTTTACACATTGTGCCATAACTTTGCAGGGAAGCTTCAGAACAAGCAATTTTCACCTCCCACTATAGCAGAAAGGGTCTTTCTAGTAGTTGCACATCAAATCTAAGCTGTCTGAAGTATTTTTCCAAAGTTATCAACATTTTTATGTTTGGCGTTCCTGAACCCACCTTATCTCAGTCTGAAAACGCATTTCCTCCATTGTGCCATAACTTTGCAGGGAAGATTCAGAACATGAAATTTTCACCTCCCACTATAGCAGAAAGGGTCTTTCTAGTAGTTGCACATCAAATATAAGCTGTCTGAAGTGTTTTTAAAAGTTATCAACGTTTTTATGTTTGGCGTCAGGAATCGACCTTATCTCAGGCTGAAAACGCGTTATACGCATAGTGCCATAACTTTGCATGTAGCTTCAGAACATGATATTTTCACCTCCTACTAAAGTAGAAAGGGTCTTTCTAGTAGTTGCATATCAAATCGAAGCTGTCTGAATTTTTTTCCAACGTTATCAACATTTTCATGTTTGGCGTTGTGCAATCGACCTTATCTCAGGCTGAAAACGCGTTTTCTGCATTGTGCCATAACTTTTCAGGGAAGGTTCAGAACATGAAAATTTCACATCCCACTATAGCAGAAAGGGTCTTTCTCGTAGTTGTACATTTAATCTAAGCTGTCTGAAGTGTTTTTCCAAAGTTATCAACATTTTTATGGTTGGCGTTCCGGAACCCACCTCATCTCAGGCTGGAAATGTGTTTTCTGCATTGTGCCATAACTTTGCAGAGAAGCTTCAGAACATGAAATTTTCACGTCCCGCTTTAGCAGAAAGGTTCTTTCTAGTAGTTGCACATCAAATCTAAGCTGTCTGAAGTGTTTTTTCAAAGTTATCAAGATTTTTATGTTTGGCGTTTTGCAATCGACCTTATCTCAGGCTGAAAACGCGTTTTCTGCATTGTGCCATAACTTTGCAGGGAAGCTTCAGAACATGAAATTTTCACGTCCCACAATAACAGAAACGGTATTTCTAGTAGTTGCACTTCACATCTAAGTTGTCTGAAGTGTTTTTCCAAAGTTATCAACATTTTTATGTTTGGCGTTCCGGAACTTACCTCATATCAGGCTGAAAATGCGTTTTACGCATTGTGCCATAATTTTGCAAGGAAGCTTCAGAACATGAAATTATCACCACCCACTATAGCAGAAAGGGTCTTTCTAGTAGTTGCAGATCAAATCTAAGCTGTCGAAAGTGTTTTTCCAAAGTTATCAACATTTTTATGTTTGGCGTCCGGAATCGACCTTATCTCATGCTGAAAACGCCTTTTCTGCATTGTGCCATAACTTTGCAGGGAAGCTTCGGAACATGAAATTTTCACCTCCCACGATAGCGGAAAGGGTCTTTCTAGTCGTTGCACATCAAATCTAAGCTGTCTGAAATGTTTTTACAAAGTTATCAACATTTTTATGTTTGGCGTTCCCGAATCGACCTTATCTCAGCCTGAAAACGTGTTTTACGCATTGTGCCATAACTTTGCAGGGAAGCTTCCGAACATGAAATTATCACCACCCACTATAGCAGAAAGGGTCTTTCGAGTAGTTGCACATCAAATCAAGGGAGTTAAATGAGCTGGCTAGGAGCAAATTAGAAATAATATTTAACAATTAAACAAACAAGAAAACAACTGAAAGCGTCACCGAACCGGGAGTTAAATGAGCTAGCTAGCATAAGAGACCGAAACAATGACAACCGGGAGGTAAATGAGCTGGCTAGCATGAGAGACTGAAACAATGAGAACCAGGAGTTAAATGAGCTAGCTAGCACAAAAAACAAGAAGCTGAACAGAGAGGGAGAGACATGAGAACCAGCTAGCTAGCATGAGAGACCGGAACAATGAGAACCAGGAGTTAAATGAGCTAGCTAGCACACAAAACAAGAAGCTGAACAGAGAGGGAGAGACACGAGAACCATCTAGCTAGCATGAGAGACTGACACAATGAGAACCAGGAGTTAAATGAGCTAGCTAGCACAAAAAACAAGAAGCTGAACAGAGAGGGAGAGACATGAGAACCAGCTAGCTAGCATGAGAGACCGGAACAATGAGAACCAGGAGTTAAATGAGCTAGCTAGCACACAAAACAAGAAGCTGAACAGAGAGGGAGAGACACGAGAACCAGGAGTTACCAAGGGGAACGAGAAGTCCAAAAAACACAGGAGCGAGTGGACACATCACAGGGAATATGGAAACGAAGAACAACACTGGGAACAAATCATGGGAATAAATATATAACGGTCTGGCACACGTTGCTGGAGCCCAGGTGTTCTTGTACACAAGTCATCAGAGGTTAATCGGCTCCAGCTGTGTGCCAAAGGAACAGAGGGGAAAAAAGCAAAACCAGAATTCGGAGCCTGGAAGCGGAGCCATGACAGTACCCCTCCCGTAAAGAACACCTCTTGGTGTTCTGCCAGTTATGGAAGCACGGTCGTCGTAGACGAGGGGAGGAGGAGGCCCATTGGAGCACTTGACGAGCCGGGCTGCAGCGAGCCGGAAGACACGCTGGGGTCCTGGGGAGGCGGTGGGTGGGAAGCCGCGCTGTGGTCTTTGGGAAGCCGCGGCTGCTGGGATCTTCAGAAGGCCGCGGCGGCAGCTTGGTAGCCACGCTGGGATCTTCGGGAGGCCGCGGCGGCGGCTTGGGAGCCACGCTGGAGCCATCGGGAGGACGCGGAGGCCGCTTGAAATTTTTGCCTCCCAATATAGCAGAAAGGGTCTTTCGAGTAGATGCACATCAAATTTAAGCTGTCTGAAGTGTTTTTCCAAAGTTATCAACATTTTTATGTTTGACGTTCCGGAACCCACCTTATCTCAGGCTGAAAACGTGTTTTCTACTTTGAGCTATATCTTTGCAGGGAAGCTTCAGAACATTACATTTTCACATCCCACGATAGCAGAAAGGGTCTTTCTAGTAGTTGCACATCAAATCTAAGCTGTCTGAAGTGTTTTTCCAAAGTTATCAACATTTTTATGTTTGGCGTTCCGGAACCCACCTTATCTCCGGCTGAAAACGCGTTTTCTGCATTGTGCCATAACTTTGCAGGGAAGCTTCAGAACATGGAATTTTCAAGTCCCACTATAGCAGAAAAGGTCTTTGTAGTAGTTGCACATCAAATCTAAGCTGTCTGAAGTGTTTTTCCAAAGTTATCAACATTTTTATGTTTGGCGTCCGAAATCGACCTTATCTCAGGCTGAAAACGCGCTTTACGCAATGTGCCATAATTTTGCATATAGCTTCAGTACGTGAAATTTTCACCTCCCACTATAGCAGAAAGGGTTTTTCTAGTAGTTGCAGATCAAATCTATGCTTTCTTAAATGTTTTTCGAAAGTTATCAACATTTTTTTGTTTGGCGTTCCGGAACCCACCTTATCTCAGGCTGAAAACGCGTTTTCTGCATTGTGCCATAACTTTGGAGGGAAGCCTCAGAACATGAAATTTTCACATCCCACCATAGTAGAAAGGGTCTTTCTAGTAGTTGCACATCAAATCTAAGCTTTCTGAAGTGTTTTTCCAAAGTTATCAGCATTTTTATGTTTGGTGTTCGGGAATCGACCTTATCTCAGGCTGAAAATGCGTTTTACGCATTGTGCCATAACTTTGCAGGGAAGCTTCAGAACATGAAATTTTCACCTCCCACAATAGCAGAAAGGGTTTTTCTAGTAGTTGCAGATCAAATCTATGCTGACTGAAATGTTTTTCCAGAGTAATCAACATTTTTATGTTTGGCGTACCAGAACCCACCTTGTCTCAGGCTGAAAACGTGTTTTCTGCATTGTGCCATAACTTTGCAGGAAACCCTCAGAACATGATATTTTCACCTCCCAGTATAGTAGAAAGGGTCTTTCTAGTATTTGCACATCATATCTAAGCTGTCTGAAGTGTTTTTCCAAAGTTATCAACATTTTTATGTTTGTTGTTCCGGAATCGACCTTATCTCAGGCTGAAAACGCGTTTTACACATTGTGCCATAACTTTGCAGAGAAGCTACAGAACATGAAATTTTCAACTCCCACTATAGCAGAAAGGGTCTTTCTATTAGTTGCACATCAAATCTAAGCTTTCTGAAGTGTTTTTCCAAAGTTATCAGCATTTTTATGTTTGGTGTTCGGGAATCGACCTTATCTCAGGCTGAAAATGCGTTTTACGCATTGTGCCATAACTTTGCAGGGAAGCTTCAGAACATGAAATTTTCACCTCCCACAATAGCAGAAAGGGTTTTTCTAGTAGTTGCAGATCAAATCTATGCTGACTGAAATGTTTTTCCAGAGTAATCAACATTTTTATGTTTGGCGTACCAGAACCCACCTTGTCTCAGGCTGAAAACGTGTTTTCTGCATTGTGCCATAACTTTGCAGGAAACCCTCAGAACATGATATTTTCACCTCCCAGTATAGTAGAAAGGGTCTTTCTAGTATTTGCACATCATATCTAAGCTGTCTGAAGTGTTTTTCCAAAGTTATCAACATTTTTATGTTTGTTGTTCCGGAATCGACCTTATCTCAGGCTGAAAACGCGTTTTACACATTGTGCCATAACTTTGCAGAGAAGCTACAGAACATGATATTTTCACCTCCCAGTATAGTAGAAAGGGTCTTTCTAGTATTTGCACATCAAATCTAAGTTGTCTGAAGTGTTTTTCCAAAGTTATCAACATTTTTATGTTTGGCGTTTCGGAACCCACCTCAAATCAGGCTGAAAACGCGTTTTCTGCTTTGTGCCATAACTTTGCACAAAGCTTCAGAACATGAAATTTTCACCTGCCGCTATAATAGAAAGGGTCTTTCTAGTAGTTGCACATCAAATCTAAGCTGTCTGAAGTGTTTTTCGAAAGTTATCAACATTTTTATGTTTGGCGTTCCGGAATCGACCTAATCTCAGGATGAAAATGCATTTTCTGCATTGTCCCATAACTTTCCAGGGAAGCTTCAGAACATGAAATTTTGACCTCCCACTATAGCAGAAAGGGTCTTTCTAGTAGTTGCACATCAAATCTAAGCTGTCTGAAGTGTTTTTCCAAAGTTATCAACATTTTTATGTTTGGCGTTCCGGAATCGACCTTATCTCAGGATGAAAACGCATTTTCTGCATTGTGCCATAACTTTGCAGGGAAGCTTCAGAACATAAAATTTTCACCTCCCACAATAGCAGAAAGGGTCTTTCTAGTAGTTGCACATCAAATCTAAGCTGTCTGAAGTGTATTTCAAAAGTTATTAACTTTTTTATGTTTCGCGTTCCGGAATCGACCTTATGTCAGGCTGAAAACGCGTTTTACGCATTGTGCCATAACCTTGCAGGGAAGCTTCAGAACATGAAATTTTCACTTCCCACTTTAGCAGAAAGGGTCTTTCTAGTAGTTTCACGTGAAATCTAAGGTGTCTGAAGTGTTTTTCCAAAGTTATCAACATTTTTATGTTTGGCGTTCCGGAATCAACTTTATCTCAGGCTGAAAACGTGTTTTCCGCATTGTGCCATAACTTTGCAAGGAAGCTTCAGAACATGAAATTTTGAACTTCCACTAAAGCAGAAAAGGTCTTTCTGGTAGTTGCGCATCAAATCTAAGCTGTCTCAAGTGTTTTTCGAAAGTTATCAACATTTTTACGTATGGCGTTTGGAACCCACCTTATCTCAGGCTGAAAACGCGTTTTCTGCATTGTGCCATAACTTCTCAGGGAAGCTTCAGAACATGAAATGTTCACCTCCCACTATAGCAGAAAGGTTCTTTCTGGTAGTTGCACATCAAATCTAAGCTGTCTGAAGTGTTTTTCCAAAGTTATCAACATTTTTATGTTTGGCGTTCCGGAATCAACCTTATCTCAGGCTGAAAACGCATTTTCTGCATTGTGCCATAACTTTGCAAGGAAGCTTGAGAACATGAAATTTTCACCTCCCACTATAGCAGAAAGGGTCTTTCTAGTAGTTGCACATTAAATCTAAGCTGTCTGAAGTGTTTTTTCCAAAGTTATCAACATTTTTACGTATGGCGTTTGGGAACCCACCTTATCTCAGGCTGAAAACGCGTTTTCTGCATTGTGCCATAACTTCTCAGGGTAGCTTCAGAACATGAAATGTTCACCTCCCACTATAGCAGAAAGGTTCTTTCTAGTAGTTGCACATCAAATCTAAGCTGTCTGAAGTGTTTTTCCAAAGTTATCAACATTTTTATGTTTGGCGTTCCGGAATCAACCTTATCTCAGGCTGAAAACGCATTTTCTGCATTGTGCCATAACTTTGCAAGGAAAGCTTCAGAACATGAAATTTTCACCTCCCACTATAGCAGAAAGGGTCTTTCTAGTAGTTGCACATCAAATCTAAGCTGTCTGAAGTGTTTTTCGAAAGTTATCAACATTTTTATGTTTGGCGTTCCAGAATCGACCTTATCTCAGGCTGAATACGCGTTTTTTGCATTGTGCCATAACTTTGCAGGGAAGCTTCAGAACATGAAATTTTCACCTCCCACTATAGCAGAAAGGTTCTTTCTAGTCGTTGTACATCAAATCTAAGCTGTCTGAAGTGTTTTTCCAAAGTTATCAACATTTTTACGTTTGGCGTTCCGGAACCCACCTTATCTCAGGCTGAAAACGCATTTTCTTCATCGTGCCATCACTTTGCAAGGAAGCTTCAGAACATGAAATTTTCACCTCCCACTATAGCAGAAAGGGTCTTTCTAGTAGTTGCACATCAAATCTCAGCTGTCTGAAGTGTTGTTCCAAAGTTATCAACATTTTTATGTTTGGCGTTCCGGAACCCACCTTATCTCAGGCTGAAAACGCGTTGTCTGCATTGTGCCATAACTTTGCATGGAAGCTTCCGAACATGAAATTTTAACCACCCACTATAGCAGAAAGGGTCTTTCTAGTAGTTGCACATCAAATCTAAGCTGTCTGAAGTGTTTTTCCAAAGTTATCAACATTTTTATGTTTGGCGTTCCGGAATCGACCTCATCTCAGGCTGAAAACGCGTTTTACGCATTGTGCCATAACTTTGCAGGGAAGCTTCAGAAAATGAAATTTACAAATCCCACTGTAACAGACAGGGTCTTTCTAGTAGTTGCAGATCAAATCTAAGTTGTCTGAAGTGTTTTTCGAAAGCTATCAACATTTTTATGTTTGGCGTTCCGGAAACGACCTTATCTCGGGCTGAAAACGCGTTTTCTGCATTGTGCCATAACTTTGCAGCAAAGCATCAGAACATGAAATTTTCACCTCCCACTATAGCAGAAAGGTTCTTTCTAGTCGTTGTACATCAAATCTAAGCTGTCTGAAGTGTTTTTCCAAAGTTATCAACATTTTTACGTTTGGCGTTCCGGAACCCACCTTATCTCAGGCTGAAAACGCGTTTTCTGCATTGTGCCATAACTTCTCAGGGAAGTTTCCAAACATGAAATTTTCACCTCCCTCTATACCAGAAAGGGTCTTTCTAGTAGTTGCTCATCAAATCTAAGCCGTCTGAAGTGTTTTTCCAAAGTTATCAACATTTTTATGTTTGGTGTTCCGGAATCGACCTAATCTCAGCATGAAAATGCGTTTTCTGCATTGTCCCATAACTTTGCAGGGAAACATCAGAACATGAAATTTTGACCTCCCACTATAGCAGAAAGGGTCGTTCTCGTAGTTGCACATCAAATCTAAGCTGTCTGAAGTGTTTTTCCAAAGTTATCAACATTTTTACGTTTGGCGTTCCGGAACCCACCTTATCTCAGGCTGAAATCGCGTTTTCTGCATTGTGCCATAACTTTGCAGGGAACCTTTAGAACATGAAAGTTTCACCTCCCACTATAGCAGAAAGGGTCTTTCTAGTAGTTGCACATCAAATCTAAGCTGTCTGAAGTGTTGTTCCAAAGTTATCAACATTTTCACGTTTGGCGTTTCGGAAACCACCTCATATCAGGCTGAAAATGCGTTTTCTGCACTGTGCCATAACTTCTCAGGGAAGCTTGAGAACATGAAATGTTCACCTCCCACTATAGCAGAAATGGTCTTTCTAGTAGTTGCACATCAAATCTAAGCTGTCTGAAGTGTTTTTCCATAGTTATCAACATTTTCATGTCTGGCGTCCCGGAATCGACCTTATCTCAGGCTGAAAACACGTTTTACGCATTGTGCCATAACTTTGCAGGGAAGTTTCAGAACATGAAATTTACAATTCCCACTGTAACAGACAGGGTCTTTCTAGTAGTTGCACATCAAATCTAAGCTGTCTGAAGTGTTTTTCGAAAGTTATCAACATTTTTATGTTTGGCGTTCCGGAAACGACCTTATCTCAGGCTGAAAACGCGTTTTCTGCATTGTGCCATAACTTTGCAGGAAAGCTTCAGAACATGAAATTTTCACCTCCCACTATAGCAGAAAGGGTCTCTCTATTAGTTGCACATCAAATCTAAGCTGTCTGAAGTGTTTTTCGAAAGTTATCAACATTTTTATGTTTGGCGTTCCAGAACCCACCTTATCTCAGGCTGAAAACGCGTTTTCTGCATTGTGCCATAACTTCTCAGGGAAGTTTCCGAACATGAAATTTTCACCTCCCTCTATACCAGAAAGGGTATTTCTAGTAGTTGCTCATCAAATCTAAGCCGTCTGAAGTGTTTTTCCAAAGTTATCAACATTTTTATGTTTGGTGTTCCGGAATCGACCTAATCTCAGCATGAAAATGCGTTTTCTGCATTGTCCCATAACTTTGCAGGGAAACATCAGAACATGAAATTTTGACCTCCCACTATAGCAGAAAGGGTGTTTCTAGTAGTTGCTCATCAAATCTAAGCTGTCTGAAGTGTTTTTCCAAAGTCATCAACATTTTTATGTTTGGCCTTCCGGAACCCACCTTACCTCAGGCTGAAAACGCGTTTTCTGCATTGATCCTCAACTTTGCAGGGAAGCTTTAGAACATGAAATTTTCACCTCCCACTGTAGCAGAAAGGGTATTTCTAGTAGTTGCACATCAAATCTAAGTTGTCTGAAGTGTTTTTCGAAAGCTATCAACATTTTTTAGGTTGGCGTTCCAGAAACGACCTTATCTCGGGCTGAAAACGCGTTTTCTGCATTGTGCCATAAATTTGCAGGGAAGCTTGAGAACACGAAATATTCACCTCCCACTATAGCAGAAAGGGTCTTTCTAGTCGTTGCGCATCAAAACTAAGCTGTCTGAAGTGTTTTTCCAAAGTTATCTACATTTTTATGTTTGGCGTTCCGGAACCCACCTTATCTCAGGCTGAAAACGCGTTTTCTGCATTGTGCCATAACTTTGCAGGGACGCTTCAGAACATGAAATTTTAACCTCCCATTGTAGCAGAAAGGGTCTTTCTAGTAGTTGCACATCAAATCTAAGCTGTCTGAAGTGTTTTTCCAAAGTTATCAACATTTTTATGTTTGAAGTTCCGGAACCCACCTTATGTCAGGCTGAAAACGCGTCTTCTGCATTGTTCCTTAACTTTGCAGGGAAGCTTCAGAACATGAAAGTTTCACCTCCCACTATGGCAGAAAGTGTCTTTCTAGTAGTTACACAACAAATCTAAGCTGTCTGAAGTGTTTTTCCAAAGTTATAAACATTTTTGTGTTTGGCGTTCCGGGACCCACCTTATCTCAGGCTGAAAACGCGTTTTCTGCATTGTGCCATAACATTTAAGGAAAGCTTCAGAACATGAAAGTTTCACCTCCCACTACAGCAGAAAGGGTCTTTCTAGTAGTTACACATCTAATCTAAGCTGTCTGAAGTGTTTTTCCAAAGTTATCAACATTTTTATGTTTGGCGTTCCGGAACCCACCTTATCTCAGGTTGAAAACGCGTTTTCTGCATTGTGCCATAACTTTGCAGGGAAGCTTCAGAACGTGAAATTTTAACCTCCCACTGTAGCAGAAAGGTTCTTTCTAGTAGTTGCACACCAAATCTAAGCTGCATGAAGTGTTTTTCCAAAGTTATCAACATTTTTATGTTTAGCGTTCCGGAACCCACCTTATCTCAGGCTAAAAACGCGTTTTCTGCATTGTGCCATAACTTTGAAGGAAAGCTTCAGTACATGAAAGTTTCACCTCCCACTACAGCAGAAAGGTTCTTTCTAGTCGTTGTACATCAAATCTAAGCTGTCTGAAGTGTTTTTCCAAAGTTATCAACATTTTTACGTTTGGCGTTCCGGAACCCACCTTATCTCAGGCTGAAAACGCGTTTTCTGCATTGTGCCATAACTTCTCAGGGAAGTTTCCGAACATGAAATTTTCACCTCCCTCTATACCAGAAAGGGTCTTTCTAGTAGTTGCTCATCAAATCTAAGCCGTCTGAAGTGTTTTTCCAAAGTTATCAACATTTTTATGTTTGGTGTTCCGGAATCGACCTAATCTCAGCATGAAAATGCGTTTTCTGCATTGTCCCATAACTTTGCAGGGAAACATCAGAACATGAAATTTTGACCTCCCACTATAGCAGAAAGGGTCTTTCTAGTAGTTGCACATCAAATCTAAGCTGTCTGAAGTGTTTTTCCAAAGTTATCAACATTTTTATGTTTGGCGTTCCAGAATCGACCTCATCTCAGGCTGAAAACGCGTTTTGTGCATTGTGCCATAACTTCTCAGGGAAGCTTCAGAACATGAAATGTTCTCCTCCCACTATAACAGAAAGGGTCTTTCTAGTAGTTGCACATCAAATCTAAGCTGTCTGAAGTGTTTTTCCAAAGTTATCAACATTTTTATGTTTGGCGTTCCGGAACCCACCTTATCTCAGCCTGAAAACGCGTTTTCTGCATTGTGCCATAACTTTGCAGGGAAGCTTCAGAACATGAAATTTTAACCTCCCACTATTGCAGAAAGTGTCTTTGTAGTAGTTGCACATCAAATCTAAGCTGTCTGAAGTGTTTTTCGAAAGTTATCAACATTTTTATGTTTGGCGTTCCGGAACCCACCTTGTCTCAGGCTGAAAACGCGTTTTCTGCGTTGTGCCATAACTTTGAAGGAAAGCTTCAGAACATGAAAGTTTCACCTCCCACTATGGCAGAAAGTGTCTTTCTAGTAGTTACACAACAAATCTAAGCTGTCTGAAGTGTTTTTCCAAAGTTATAAACATTTTTGTGTTTGGCGTTCCGGAACCCACCTTATCTCAGGTTGAAAACGCGTTTTCTGCATTGTGCCATAACTTTGCAGGGAAGCTTCAGAACATGAAATTTTAACCTCCCACTGTAGCAGAAAGGTTCTTTCTAGTAGTTGCACATCAAATCTAAGCTGCCTGAAGTGTTTTTCCAAAGTTATCAACATTTTTATGTTTAGCGTTCCGGAACCCACCTTATCTCAGGCTGAAAACGAGTTTTCTGCATTGTGCCATAACTTTGAAGGAAAGCTTCAGAACATGAAAGTTTCACCTACCACTATAGCAGAAATTGTCTTTCTAGTAGTTGCACATCAAATCTAAGCTGTCTGAAATGTTTTTTCCATAGTTATCAAGAATTTTATGTTTGCCGTTCCGGAACCCACCTTATCTCTGGCTGAAAACGCGTTTTCTGCATTGTGCCATAACTTTGCAGGGAAGCTTCAGAACATGAAAGTTTCACCTCCCACTATAGCAGAAATTGTCTTTCTAGCAGTTGCACATCAAATCTAAGCTGTCTGAAGTGTTTTTCCAAAGTTATCAACATTTTTATGTTTGGCGTTCCGGAACCCACCTTATCTCAGGCTGAAAACGCGTTTTCTGTATTGTGCCATAACTTTGCAGGGAAGCTTCAGAACATGAAATTTTAACCTCCCACTATAGCGGAAATGGTCTTTCTAGTAGTTGCACATCAAATCTAAGTTGTCTGAAGTGTTTTTGCAAAGTTATCAACACTTTTATGTATGGCATTCCGGAATCGACCTTTTCTCAGTCTCAAAATGCGTTTTCTGCATTGTGCCATAACTTTGCCGGGAAGATTCTGAACATTAAATTTTAACCTCCCTCTATAGCACAAAGGGTCTTTCTAGTAGTTGCACATCAAATCTAAGCTGTCTGAAGTGTTTTTCCAAAGTTATCAACATTTTTATGTTTGGCGTTCCGGAACCCACCTTATCTCAGGCTGAAAACGCGTTTTCGGCATTGTGCCATAACTTTGCAGGGAAACTTCAGAACATGAAATTTTCACGTCCCAATATGGCAGAAAGGGTCTTTCTAGTAGTTGCACATCAAATCTAAGCTGTCTGATGTGTTTTTCCAAAGTTATCAACATTTTTATGTTTTGCGTTCCGGAATCGACCTTATCTCAGTCTGAAAACGAGTTTTCTGCATTGTGCCATAACTTTGAAGGAAATCTTCAGAACATGAAAGTTTCACCTCCCACTATGGCAGAAAGGGTCTCTCTATTAGTTGCACATCAAATCTAAGCTGTCTGAAGTGTTTTTCGAAAGTTATCAACATTTTTATGTTTGGCGTTCCAGAACCCACCTTATCTCAGGCTGAAAACGCGTTTTCTGCATTGTGCCATAACTTCTCAGGGAAGTTTCCGAACATGAAATTTTCACCTCCCTCTATACCAGAAAGGGTATTTCTAGTAGTTGCTCATCAAATCTAAGCCGTCTGAAGTGTTTTTCCAAAGTTATCAACATTTTTATGTTTGGTGTTCCGGAATCGACCTAATCTCAGCATGAAAATGCGTTTTCTGCATTGTCCCATAACTTTGCAGGGAAACATCAGAACATGAAATTTTGACCTCCCACTATAGCAGAAAGGGTGTTTCTAGTAGTTGCTCATCAAATCTAAGCTGTCTGAAGTGTTTTTCCAAAGTCATCAACACTTTTATGTATGGCGTTCCGGAATCGACCTTATGTGAGTCTCAAAATGCGTTTTCTGCATTGTGCCATAACTTTGCAGGGAAGCTTCTGAACATTAAATTTTAACCTACCACTATAGCAGAAATTGTCTTTCTAGCAGTTGCACATCAAATATAAGTTGTCTGAAGTTTTTTTCCAAAGTTATCAAAATTTTTATGTTTAGCGTTCTGGAACCCACCTTATCTCAGGCTGGAAACGTGTTTTCTGCATTGTGCCATCACTTTGGAGGGAAGCTTCCGAACATGAAATTTTCACATCCCACTATAGCAGAAAGGGTCTTTCTAGTAGTTGCACATCAAATCTAAGCTGTCTGAAGTGTTTTTCCAAAATTATCAACATTTTTATGTTTGACGTTCCGGAAACCACCTTATCTCAGGCTGAAAACGCGTTTTCGGCATTGTGCCATAACTTTGCAGTGAAGCTTCAGAACATGAAATTTTCACGTCCCAATATGGCAGAAAGGGTCTTTCTAGTAGTTGCACATCAAATCTAAGCTGTCTGAAGTGTTTTTCCAAAGCTATCAACATTTTTATGTTTGGCGTTCCGGAACCCACCTTATCTCAGGATGAAAACGCGTTTTCGGCATTGTGCATTAACTTTGCAGGGAAGCTTCAGAACATGAAATTTTCAACTCCCACTATAACAGACAGGGTCTTTCTAGTAGTTGCACATCAAATATAAGCAGTCTGAAGTGTTTTTCCAAAGTCATCAACGTTTTTATGTTTAGCGTTCTGGAACCCACCTTATCTCATGCTGAAAACGCGTTTTCTGCATTGTGCCATAACTTTGCAGGGAAGTTTCAGAAAATGAAATTTTCACCTCCCACTATAGCAGAAAGGGTCTTTCTAGTAGTTGCACATCAAATCTAAGCTGTCTGAAGTGTTTTTCAAAAGTTATCAACATTTTTATGTTTGGCGTTCCGGAATCGACCTTATCTCAGGATGAAAAATCGTTTTCTGCATTGTCCCATAACTTTGCAGGGAAGCTTCAGAACATGAAAGTTTCACCTACCACTATAGCAGAAATTGATTGTCTTTCTAGCAGTTGCACATCAAATATAAGTTGTCTGAAGTTTTTTTCCAAAGTTATCAACATTTTTATGTTTAGCGTTTTGGAACCCACCTTATCTCAGGCTGGAAACGTGTTTTCTGCGTTGTGCCATCACTTTGGAGGGAAGCTTCCGAACATGAAAATTTCAACTCCCACTACAGCAGAAATGGTCTTTCTAGTAGTTGCACATCAAATCTAAGCTGTCTGAAGTGTTTTTCCAAAGTTATCAACACTTTTATGTATGGCGTTCCGGAATCGACCTTATGTGAGTCTCAAAATGCGTTTTCTGCATTGTGCCATAACTTTGCAGGGAAGCTTCTGAACATTAAATTTTAACCTACCACTATAGCAGAAATTGTCTTTCTAGCAGTTGCACATCAAATATAAGTT
The DNA here is from genome assembly GCF_027744825.2 of Synchiropus splendidus. Classification (NCBI taxonomy): domain Eukaryota; kingdom Metazoa; phylum Chordata; class Actinopteri; order Syngnathiformes; family Callionymidae; genus Synchiropus; species Synchiropus splendidus. The sequence goes on from NW_026527058.1 coordinate 736,038, forward strand.
GTCTGAAGTTTTTTTCCAAAGTTATCAAAATTTTTATGTTTAGCGTTCTGGAACCCACCTTATCTCAGGCTGGAAACGTGTTTTCTGCATTGTGCCATCACTTTGGAGGGAAGCTTCCGAACATGAAATTTTCACATCCCACTATAGCAGAAAGGGTCTTTCTAGTAGTTGCACATCAAATCTAAGCTGTCTGAAGTGGTTTTCCAAAGTTATCAACATTTTTATGTTTGGCGTTCCGGAACCCACCTTATCTCAGGCTGAAAACGCGTTTTCTGCATTGTGCCATAACTTTGCAGGGAAGCTTCAGAACATGAAAGTTTCACCTACCAGTATAGCAGAAATTGTCTTTCTAGTAGTTGCAAATCAAATATAAGCTGTCTGAAGTGTTTTTCCAAAGTTATCAACATTTTTATGATTGACGTTCCGGAACCCACCTTATCTCAGGCTGAAAACGCGTTTTCTGCATTGTGCCATAACTTTGCATGGAAGCTTCAGAACATGAAATTTTAACCTCCCACTATAGCAGAAATGGTCTTTCTAGTAGTTGCACATCAAATCTAAGCTGTCTGAAGTGTTTTTCCAAAGTTATCAACACTTTTATGTATGGCGTTCCGGAATCGACCTTATGTGAGTCTCAAAATGCGTTTTCTGCATTGTGCCATAACTTTGCAGGGAAGCTTCTGAACATTAAATTTTAACCTACCACTATAGCAGAAATTGTCTTTCTAGCAGTTGCACATCAAATATAAGTTGTCTGAAGTTTTTTTCCAAAGTTATCAAAATTTTTATGTTTAGCGTTCTGGAACCCACCTTATCTCAGGCTGGAAACGTGTTTTCTGCATTGTGCCATCACTTTGGAGGGAAGCTTCCGAACATGAAATTTTCACATCCCACTATAGCAGAAAGGGTCTTTCTAGTAGTTGCACATCAAATCTAAGCTGTCTGAAGTGGTTTTCCAAAGTTATCAACATTTTTATGTTTGGCGTTCCGGAACCCACCTTATCTCAGGCTGAAAACGCGTTTTCTGCATTGTGCCATAACTTTGCAGGGAAGCTTCAGAACATGAAAGTTTCACCTACCAGTATAGCAGAAATTGTCTTTCTAGTAGTTGCAAATCAAATATAAGCTGTCTGAAGTGTTTTTCCAAAGTTATCAACATTTTTATGATTGACGTTCCGGAACCCACCTTATCTCAGGCTGAAAACGCGTTTTCTGCATTGTGCCATAACTTTGCAGGGAAGCTTCAGAACATGAAAGTTTCACCTACCAGTATAGCAGAAATGGTCTTTCTAGTAGTTGCACATCAAATCTAAGCTGTCTGAAGTGTTTTTCCAAAGTTATCAACACTTTTATGTATGGCGTTCCGGAATAGACCTTATCTCAGTCTCAAAATGCGTTTTCTGCATTGTGCCATAACTTTGCAGGGAAGCTTCTGAACATTACATTTTAACCTCCCACTATAGCACAAAGGGTCTTTGTAGTAGTTGGGCATCAAATCTAAGCTGTCTGAAGTGTTTTTCCAAAGTTATCAACATTTTTATGTTTGGCGTTCCGGAAACCACCTTATCTCAGGCTGAAAACGTATTTTGGGCATTATGCCATAACTTTGCAGGGAAGCTTCAGAACATGAAGTTTTCTCTTGCCAATATGGCAGAAAGGGTCTTTCTAGTAGTTGCACATCAAATCTTAGCTTTCTGAAGTGTTTTTCCAAAGTTATCAACACTTTTATGTATGGCGTTCCGGAATCGACCTTATCTCAGTCTCAAAATGCGTTTTCTGCATTGTGCCATAACTTCGCAGGGAAGCTTCTGAACATGAAATTTTAACCTCCCACTATAGCAGAAATGGTCTTTCTAGTAGTTGCACATCAAATCTAAGCTGTCTGAAGTGTTTTTCCAAAGTTATCAACATTTTTATGTTTGGCGTTCCGGAACCCACCTTATCTTTGGCTGAAAACGGGTTTTCGGCATTGTGCCATAACTTTGCAGGGAAGCTTCAGAACATGAAATTTTCTCTTCCCAATATGGCTGAAAGGGTCTTTCTAGTAGTTGCACATCAAATCTAAGCTGTCTGAAGTGTTTTTCCAAAGTTATTAACATTTTTATGTTTGGCGTTCCGGAACCCACCTTATCTCAGTCTGAAAACGCGTTTTACGCATTGTGCCATAACTTTGCAGGGAAGCTTCAGAACATGAAATGTTCACCTCCCACTATAGCAGAAAGGGTCTTTCTAGTAGTTGCTCATCAAATCTAAGCTGTCTGAAGTGTTTTTCCAAAGCTATCAACATTTTTATGTTTGGCGTTCCGGAACCCACCTTATCTCAGGATGAAAACGCGTTTTCTGCATTGTGCATTAACTTTGCAGGGAAGCTTCAGAACATGAATTTTTCAACTCCCACTATAACAGACAGGGTCTTTCTAGTAGTTGCACATCAAATATAAGCTGTCTGAAGTGTTTTTCCAAGGTCATCAACATTTTTATGTTTAGCGTTCTGGAACCCACCTTATCTCAGGCTGGAAACGTGTTTTCTGCGTTGTGCCATAATTTTGCAGGGAAGCTTCCCAACATGAAATTTTAACCTCCCACTATAGCAGAAAGGGTCTTTCTAGTAGTTGCACATCAAATCTAAGCTGTCTGAAGTGTTGAACCAAAGTTATCAACATTTTTATGCTTGGCGTTCCGGAACCCACCTTATCTCAGGCTGAAAACGCGTTTTCTGTATTGTGCATTAACTTTGCAGGGAAGCTTCAGAACATGAATTTTTCAACTCCCACTATAACAGACAGGGTCTTTCTAGTAGTTGCACATCAAATATAAGCTGTCTGAAGTGTTTTTCCAAAGTCATCAACATTTTTATGTTTAGCGTTCTGGAACCCACCTTATCTCAGGCTGGAAACGTGTTTTCTGCGTTGTGCCATAATTTTGCAGGGAAGCTTCCCAACATGAAATTTTAACCTCCCACTAAAGCAGAAAGGGTCTTTCTAGTAGTTGCACATCAAATCTAAGCTGTCTGATGTGTTTTTCCAAAGTTATCAACATTTTTATGTATGGCGTTCCGGAATCGACCTTATCTCAGGCTGAAAACGCATTTTCTGCATTGTGCCATAACTTTGCAGGGAAGCTTCAGAACATTAAATTTTCACGTCCCACTATAGCAGAAAGGGTATTTCTAGTAGTTGCACATCAAATCTAAGCTGTCTGAAATGTTTTTCGAAAGTTATCAACATTTTTATTTTTGGCGTTCCGGAAACCATCTTATCTCATGCTGAAAACGCGTTTTCTGCATTGTGCCATAACTTTGAAGGAAAGCTTCAGAACATGAAAGTTTCAACTACCACTATAGCAGAAATTGTCTTTCTAGTAGTTGCACATCAAATATAAGCTGTCTGAAGTGTTTTTCCAAAGTTATCAACATTTTTATGTTTGGCGTTCCGGAACCCACCTTATCTCAGGCTGAAAACGCGTTTTCTGCATTGTGCCAAAACTTTGCAGGGAAGCTTCAGAACATGACATTTTCACCTCCCATTATAGCAGAAAGGGTCTTTCTAGTAGTTGCACATCAAATCTAAGCTGTCTGAAATGTTTTTTCCAAAGTTATCAAGAATTTTATGTTTGACGTTCCGGAATCGACCTTATCTCAGGGTGAAAAATCGTTTTCTGCATTGTGCCATAACTTTGCAGGGAAGCTTCAGATCATGAAATTTTCACCTCCCACTATACCAGAAAGGGTCCTTCTAGTAGTTGCACATCAAATCTAAGATGTCTGAAGTGCATTTCCAAACGTATCAACATTTTTACGATTGGCGTTCCGGAACCCACCTTATCTCGAGCTGAAAACGCGTTTTCTGCATTGTGCCATAATTTTGCAGGGAAGCTTCAGAACATGATATTTTCACTTCCCACTATAGCAGAAACGGTCTTTCTCGTAGTTGCACAACAAATCTAAGCTGTCTGAAGTGTTTTTCGAAAGTTTTCAACATTTTTATGTTTGGTGTTCCTGAATCGACCTTATCTCAGGCCCAAAACGCGTTTTCTGCATTGTGCCCTAACTTTGGAGGGAAGCTTCAGAACATGAAATGTTCACTTCCCACTATACCAGAAAGGGTCTTTCTAGTAGTTGCACATCAAATCTAAGCTGTCTGATGTGTTTTTCCAAAGTTATCAACATTTTATGTTTGGCGTTCCGGAATAGACCTTATCTTAGGCTGAAAACGCGTTTTACGCATTGTGCAATAACTTTGCAGGGAAGCTTCAGAACATGAAATGTTCACCTCCCACTATAGCAGAAAGGGTCTTTCTCGTAGTTGCACAACAAATCTAAGCTGTCTGAAGTGTTTTTCGAAAGTTTTCAACATTTTTATGTTTGGTGTTCCTGAATCGACCTTATCTCAGGCCCAATACGCGTTTTCTGCATTGTGCCATAACTTTGGAGGGAAGCTTCGGAACATGAAATGTTCACCTCCCACTATACCAGAAAGGGTCTTTCTAGTAGTTGCACATCAAATCTAAGCTGTCTGATGTGTTTTTCCAAAGTTATCAACATTTTTATGTTTGGCGTTCCAGAACCCACCTCATCTCAGGCTGAAAACAGGTTTTCTGCATTGTGACATAACTTTGCAGGGAAGCTTCAGAACATGAAATGTTCACATCCCACTATAGCAGAAAGGGTCTTTCTAGTAGTTGCACAACAAATGTAAGCTGTCTGAAGTGTTTTTCCAAAGTTATGAAAATGTTTATGTTTGGCGTTCCGGAATCAACCTTATCTCAGGCTGAAAAGGCGTTTTCTGCATTGTGCCATAACTTTGCAGGGAAGCTTCAGAACATGAAATTTTCACCTCCCACTATACCAGAAAGGGTCTTTCTAGTAGTTGCAAATTAAATCTAAGCTGTCTGATGTGTTTTTCCAAAGTTATCAACATTTTTATGTTTGGCGTTCCGGAATCGACCTTATCTTAGACTGAAAACGCGTTTTACGCATTGTGCAATAGCTTTGCAGGGAAGCTTCAGAACATGAAATGTTCACCTCCCACTATAGCAGAAAGGGTCTTTCTAGTAGTTGCACATCAAATCTAAGCTGTCTGAAGTGTTTTTCCAAAGTTATCAACATTTTTATTTTTGGCGTTCCGGAATCAACCATATCTCAGGCTGAAAACGCGTTTTCTGCATTGTGCCATAACTTTGCAGGGAACCTTCAGAACATGAAATTTTCACCTCCCACTATAGCAGAAAGGGTCTTTCTAGTAGTTGCACATCAAATCTAAGCTGTCTGAAGTGTTGAACCAAAGTTATCAACATTTTTGTGCTTGGCGTTCCGGAACCCACCTTATCTCAGGCTGAAAACGCGTTTTCTGTATTGTGCCATAACTTCTCAGGGAAGCTTCAGAACAAGAAATGTTCTAGTCCCACTATTGCAGAAAGGGTCTTTCTAGTAGTTGCACATCAAATCTAAGCTGTCTGAAATGTTTATCCAAAGTTATCAACATTTTTACGTTTGGCGTTCCGGAACCCACCTTATCTCAGGCTGAACAGGCGTTTTCTGCATTGTGCCATAACTTTGCAGGGAAGCTTCAGGACATGAAATTTTCACCTCCCACATTAGCCGAAAGGGTCTTTCTAGTAGTTGCACATCAAATCTAAGCTGTCTGAAGAGTTTTTCCAAAGTTATGAACATTTTTATGTTTGGCGTTCCGGAATCAACCTTATCTCAGGCTGAAAAGGCGTTTTCTGCATTGTGCCATAACTTTGCAGGGAAGCTTCAGAACATGAAATTTTCACCTCCCACTATACCAGAAAGGGTCTTTCTAGTAGTTGCAAATCAAATCTAAGCTGTCTGATGTGTTTTTCCAAAGTTATCAACATTTTTATGTTTGGCGTTCCGGAATCGACCTTATCTTAGGCTGAAAACGTGTTTTCTGCATTGTGCCATAACTTTGCAGGGAACCTTCAGAACATGAAATTTTCACCTCCCACTATAGCAGAAAGGGTCTTTCTAGCAGTTGCACATCAAATCTAAGCTGTCTGAAGTGTTGAACCAAAGTTATCAACATTTTTATGCTTGGCGTTCCGGAACCCACCTTATCTCAGGCTGAAAACGCGTTTTCTGTATTGTGCCATAACTTCTTAGGGAAGCTTCAGAACAAGAAATGTTCTAGTCCCACTATTGCAGAAAGGGTCTTTCTAGTAGTTGCACATCAAATCTAAGCTGTCTGAAATGTTTTTCCAAAGTTATCAACATTTTTACGTTTGGCGTTCCGGAACCCACCTTATCTCAGGCTGAACACGCGTTTTCTGCATTGTGCCATAACTTTGCAGGGAAGCTTCAGGACATGAAATTTTCACCTCCCACATTAGCCGAAAGGGTCTTTCTAGTAGTTGGACATCAAATCTAAGCTGTCTGAAGTGTTTTTCCAAAGTTATCAACATTTTTATGTTTGGCGTTCCGGAATCAACCTTATCTCAGGCTGAAAACGCGTTTTCTGCATTGTGCCATAACTTTGCAGGGAACCTTCAGAACATGAAATTTTCACCTCCCACTATACCAGAAAGGGTCTTTCTAGTAGATGCACATCAAATCTAAGCTGTCTGATATGTTTTTCCAAAGTTATCAACATTTTATGTTTGGCGTTCCGGAATAGACCTTATCTTAGGCTGAAAACGCGTTTTACGCATTGTGCAATAACTTTGCAGGGAAGCTTCAGAACATGAAATGTTCACCTCCCACTATAGCAGAAAGGGTCTTTCTAGTAGTTGCATATCAAATCTAAGCTGTCTGAAGTGTTTTTCCAAGGTTATCAACATTTCTATGTTTGGCGTTCCAGAACCCACCTCATCTCAGGCTGAAAACAGGTTTTCTCCATTGTCACATAACTTTGCAGGGAAGCTTCAGAACATGAAATGTTCACATCCCACTATAGCAGAAAGGGTCTTTCTAGTTGTTGCCCAACAAATGTAAGCTGTCTGAAGTGTTTTTCCAAAGTTATGAAAATTTTTATGTTTGGCGTTCCGGAATCGACCTTATCTTAGGCTGAAAACGCGCTTTACGCATTGTGCAATAACTTTGCAGGGAAGCTTCAGAACATGAAATTTTCACCTCCCACTATACCAGAAAGGGTCTTTCTAGTAGTTGCACATCAAATCTAAGCTGTCTGATGTGTTTTTCCAAAGTTATCAACATTTTTATGTTTGGCATTCCGGAATACACCTTATCTTAGGCTGAAAACGCGTTTTACGCATTGTGCAATAACTTTGCAGGGAAGCTTCAGAACATGAAATGTTCACCTCCCACTATAGCAGAAAGGGTCTTTCTAGTAGTTGCATATCAAATCTAAGCTGTCTGAAGTGTTTTTCCAAAGTTATCAACATTTTTATGTTTGGCGTTCCGGAACCCACCTTATCTCAGGCTGAAAACAGGTTTTCTGCATTGTGCATAACTTTGCAGGGAAGCTTCAGAACATGAAATTTTCACGTCCCACTATAGCAGAAAGGGTCTTTCTAGTAGTTGCACATCAAATCTAAGCTGTCTGAAGTGTTTTTCGAATGTTATCAACATTTTTATGTTTGGCGTTCCAGAATCGACCTTATCTCAGGCTGAAAACGGGTTGTCTGCATCGTGCCATAACTTTGCATGGAAGCTTCCGAACATGAAATTTTAACCTCCACTATAGCAGAAAGGGTTTTTCTAGTAGTTGCACATCAAATCTAAGCTGTCTGAAGTATTTTCGAAAGTTATCAACATTTTTATGTTTGGCATTCCGGAATCGACCTTATCTCAGGCTGAAAATGCGTTTTACGCATTGTGCCATAACTTTGCGGGGAAGCTTCAGAACATGAAATGTTCACCTCCCACTATAGCAGAGAGGGTCATTCTCGTAGTTGCATATCAAATGTAAGCTGTCTAAAGTGTTTTTCCAAAGTTATGAACATTTTTATGTTTTGCGTTCCGGAATCGACCTTATCTCAGGCTGAAAACGCGTTTTACGCATTGTGCCATAACTTTGCAGGGAAGCTTCAGAAAATGAAATTTTCACGTCCCACTATACCAGAAAGGGTCTTTCTTGTAGTTGCACATCAAATCTAAGCTGTCTGAAGTGTTTTTCGAAAGTTATCAACATCTTTATGTTTGGCGTTCCGGAACCCACCTTATCTCAAGCTGAAAACGAGTTTTCTGCATTGTGCCATAACTTCTCAGGGAAGCTTCAGAACATGAAATGTTCACCTCCCACTATAGCAGAAAGGGTCTTTCTAGTAGTTGCACATCAAATCTAAGCTGTCTGATGTGTTTTTCCAAAGTTATCAACATTTTTATGTTTGGCATTGCGGAACCGAGCTTATCTCAGGCTGAAAACTCGCTTTACGCATTGTGCCATAACTTTGCAGGGAAGCTTCAGAAAATGAAATTTTCACCTCCCACTATAGCAGAAAGGGTCTTTCCAGTAGTTGCACATCAAATCTAAGCTGTCTGAAGTGTTTTTCCAAAGTTATCAACATTTTTATGTTTGGCGTTCCGGAACCCACCTTATCTCAGGCTGAAAACAGGTTTTCTGCATTGTGCCATAACTTTGCAGGGAAGCTTCAGAACATGAAATTTTCAAGTCCCACTATAGCAGAAAGGGTCTTTCTAGTAGTTGCACATCAAATCTAAGCTGTCTGAAGTGTTTTTCGAATGTTATCAACATTTTTATGTTTGGCGTTCCAGAATCGACCTTATCTCAGGCTGAAAACGGGTTGTCTGCATTGTGCCATAACTTTGCATGGAAGCTTCCGAATATGAAATTTTAACCTCCCACTATAGCAGAAAGGGTCTTTCTAGTCGTTGCACATCAAATCTAAGCTGTCTGAAGTGTTTTTCGAAAGTTATCAACATTTTTATGTTTGGCGTTCCGGAATCGACCTTATCTCAGGCTGAAAACGCGTTTTACGCATTGTGCCATAACTTTGCGGCGAAGCTTCAGAACATGAAATGTTCACCTCCCACTATAGCAGAAAGGGTCATTCTCGTAGTTGCAGATCAAATGTAAGCTGTCTGAAGTGTTTTTCCAAAGTTATGAACATTTGTATGTTTTGCGTTCCGGAATCAACCTTATCTCAGGCTGAAGAGGCGTTTTCTACATTGTGCCATAACTTTGCAGGGAAGCTTCAGAACATGAAATTTTCACCTCCCACTATACCAGAAAGGGTCTTTCTAGTAGTTGCACATCAAATCTAAGCTGTCTGAAGTGTTTTTCCAAAGTTATCAACATATTTTTGGTGGGCGTTCCGGAATCGACCTTATCTCCGGCTGAAAACGCGTTTTACGCATTGTGCCATAACTTTGCAGGGAGACTTCAGAACATGACATTTTCTCCTCCCACTATAGCAGAAAGGGTCTTTCTAGTAGTTGCACATCAAATCTAAGCTGTCTGAAGTGTTTTTCCATAGTTATCAACACTTTTATGTTTGGCTTTCCGGAACCCACCTTATCTCAGGCTGAAAACGCGTGTTCTGCATTGTGCCATAACTTTGCAGGGAAGCTTCAGAAAATGAAATTTTCATCTCACACTATAGCAGAAAGGGTCTTTCTAGTAGTTGCACATCAAATCTAAGCTGTCTGAAGTGTTTTTCAAAAGTTATCAACATTTTTATGTTTGGAGTTCCGGAATCGACCTTATCTCAGGATGAAAAATCGTTTTCTGCATTGTCCCATAACTTTGCAGCGGAGCTTCAGAACCTGAAATTTTGACCTCCCAATATAGCAGAAAGGGTCTTTCTAGTAGTTGCACATCAAATCTAAGCTGTCTGAAGTGTTTTTCCAAAGTTATCAACATTTTTATGTTTGGCGTTGCGGAATCGACCTTATCTCAGGCTGAAAACGCGTTTTACGCATTGTGCCATAACTTTGCAGGGAAGATTCAGAACATGAAAATTTCGCCTCCCACTACAGCAGAAAGGGTCTTTCTAGTAGTTGCAGATCAAATCTAAGCTGTCTGATGCGTTTTTTCAAAGTTATCAACATTTTTATGTTTGGCGTACCGGAATCGACCTTATCTCAGGCTGAAAACGCGTTTTACACATGGTGCCATAAATTTGCAGGGAAGCTTCAGAAAATGAAATTTTCACCTCCTACTATAGCAGAAAGGGTCTTTCTAGTAGTTGCACATCAAAACTAAGCTGTCTGAAGTGTTTTTCGATAGTTATCAACATTTTTATGTTTGGCGTTCCGGAATCGACCTTATCTCAGGATGAAAAATCGTTTTCTGCATTGTGCCATAACTTTGCAGGGAAGCTTCCGAACATGAAATTTTAACCTCCCACTATAGCAGAAAGGGTCTTTCTAGTAGTTGCACATCAAATCTAAGCTGTCTGATGTGTTTTTCCAAAGTTATCAACATTTTTATGTTTGTCGTTCCGGAATCGACCTTATCCCAGGCTGAAAACGCGTTTTCTGCATTGTGCCATAACTTTGCAGGGAAGCTTCAGGACATGAAATTTTCACCTCCCACTATAGCAGAAAGGGTCTTTCTCGTAGTTTCACATCAAATCTAAGCTGTCTGAAGTGTGTTTCCAAAGTTATCAACATTTTTTTGTTTGGCGTTCCGGAATCGACCTTATCTCAGGCCCAAAACGCGTTTTCTGTATTGTGCCATAACTTCTCAGGGAAGCTTCAGAACAAGAAATGTTCTAGTCCCACTATTGCAGAAACGGTCTTTCTAGTAGTTGCACATCAAATCTAAGCTGTCTGATGATTTTTTCCAAAGTTATCAACATTCTTATGTTTGGCGTTCCGGAATTGACCTTATCTCAGGCTGAAAACGCGTTATCTGCATTGTGCCATAACTTTGCAGGGAAGCTTTAGAACATGATATTTTCACTTCCCACTATAGCAGAAACGGTCTTTCTCGTAGTTGCACAACAAATCTAAGCTGTCTGAAGTGTTTTTCAAAAGTTTTCAACATTTTTATGTTTGGTGTTCCTGAATCGACCTTATCTCAGGCTGAAAACGCGTTTTACGTATTGTGCCATAACTTCTCAGGGAAGCTTCAGACCATGAAATTTTGACATCCCACTATAGCAGAAAGGGTCTTTCTAGTAGTTGCACACAAATCTAAGCTGTCTGAAGTGTTTTTCGAAAGTTATCAACATTTTTATGTTTGGCTTTCTGGAACCCACCTTATCTCAAGCTGAAAACGCCTTTTCTGCATTGTGCCATAACTTTGCATGGAAGTTTCAGAACATGAAATGTTCACCTCCCACTATAGCAGAAAGGGTCTTTCTAGTAGTTGCTCATCAAATCTAAGCAGTCTGAAGTGTTTTTCGAAAGTTATCAACATTTTTACGTTTGGCGTTCCGGAACCCACCTTATCTCAGGTTGAACACGCGTTTTCTGCATTGTGCCATAACTTTGGAGGGAAGCTTCAGGACATGAAATTTTCACCTCCCACTATAGCAGAAAGGGTCTTTCTAGTAGTTGCACATCAAATCTAAGCTGTCTGAAGTGTTTTTCCAAAGTTATCAATATTTTTATGTTTGGCGTTCCGGAATCGACCTTATCTCAGGCTGAAAACGCATTTTCTGCATTGTGCCATAACTTTGCAGGGAGACTTCAGAACATGACATTTTCTCCTCCCACTATTGCAGAAAGGGTCTTTCTAGTAGTTGCACATCAAATCTAAGCTGTCTGAAGTGTTTTTCCATAGTTATCAACACTTTTATGTTTGGCGTTCTGGAACCCACCTTATCTCAGGCTGAAAACGCGTTTTCTGCATTGTGCCATAACTTTGCAGGGAAGCTTCAGAACATGAAATTTTCTCCTCCCCCTATAGCAGACAGGGTCTTTCTAGTAGTTGCACATCAAATCTAAGCTGTCTGATGAGTTTTTCCAAGGTTATCAACATTCTTATGTTTGGCGTTCCGGAATTGACCTTATCTCACGCTGAAAACGCGTTTTCTGCATTGTGCCATAACTTTGAAGGGAAGCTTTAGAACATGATATTTTCACTTCCCACTATAGCAGAAACGGTCTTTCTCGTAGTTGCACAACAAATCTAAGCTGTCTGAAGTGTTTTTCGAAAGTTTTCAACATTTTTATGTTTGGTGTTCATGAATCGACCTTATCTCAGGCCCAAAACGCGTTTTCTGCATTGTGCCATAACTTTGGAGGGAAGCTTCAGAACATGAAATTTTCACCTCACACTATAGCAGATAGGGTCTTTCTAGTAGTTGCACATCAAATCTAAGCTGTCTGAAATGTTTTTCCAAAGTTATCAACATTTTTATGTTTGGCTTTCCGGATCCCACCTTATCTCAGGCTGAAAACGCGTGTTCTGCATTGTGCCATAACTTTGCAGGGAAGCTTCAGAAAATGAAATTTTCACCTCACACTATAGCAGAAAGGGTCTTTCTAGTAGTTGCACATCAAATCTAAGCTGTCTGAAGTGTTTTTCAAAAGTTATCAACATTTTTATGTTTGGCGTTCCGGAATCGACCTTATCTCAGGATGAAAAATCGTTTTCTGCATTGTCCCATAACTTTGCAGCGAAGCTTCAGAACCTGAAATTTTGACCTCCCAATATAGCAGAAAGGGTCTTTCTAGTAGTTGCACATCAAATCTAAGCTGTCTGAAGTGTTTTTCCAAAGTTATCAACATTTTTATGTTTGGCGTTGCGGAATCGACCTTATCTCAGGCTGAAAACGCGTTTTACGCATTGTGCCATAACTTTGCAGGGAAGCTTCAGAAAATGAAATTTTCACCTCCCACTATAGCAGAAAGGGTCTTTCTTGTAGTTGCACATCAAAACTTAGCTGTCTGAAGTGTTTTTCGATAGTTATCAACATTTTTATGTTTGGCGTTCCGGAATCGACCTTATCTCAGGATGAAAAATCGTTTTCTGCATTGTGCCATAACTTTGCAGGGAAGCTTCCGAACATGAAATTTTCACCTCCCACGAAAGCAGAAAGGGTCTTTCTAGTAGTTGCACATCAAATCTAAGCTGTCTGATGTGTTTTTCCAAAGTTATCAACATTTTTATGTTTGTCGTTCCGGAATCGACCTTATCCCAGGCTGAAAACGCGTTTTCTGCATTGTGCCATAACTTTGCAGGGAAGCTTCAGGACATGAAATTTTCACATCCCACTATAGCAGAAAGGGTCTTTCTCGTAGTTTCACACCAAATCTAAGCTGTCTGAAGTGTGTTTCCAAAGTTATCAACATTTTTTTGTTTGGCGATCCGGAATCGACCTTATCTCAGGCCCAAAACGCGTTTTCTGTATTGTGCCATAACTTCTCAGGGAAGCTTCAGAACAAGAAATGTTCTAGTCCCACTATTGCAGAAACGGTCTTTCTAGTAGTTGCACATCAACTCTAAGCTGTCTGAAATGTTTTTCCAAAGTTATCAACATTTTTACGTTTGGCGTTCCGGAACCCACCTTATCTCAGGCTGAACACGCGTTTTTTGCATTGTGCCATAACTTTGCAGGGAAGCTTCAGAACATGAAATTTTCTCCTCCCACTATAGCAGAAAGGGTCTTTCTAGTAGTTGCATATCAAATCAAAGCTGTCTGATGAGTTTTTCCAAAGTTATCAACATTCTCATGTTTGGCGTTCCGGAATTGACCTTATCTCAGGCTGAAAACGCGTTTTCTGCATTGTGCCATAACTTTGCAGGGAAGCTTTAGAACATGATATTTTCACTTCCCACTATAGCAGAAACGGTCTTTCTCGTAGTTGCACATCAAATCTAAGCTGTCTGAAGTGTTTTTCGAAAGTTATCAACATTTTTATGTTTGGCGTCCCGGAACCCACCTTATCTCAAGCTGAAAACGCGTGTTCAGCATTGTGCCATAACTTTGCAGGGAAGCTTCAGAACATTAAATTTTCACCTCCCACTATAGCAGAAAGGGTCTTTCTAGTAGTTGCACATCAAATCTAAGCTGTCTGATGTGTTTTTCCAAAGTTATCAACATTTTTATGTTTGGCGTTCCGGAATCGACCTTATCTCAGGCTGAAAACGCGTTTTACGCATTGTGCCATAACTTCTCAGGGAAGCTTCAGACCATGAAATTTTGACATCCCACTATAGCAGAAAGGGTCTCTCTAGTAGTTGCACACAAATCTAAGCTGTCTGAAGTGTTTTTCGAAAGTTATCAACATTTTTATGTTTGGCGTTCTGGAACCCACCTTATCTCAAGCTGAAAACGCCTTTTCTGCATTGTGCCATAACTTTGCATGGAAGTTTCAGAACATGAAATGTTCACCTCCCACTATAGCAGAAAGGGTCTTTCTAGTAGTTGCTCATCAAATCTAAGCAGTCTGAAGTGTTTTTCGAAAGTTATCAACATTTTTACGTTAGGCGTTCCGGAACCCACCTTATCTCAGGCTGAACACGTGTTTTCTGCATTGTGCCATAACTTTGGAGGGAAGCTTCAGGACATGAAATTTTCACCTCCCACTATAGCAGAAAGGGTCTTTCTAGTAGTTGCACATCAAATCTAAGCTGTCTGAAATGTTTTTTCCAAAGTTATCAAGAATTTTATGTTTGGCGTTCTGGAACCCACCTTATCACAGGCTGAAAACGCGTTTTCTGCATTGTGCCATAACTTTGCAGGGAAGCTTCAGAACATGAAATTTTAACCTCCCACTATAGCAGAAAAGGTCCTTCTAGTAGTTGCACATCAAATCTAAGATGTCTGAAGTGTTTTTCCAAACTTATCAACATTTTTACGTTTGGCGTTCCGGAACCCACCTTATCTCGAGCTGAAAACGCGTTTTCTGCATTGTGCCATAATTTTGCAGGGAAGCTTCAGAACATGAAATTTTCACGTCCCACTATAGCAGAAAGGGTCTTTCTAGTAGTTGCACATCAAATCTAAGCTGTCTGAAGTGTTTTTCCAAAGTTATCAATATTTTTATGTTTGGCGTTCCGGAATCGACCTTATCTCAGGCTGAAAACGCGTTTTCTGCATTGTGCCATAACTTTGCAGGGAGACTTCAGAACATGACATTTTCTCCTCCCACTATAGCAGAAAGGGTCTTTCTAGTAGTTGCACATCAGATCTAAGCTGTCTGAAGTGTTTTTCCAAAGTTATCAACACTTTTATGTTTGGCGTTCTGGAACCCACCTTATCTCAGGCTGAAAACGTGTTTTCTGCATTGTGCCATAACTTTGCAGGGAAGCTTCAGAACATGAAATTTTCTCCTCCCCCTATAGCAGAAAGGGTCTTTCTAGTAGTTGCACATCAAATATAAGCTGTCTGAAGTGTTTTTCGAAAGTTATCAACATTTTTATATTTGGCGTTCCAGAATCGACCTTATCTCAGGCTGAAAACGCGTTGTCTGCATTGTGCCATAACTTTGCAGGGAAGCTTCAGAAAATGACATTTTCACCTCCCATTATAGCAGAAAGGGTCTTTCTAGTAGTTGCACATCAAATATAAGCTGTCTGAAATGTTTTTTCCAAAGTTATCAAGAATTTTATGTTTGGCGTTCTGGAATCGACCTTATCTCAGGCTGAAAACGCATTTTCTGCATTGTGCCATAACTTTGCAGGGAGACTTCAGAACATGACATTTTCTCCTCCCACTATAGCAGAAAGGGTCTTTCTAGTAGTTGCACATCAAATCTAAGCTGTCTGAAGTGTTTTTCCATAGTTATCAACACTTTTATGTTTGGCGTTCTGGAACCCACCTTATCTCAGGCTGAAAACGCGTTTTCTGCATTGTGCCATAACTTTGCAGGGAAGCTTCAGAACATAAAATTTTCTCCTCCCCCTACAGCAGAAAGGGTCTTTCTAGTAGTTGCACATCAAATCTAAGCAGTCTGATGAGTTTTTCCAAAGTTATCAACATTCTTATGTTTGGCGTTCCGGAATTGACCTTATCTCAGGCTGAAAACGCATTTTCTGCATTGCGCCATAACTTTGCAGGGAAGCTTTAGAACATGATATTTTCACTTCCCACTATAGCAGAAACGGTCTTTCTCGTAGTTGCACAACAAATCTAAGCTGTCTGAAGTGTTTTTCGAAAGTTTTCAACATTTTTACGTTTGGCTTTCCGGAACCCACCTTATCTCAGGCTGAAAACGCGTGTTCTGCATTGTGCCATAACTTTGCAGGGAAGCTTCAGAAAATGAAATTTTCACCTCACACTATAGCAAAAAGGGTCTTTCTAGTAGTTGCACAACAAATCTAAGCTGTCTGAAGTGTTTTTCAAAAGTTATCACCATTTTTATGTTTGGCGTTCCGGAATCGACCTTATCTCAAGATGAAAAATCGTTTTCTGCATTGTCACATAACTTTGCAGCGAAGCTTCAGAACCTGAAATTTTGACCTCCCAAGATAGCAGAAAGGGTCTTTCTAGTAGTTGCACATCAAATCTAAGCTGTCTGAAGTGTTTTTCCAAAGTTATCAACATTTTTATGTTTGGCGTTGCGGAATCGACCTTATCTCAGGCTGAAAACGCGTTTTACGCATTGTGCCATAACTTTGCAGGGAAGATTCAGAACATGAAAATTTCACCTCCCACTACAGCAGAAAGGGTCTATCTAGTAGTTGCAGATCAAATCTAAGCTGTCTGAAATGTTTTTCCAAAGTTATCAACATTTTTTTTGTTTGGCGTTCCGGAATCGACCTTATCTCAGGCCCAAAACGCGTTTTCTGTATAGTGCCATAACTTCTCAGGGAAGCTTCAGAACAAGAAATGTTCTAGTCCCACTATTGCAGAAACGGTCTTTCTAGTAGTTGCACATCAACTCTAAGCTGTCTGAAATGTTTTTCCAAAGTTATCAACATTTTTTTGTTTGGCGTTCCGGAATCGACCGTATCTCAGGCCCAAAACGCGTTTTCTGTATTGTGCCATAACTTCTCAGGGAAGCTTCAGAACAAGAAATGTTCTAGTCCCACTATTGCAGAAACGGTCTTTCTAGTAGTTGCACATCAACTCTAAGCTGTCTGAAATGTTTTTCCAAAGTTATCAACATTTTTACGTTTGGCGTTCCGGAACCCACCTTATCTCAGGCTGAACACGCGTTTTTTGCATTGTGCCATAACTTTGCAGGGAAGCTTCAGAACATGAAATTTTCTCCTCCCACTATAGCAGAAAGGGTCTTTCTAGTAGTTGGTCATCAAATCTAAGCTGTCTGATGAGTTTTTCCAAAGTTATCAACATTCCTATGTTTGGCGTTCCGGAATTGACCTTATCTCAGGCTGAAAACGCGTTTTCTGCATTGTGCCATAACTTTGCAGGGAAGCTTTAGAACATGATATTTTCACTACCCACTATAGCAGAAACGGTCTTTCTCGTAGTTGCACAACAAATCTAAGCTGTCTGAAGTGTTTTTCGAAAGTTTTCAACATTTTTATGTTTGGTGTTCCTGAATCGACCTTATCTCAGGCCCAAAACGCGTTTTCTGCATTGTGCCATAACTTTGGAGGGAAGCTTCGGAACATGAAATTTTCACCTCACACTATAGCAGATAGGGTCTTTCTAGTAGTTGCACATCAAATCTAAGCTGTCTGAAATGTTTTTCCAAAGTTATCAACATTTTTATGTTTGGCTTTCCGGAACCCACCTTATCTCAGGCTGGAAACGCGTGTTCTGCATTGTGCCATAACTTTGCAGGGAAGCTTCAGAAAATGAAATTTTCACCTCCCACTATAGCAGAAAGGGTCTTTCTAGTAGTTTCACATCAAATCTAAGCTGTCTGAAGTGTTTTTCCAAAGTTATCAACATTTTTATGTTTGGCGTTGCGGAATCGACCTTATCTCAGGATGAAAAATCGTTTTCTGCATTGTCCCATAACTTTGCAGCGAAGCTTCAGAACCTGAAATTTTGACCTCCCAATATAGCAGAAAGGGTCTTTCTACTAGTTGCACATCAAATCTAAGCTGTCTGAAGTGTTTTTCCAAAGTTATCAACATTTTTATGTTTGGCGTTGCGGAATCGACCTTATCTCAGGCTGAAAACGCGTTTTACGCATTGTGCCATAACTTTGCAGGGAAGATTCAGAACATGAAAATTTCACCTCCCACTACAGCAGAAAGGGTCTTTCTAGTAGTTGCAGATCAAATCTAAGCTGTCTGATGCGTTTTTTCAAAGTTATCAACATTTTTATGTTTGGCGCACCGGAATCGACCTTATCTCAGGCTGAAAACGCGTTTTACGCATGGTGCCATAACTTGCAGGGAAGCTTCAGAAAATGAAATTTTCACCTCCCACTATAGCAGAAAGGGTCTTTCTAGTAGTTGCACATCAAAACTAAGCTGTCTGAAGTGTTTTTCGATAGTTATCAACATTTTTATGTTTGGCGTTCCGGAATCGACCTTATCTCAGGATGAAAAATCGTTTTCTGCATTGTGCCATAACTTTGCAGGGAAGCTTCAGGACATGAAATTTTCACCTCCCACTATAGCAGAAAGGGTCTTTCTAGTAGTTTCACATCAAATCTAAGCTGTCTGAAGTGTGTTTCCAAAGTTATCAACATTTTTTTGTTTGGCGTTCCGGAATCGACCTTATCTCAGGCCCAAAACGCGTTTTCTGTATTGTGCCATAACTTCTCAGGGAAGCTTCAGAACAAGAAATGTTCTAGTCCCACTATTGCAGAAACGGTCTTTCTAGTAGTTGCACATCAACTCTTAGCTGTCTGAAATGTTTTTCCAAAGTTATCAACATTTTTACGTTTGGCGTACCGGAATCGACCTTATCTCAGGCTGAAAACGCGTTTTACGCATGGTGCCATAACTTTGCAGGGAAGCTTCAGAAAATGAAATGTTCACATCCCACTATAGCAGAAAGGGTCTTTTTATTAGTTGCACAACAAATTTAAGCTGTCTGAAGTGTTTTTCCAAAGTTATGAAAATTTTTATGTTTGGCGTTCCGGAATCAACCTTATCTCAGGCTGAAATCGCGTTTTACGCATTGTGCCATAACTTTGCAGGGAAGCTTCAGAACATGAAATTTTAACCTCCCACTATAGCAGAAAGGGTCTTTCTAGTAGTTGCACATCAAATCTAAGCTGTCTGAAGTGTTGAACCAAAGTTATCAACATTTTTATGCTTGGCGTTCCGGAACCCACCTTATCTCAGGCTGAAAACACGTTTTCTGTATTGTGCCATAACTTCTCAGGGAAGCTTCAGGACATGAAATTTTCACCTCCCACAATAGCCGAAAGGGTCTTTCTAGTAGTTGCCCATCAAATCTAAGCTGTCTGAAGTGTTTTTCCAAAGTTATCAACATTTTTATGTTTGGCGTTCCGGAACCCACCTTATCTCAGGCTGAAAACAGGTTTTCTGCATTGTGACATAACTTTTCAGGGAAGCTTCAGAACATGAAATGTTCACATCCCACTATAGCAGAAAGGGTCTTTCTAGTAGTTGCACATCAAATCTAAGCTGTCTGAAGTGTTTTTCCAAAGTTATCAACATTTTTATGTTTGGCGTTCCGGAACCCACCTTATCTCAGGCTGAAAACAGGTTTTCTGCATTGTGCCATAACTTTGCAGGGAAGCTTCAGAACATGAAATTTTCACGTCCCACTATAGCAGAAAGGGTCTTTCTAGTAGTTGCACATCAAATCTAAGCTGTCTGAAGTGTTTTTCGAATGTTATCAACATTTTTATGTTTGGCGTTCCAGAATCGACCTTATCTCAGGCTGAAAACGGGTTGTCTGCATCGTGCCATAACTTTGCATGGAAGCTTCCGAACATGAAATTTTAACCTCCCACTATAGCAGAAAGGGTCTTTCTAGTAGTTGCACATCAAATCTATGCTGTCTGATGTGTTTTACCAAAGTTATCAACATTTTTATGTTTGGCGTTCCGGAATCGACCTCATCTTAGTCTGAAAACGCGTTTTACACATTGTGCAATAACTTTGCAGGGAAGCTTCAGAACATGAAATGTTCACATCCCACTATAGCAGAAAGGGTCTTTCTAGTAGATGCACATGAAATCTAAGCTGTCTGAAGTGTTTTTCCAAAGTTATCAACATTTTTATGTTTGGCGTTCCGGAACCCACCTTATCTCAGGCTGGAAACGCGTGTTCTGCATTGTGCCATAACTTTGCAGGGAAGCTTCAGAAAATGACATTTTCACCTCCCACTATAGCAGAAAGGGTCTTTCTAGTAGTTTCACATCAAATCTAAGCTGTCTGAAGTGTTTTTCCAAAGTTATCAACATTTTTATGTTTGGCGTTGCGGAATCGACCTTATCTCAGGATGAAAAATCGTTTTCTGCATTGTCCCATAACTTTGCAGCGAAGCTTCAGAACCTGAAATTTTGACCTCCCAATATAGCAGAAAGGGTCTTTCTAGTAGTTGCACATCAAATCTAAGCTGTCTGAAGTGTTTTTCCAAATTTATCAACATTTTTATGTTTGGCGTTGCGGAATCGACCTTATCTCAGGCTGAAAACGCGTTTTACGCATTGTGCCATAACTTTGCAGGGAAGATTCAGAACATGAAAATTTCACCTCCCACTACAGCAGAAAGGGTCTTTCTAGTAGTTGCAGATCAAATCTAAGCTGTCTGATGCGTTTTTTCAAAGTTATCAACATTTTTATGTTTGGCGCACCGGAATCGACCTTATCTCAGGCTGAAAACGCGTTTTACGCATGGTGCCATAACTTTGCAGGGAAGCTTCAGGACATGAAATTTTCACCTTCCACTATAGCAGAAAGGGTCTTTCTAGTAGTTTCACATCAAATCTAAGCTGTCTGAAGTGTGTTTCCAAAGTTATCAACATTTTTTTGTTTGGCGTTCCGGAATCGACCTTATCTCAGGCCCAAAACGCGTTTTCTGTGTTGTGCCATAACTTCTCAGGGAAGCTTCAGAACAAGAAATGTTCTAGTCCCACTATTGCAGAAACGGTCTTTCTAGTAGTTGCACATCAACTCTAAGCTGTCTGAAATGTTTTTCCAAAGTTATCAACATTTTTACGTTTGGCGTACCGGAATCGACCTTATCTCAGGCTGAAAACGCGTTTTACGCATGGTGCCATAACTTTGCAGGGAAGCTTCAGAAAATGAAATTTTCACCTCCCACTATAGCAGAAAGGGTCTTTCTAGTAGTTGCACAACAAATTTAAGCTGTCTGAAGTGTTTTTCCAAAGTTATGAAAATTTTTATGTTTGGCGTTCCGGAATCAACCTTATCTCAGGCTGAAATCGCGTTTTACGCATTGTGCCATAACTTTGCAGGGAAGCTTCAGAACATGAAATTTTAACCTCCCACTATAGCAGAAAGGGTCTTTCTAGTAGTTGCACATCAAATCTAAGCTGTCTGAAGTGTTGAACCAAAGTTATCAACATTTTTATGCTTGGCGTTCCGGAACCCACCTTATCTCAGGCTGAAAACGCGTTTTCTGTATTGTGCCATAACTTCTCAGGGAAGCTTCAGAACAAGAAATGTTCTAGTCCCACTATTGCAGAAAGGGTCTTTCTAGTAGTTGCACATCAAATCTAAGCTGTCTGAAATGTTTTACCAAAGTTATCAACATTTTTACGTTTGGCGTTCGGGAACCCACCTTATCTCAGGCTGAACACGCGTTTTCTGCATTGTGCCATGACTTTGCAGGGAAGCTTCGGGACATGAAATTTTCACCTCCTACATTAGCCGAAAGGGTCTTTCTCGTAGTTGCAAATCAAATCTAAGCTGACTGAAGTGTTTTTCCAAAGTTATCAACATTTTTATGTTTGGCGTTCCAGAATAGACCTCATCTCAGGCTGAAAACAGGTTTTCTGCATTGTGACATAACTTTGCAGGGAAGCTTCAGAACATGAAATGTTCACATCCCACTATAGCAGAAAGGGTCTTTCTAGTAGTTGCACATCAAATCTAAGCTGTCTGAAGTGTTTTTCCAAAGTTATCAACATTTTTATGTTTGGCGTTCCGGAACCCACCTTATCTCAGGCTGAAAACAGGTTTTCTGCATTGTGCCATAACTTTGGAGGGAAGCTTCAGAACATGAAATTTTCACGTCCCACTATAGCAGAAAGGGTCTTTCTAGTAGTTGCACATCAAATCTAAGCTGTCTGAAGTGTTTTTCGAATGTTATCAACATTTTTATGTTTGGCGTTCCAGAATCGACCTTATCTCAGGCTGAAAACGGGTTGTCTGCATCGTGCCATAACTTTGCATGGAAGCTTCCGAACATGAAATTTTAACCTCCCACTATAGCAGAAAGGGTCTTTCTAGTAGTTGCACATCAAATCTATGCTGTCTGATGTGTTTTTCCAAAGTTATCAACATTTTTATGTTTGGCGTTCCGGAATCGACCTTATCTTAGTCTGAAAACGCGTTTTACACATTGTGCAATAACTTTGCAGGGAAGCTTCAGAACATGAAATGTTCACATCCCACTATAGCAGAAAGGGTCTTTCTAGTAGATGCACATGAAATCTAAGCTGTCTGAAGTGTTTTTCCAAAGTTATCAACATTTTTATGTTTGGCGTTCAAGAATCGACCTTATCTCAGGCTGAAAACGCGTTTTACGCATTGTGCCATAACTTTGCAGGGAAGCATCAGAAAATGAAATTTTCACCTCCCACTATAGCAGAAAGGGTCTTTCTAGTAGTTGCACATCAAATCTAAGCTGTCTGAAGTGTTGTTCCAAAGTAATCAACATTTTTATGTTGGGCGTTCGGGAATCGACCTTATCTCCGGCTGAAAACGCATTTTACGCATTGTGCAATAACTTTGCAGGGAAGCTTCAGAAAATGAAATTTTCCCGTCCCACTATTCCAGAAAGGGTCTTTCTTGTAGTTGCACATCAAATCTAAGCTGTCTGAAGTGTTTTTAAAAAGTTATCAACATTTTTAAGTTTGGCGTTCCGGATCCCACCTTATCTCAAGCTGAAAACGCGGTTTCTGCATTGTGCCAAAACTTTGCTGGGAAGCTTCAGAACATGAAATTTTCACGACACACTATAGCAGAAAGGGTCTTTCTAGTAGTTGCACATCAAATCTAAGCTGTCTGAAGTGTTTTTCGAAAGTTATCAACATTTTTATGTTTGGCGTTCCGGAACCCACTTTATCTCAAGCTGAAAACGCGTTTTCTGCATTGTGGCATAACATCTCAGGGAAGCTTCAGAACATGAAATGTTCACCTCCCACTATAGCAGAAAGGGTCTTTCTAGTAGTTGCACATCAAATCTGAGCTGTCTGAAGTGTTTTTCCAAAGTTATCAACATTTTTATGTTTGGCGTTCCAGAATCGACCTTATGTCAGGCTGAAAACGCTTTTTACGCATTGTGCAATAACTTTGCATGGAAGCATCAGAAAATGAAATTTTCACGTCCCACTATAGTAGAAAGGGTCTTCCTAATAGTTGCACATCAAATCTAAGCTGTCTGAAGTGTTTTTCGAAAGTTATCAACATTTTTATGTTTGGCGTCCCGGAACCCACCTTATCTCAAGCTGAAAACGCGTGTTCAGCATTGTGCCATAACTTTGCAGGGAAGCTTCAGAACATGAAATTTTCACCTCCCACTATAGCAGAAAGGGTCTTTCTTGTAGTTGCACATCAAATCTAAGCTGTCTGATGTGTTTTTCCAAAGTTATCAACATTTTTATGTTTGGCGTTCCGGAATCGACCTTATCTCAGGCTGAAAACGCGTTTTACGCATTGTGCCATAACTTTTCTGGGAACCTTTAGAACATGAAATTTTCACCTCCCACTATAGCAGAAAGGGTCTTTCTAGTAGTTGCACATCAGATCTAAGCTGTCTGAAGTGTTGTTCCAAAGTTATCAACATTTTTACGTTTGGCGTTTCGGAAACCACCTTATCTCAGGCTGATAATGCGTTTTTTGCATTGTGCCATAACCTCTTAGGGAAGCTTGAGAACATGAAATGTTCACCTCCCACTATAGCAGAAATGGGCATTCTAGCAGTTGCACATCAAATCTAAGCTGTCTGAAGTGTTCTTCCAAAGTTAGCAACATTTTTACGGTTGCCGTTCCGGAACCCACCTTATCTCAGGCTGAAAACGCTTTTTCTGCATTGTGCCATAACTTCTCAGGGAAGCTTCAGAACATGAAATGTTCACCTCCCACTATAGCAGAAAAGGTCTTTCTAGTAGTTGCATATCAAATCTAAGCTGTCTGAAGTGTTTTTCCAAAGTTATCAACATTTTTATGTTTGGCGTTCCGGAATCGACCTTATCTCAGGCTGAAAACTCGTTTTACGCATTGTGCCATAACTTTGAAGGGAAGCTTCAGAAAATGAAATTTTCACCTCCCACTATAGCAGAAAGGGTCTTTCCAGTAGTTGCACATCAAATCTAAGCTGTCTGAAGTGTTTTTCCAAACTTATCAACATTTTTATGTTTGGCGTTCCTGAACCCACCTTATCTCAGGCTGAAAACAGGTTTTCTGCATTGTGCCATAACTTTGCAGGGAAGCTTCAGAACATGAAATTTTCACGTCCCACTATAGCAGAAAGGGTCTTTCTAGTAGTTGCACATCAAATCTAAGCTGTCTGAAGTGTTTTTCCAAAGTTATCAACATTTTTATGTTTGGCGTTCCGGAACCCACCTTATCTCAGGCTGAAAACAGGTTTTCTGCATTGTGCCATAACTTTGCAGGGAAGCTTCAGAACAAGAAATTTTCACGTCCCACTATAGCAGAAAGGGTCTTTCTAGTAGTTGCACATCAAATCTAAGCTGTCTGAAGTGTTTTTCGAATGTTATCAACATTTTTATGTTTGGCGTTCCAGAATCGACCTTATCTCAGGCTGAAAACGGGTTGTCTGCATCGTGCCATAACTTTGCATGGAAGCTTCCGAACATGAAATTTTAACCTCCCACTATAGCAGAAAGGGTCTTTCTAGTAGTTGCACATCAAATCTATGCTGTCTGATGTGTTTTACCAAAGTTATCAATATTTTTATGTTTGGCGTTCCGGAATCGACCTTATCTTAGTCTGAAAACGCCTTTTACACATTGTGCAATAACTTTGCAGGGAAGCTTCAGAACATGAAATGTTCACATCCCACTATAGCAGAAAGGGTCTTTCTAGTAGATGCACATGAAATCTAAGCTGTCTGAAGTGTTTTTACAAAGTTATCAACATTTTTATTTTTGGCGTTCCAGAATCGACCTTATCTCAGGCTGAAAACGCGTTTCACGCATTGTGCCATAACTTTGCAGGGAAGCATCAGAAAATGAAATTTTCACCTCCCACTATAGCAGAAAGGGTCTTTCTAGTAGTTGCACATCAAATCTAAGCTGTCTGAAGTGTTGTTCCAAAGTAATCAACATTTTTATATTGGGCGTTCGGGAATCGACCTTATCTCCGGCTGAAAACGCGTTTTACGCATTGTGCCATAACTTTGCAGGGAAGCTTCAGAAAATGAAATTTTCACGTCCCACTATTCCAGAAAGGGTCTTTCTTGTAGTTGCACATCAAATCTAAGCTGTCTGAAGTGTTTTTAAAAAGTTATCAACATTTTTTTGTTTGGCGTTCCGGATCCCACCTTATCTCAAGCTGAAAACGCGTTTTCTGCATTGTGGCATAACTTCTCAGGGAAGCTTCAGAACATGAAATGTTCACCTCCCACTATAGCAGAAAGGGTCTTTCTAGTAGTTGCACATCAAATCTGAGCTGTCTGAAGTGTTTTTCCAAAGTTATCAACATTTTTATGTTTGGCGTTCCAGAATCGACCTTATCTCAGGCTGAAAACGCGTTTTACGCATTGTGCAATAACTTTGCAGGGAAGCATCAGAAAATGAAATTTTCACGTCCCACTATAGTAGAAAGGGTCTTCCTAGTAGTTGCACATCAAATCTAAGCTCTCTGAAGTGTTTTTCGAAAGTTATCAACATTTTTATGTTTGGCGTCCCGGAACCCACCTTATCTCAAGCTGAAAACGCGTGTTCAGCATTGTGCCATAACTTTGCAGGGAAGCTTCAGAACATGAAATTTTCACCTCCCACTATAGCAGAAAGGGTCTTTCTAGTAGTTGCACATCAAATCTGAGCTGTCTGAAGTGTTTTTCCAAAGTTATCAACATTTTTATGTTTGGCGTTCCAGAATCGACCTTATCTCAGGCTGAAAACGCGTTTTACGCATTATGCAATAACTTTGCAGGGAAGCATCAGAAAATGAAATTTTCACGTCCCACTATAGCAGAAAGGGTCTTCCTAGTAGTTGCACATCAAATCTAAGCTGTCTGAAGTGTTTTTCCAAAGTTATCAACATTTTTATGTTTGGCGTTCCTGAACCCACCTTATCTCAGGCTGAAAACAGGTTTTCTGCATTGTGCCATAACTTTGCAGGGAAGCTTCAGAACATGAAATTTTCACCTCCCACTATAGCAGAAAGGGTCTTTCTAGTAGTTGCACATCAAATCTAAGCTGTCTGAAGTGTTTTTCCAAAGTTATCAACATTTTTATGTTTGGCGTTCCAGAATCGACCTTATCTCAGGCTGAAAACGGGTTGTCTGCATCGTGCCATAACTTTGCATGGAAGCTTCCGAACATGAAATTTTAACCTCCCACTATAGCAGAAAGGGTCTTTCTAGTAGTTGCACATCAAATCTATGCTGTCTGATGTGTTTTACCAAAGTTATCAACATTTTTATGTTTGGCGTTCCGGAATCGACCTTATCTTAGTCTGAAAACGCGTTTTACACATTGTGCAATAACTTTGCAGGGAAGCTTCAGAACATGAAATGTTCACATCCCACTATAGCAGAAAGGGTCTTTCTAGTAGATGCACATGAAATCTAAGCTGTCTGAAGTGTTTTTCCAAAGTTATCAACATTTTTATGTTTGGCGTTCCACAATCGACCTTATCTCAGGCTGAAAACGCGTTTTACGCATTGTGCCATAACTTTGCAGGGAAGCATCAGAAAATGAAATTTTCACGTCCCACTATTCCAGAAAGGGTCTTTCTTGTAGTTGCTCATCAAATCTAAGCTGTCTGAAGTGTTTTTCGAAAGTTATCAACATTTTTATGTTTGGCGTTCCGGAACCCACCTTATCTCAACCTGAAAACGCGTTTTCTGCATTGTGGCATAACTTCTCAGGGAAGCTTCAGAACATGAAATGTTCACCTCCCACTATAGCAGAAAGGGTCTTTCTAGTAGTTGCACATCAAATCTGAGCTGTCTGAAGTGTTTTTCCAAAGCTATCAACATTTTTATGTTTGGCGTCCCGGAACCCACCTTATCTCAAGCTGAAAACGCGTGTTCAGCATTGTGCCATAACTTTGCAGGGAAGCTTCAGAACATTAAATTTTCACCTCCCACTATAGCAGAAATGGTCTTTCTAGTAGTTGCACATCAAATCTAAGTTGTCTGAAGTGTTTTTCCAAAGTTATCAACATTTTTATGTTTGGCGTTCCGGAATCGACCTTATCTCAGGCTGAAAACGCGTTTTACGCATTGTGCCATAACTTTTCTGGGAACCTTTAGAACATGAAATTTTCACCTCCCACTATAGCAGAAAGGGTCTTTCTAGTAGTTGCACATCAAATCTAAGCTGTCTGAAGTGTTGTTCCAAAGTTATCAACATTTTTACGTTTGGCGTTTCGGAAACCACCTTATCTCAGGCTGATAATGCGTTTTTCGCATTGTGCCATAACTTCTTAGGGAAGCTTGAGAACATGAAATGTTCACCTCCCACTATAGCAGAAATGGTCATTCTAGCAGTTGCACATCAAATCTAAGCTGTCTGAAGTGTTCTTCCAAAGTTAGAAACATTTTTACGCTTGCCGTTCCGGAACCCACCTTATCTCAGGTTGAAAACGCGTTTTCTGCATTGTGCCATAACTTCTCTGGGAAGCTTCAGAACATGAAATTTTGACCTCCCACTATAGCAGAAAGGGTCTTTCTAGTAGTTGCACATCAAATCTAAGCTGTCTGATGTGTTTTTCCAAAGTTATCAACATTTTTATGTTTGGCGTTCCGGAATAGACCTTATCTTAGGCTGAAAACGCGTTTTACGCATTGTGCAATAACTTTGCAGGGAAGCTTCAGAACATGAAATGTTCACCTCCCACTATAGCAGAAAGGGTCTTTCTAGTAGTTGCATATCAAATCTAAGCTGTCTGAAGTGTTTTTCCAAAGTTATCAACATTTTTATGTTTGGCTTTCCGGAATCGACCTTATCTCAGGCTGAAAACTCGTTTTACGCATTGTGACATAACTTTACAGGGAAGCTTCAGAAAATGAAATTTTCACCTCCCACTATAGCAGAAAGGGTCTTTCCAGTAGTTGCACATCAAATCTAAGCTGTCTGAAGTGTTTTTCCAAAGTTATCAACATTTTTATGTTTGGCGTTCCTGAACCCACCTTATCTCAGGCTGAAAACAGGTTTTCTGCATTGTGCCATAACTTTGCAGGGAAGCTTCAGAACATGAAATTTTCACGTCCCACAATAGCAGAAAGGGTCTTTCTAGTAGTTGCACATCAAATCTAAGCTGTCTGAAGTGTTTTTCGAATGTTATCAACATTTTTATGTTTGGCGTTCCAGAATCGACCTTATCTCAGGCTGAAAACGGGTTGTCTGCATTGTGCCATAACTTTGCATGGAAGCTTCCGAACATAAAATTTTAACCTCCCACTATAGCAGAAAGGGTCTTTCTAGTAGTTGCACATCAAATCTAAGCTGTCTGATGTGTTTTACCAAAGTTATCAACATTTTTATGTTTGGCGTTCCGGAACCCACCTTATCTCAAGCTGAAAACGCGTTTTCTGCATTGTGGCATAACTTCTCAGGGAAGCTTCAGAACATGAAATGTTCACCTCCCACTATAGCAGAAAGGGTCTTTCTAGTAGTTGCACATCAAATCTGAGCTGTCTGAAGTGTTTTTCCAAAGTTATCAACATTTTTATGTTTGGCGTTCCAGAATCGACCTTGTCTCAGGCTGAAAACGCGTTTTACGCATTGTGCAATAACTTTGCTGGGAAGCATCAGAAAATGAAATTTTCACGTCCCACTATAGTAGAAAGGGTCTTCCTAGTAGTTGCACATCAAATCTAAGCTGTCTGAAGTGTTTTTCGAAAGTTATCAACATTTTTATGTTTGGCGTCCCGGAACCCACCTTATCTCAAGCTGAAAACGCGTGTTCAGCATTGTGCCATAACTTTGCAGGGAAGCTTCAGAACATGAAATTTTCACCTCCCACTATAGCAGAAATGGTCTTTCTAGTAGTTGCACATCAAATCTAAGCTGTCTGAAGTGTTTTTCCAAAGTTATCAACATTTTTATGTTTGGCGTTCCGGAATCGACCTTATCTCAGGCTGAAAACGCGTTTTACGCATTGTGCCATAACTTTTCTGGGAACCTTTCGAACATGAAATTTTCACCTCCCACTATAGCAGAAAGGGTCTTTCTAGTAGTTGCACATCAAATCTAAGCTGTCTGAAGTGTTGTTCCAAAGTTATCAACATTTTTACGTTTGGCGTTTCGGAAACCACCTTATCTCAGGCTGATAATGCGTTTTTTGCATTGTGCCATAACTTCTTAGGGAAGCTTGAGAACATGAAATGTTCACCTCCCACTATAGCAGAAATGGTCATTCTAGCAGTTGCACATCAAATCTAAGCTGTCTGAAGTGTTCTTCCAAAGTTAGAAACATTTTTACGCTTGCCGTTCCGGAACCCACCTTATCTCAGGTTGAAAACGCGTTTTCTGCATTGTGCCATAACTTTGCAGGGAAGCTTCAGAACATGAAATTTTCACGTCCCACTATAGCAGAAAGGGTCTTTCTAGTAGTTGCACATCAAATCTAAGCTGTCTGAAGTGTTTTTCGAATGTTATCAACATTTTTATGTTTGGCGATCCAGAATCGACCTTATCTCAGGCTGAAAACGGGTTGTCTGCATTGTGCCATAACTTTGCATGGAAGCTTCCGAACATGAAATTTTAACCTCCCACTATAGCAGAAAGGGTCTTTCTAGTAGTTGCACATCAAATCTAAGCTGTCTGATGTGTTTTACCAAAGTTATCAACATTTTTATGTTTGGCGTTCCGGAACCCACCTTATCTCAAGCTGAAAACGCGTTTTCTGCATTGTGGCATAACTTCTCAGGGAAGCTTCAGAACATGAAATGTTCACCTCCCACTATAGCAGAAAGGGTCTTTCTAGTAGTTGCACATCAAATCTGAGCTGTCTGAAGTGTTTTTCCAAAGTTATCAACATTTTTATGTTTGGCGTTCCAGAATCGACCTTGTCTCAGGCTGAAAACGCGTGTTCAGCATTGTGCCATAACTTTGCAGGGAAGCTTCAGAACATGAAATTTTCACCTCCCACTATAGCAGAAATGGTCTTTCTAGTAGTTGCACATCAAATCTAAGCTGTCTGAAGTGTTTTTCCAAAGTTATCAACATTTTTATGTTTGGCGTTCCGGAATCGACCTTATCTCAGGCTGAATACGGGTTTTACGCATTGTGCCATAACTTTTCTGGGAACCTTTAGAACATGAAATTTTCACCTCCCACTATAGCAGAAAGGGTCTTTCTAGTAGTTGCACATCAAATCTAAGCTGTCTGAAGTGTTGTTCCAAAGTTATCAACATTTTTACGTTTGGCGTTTCGGAAACCACCTTATCTCAGGCTGATAATGCGTTTTTCGCATTGTGCAATAACTTTGCAGGGAAGCTTCAGAACATGAAATGTTCACCTCCCACTATAGCAGAAAGGGTCTTTCTAGTAGTTGCATATCAAATCTAAGCTGTCTGAAGTGTTTTTCCAAAGTTATCAACATTTTTATGTTTGGCTTTCCGGAATCGACCTTATCTCAGGCTGAAAACTCGTTTTACGCATTGTGACATAACTTTACAGGGAAGCTTCAGAAAATGAAATTTTCACCTCCCACTATAGCAGAAAGGGTCTTTCCAGTAGTTGCACATCAAATCTAAGCTGTCTGAAGTGTTTTTCCAAAGTTATCAACATTTTTATGTTTGGCGTTCCTGAACCCACCTTATCTCAGGCTGAAAACAGGTTTTCTGCATTGTGCCATAACTTTGCAGGGAAGCTTCAGAACATGAAATTTTCACGTCCCACAATAGCAGAAAGGGTCTTTCTAGTAGTTGCACATCAAATCTAAGCTGTCTGAAGTGTTTTTCGAATGTTATCAACATTTTTATGTTTGGCGTTCCAGAATCGACCTTATCTCAGGCTGAAAACGGGTTGTCTGCATTGTGCCATAACTTTGCATGGAAGCTTCCGAACATGAAATTTTAACCTCCCACTATAGCAGAAAGGGTCTTTCTAGTAGTTGCACATCAAATCTAAGCTGTCTGATGTGTTTTACCAAAGTTATCAACATTTTTATGTTTGGCGTTCCGGAACCCACCTTATCTCAAGCTGAAAACGCGTTTTCTGCATTGTGGCATAACTTCTCAGGGAAGCTTCAGAACATGAAATGTTCACCTCCCACTATAGCAGAAAGGGTCTTTCTAGTAGTTGCACATCAAATCTGAGCTGTCTGAAGTGTTTTTCCAAAGTTATCAACATTTTTATGTTTGGCGTTCCAGAATCGACCTTGTCTCAGGCTGAAAACGCGTTTTACGCATTGTGCAATAACTTTGCTGGGAAGCATCAGAAAATGAAATTTTCACGTCCCACTATAGTAGAAAGGGTCTTCCTAGTAGTTGCACATCAAATCTAAGCTGTCTGAAGTGTTTTTCGAAAGTTATCAACATTTTTATGTTTGGCGTCCCGGAACCCACCTTATCTCAAGCTGAAAACGCGTGTTCAGCATTGTGCCATAACTTTGCAGGGAAGCTTCAGAACATGAAATTTTCACCTCCCACTATAGCAGAAATGGTCTTTCTAGTAGTTGCACATCAAATCTAAGCTGTCTGAAGTGTTTTTCCAAAGTTATCAACATTTTTATGTTTGGCGTTCCGGAATCGACCTTATCTCAGGCTGAAAACGCGTTTTACGCATTGTGCCATAACTTTTCTGGGAACCTTTAGAACATGAAATTTTCACCTCCCACTATAGCAGAAAGGGTCTTTCTAGTAGTTGCACATCAAATCTAAGCTGTCTGAAGTGTTGTTCCAAAGTTATCAACATTTTTACGTTTGGCGTTTCGGAAACCACCTTATCTCAGGCTGATAATGCGTTTTTTGCATTGTGCCATAACTTCTTAGGGAAGCTTGAGAACATGAAATGTTCACCTCCCACTATAGCAGAAATGGTCATTCTAGCAGTTGCACATCAAATCTAAGCTGTCTGAAGTGTTCTTCCAAAGTTAGAAACATTTTTACGCTTGCCGTTCCGGAACCCACCTTATCTCTGGTTGAAAACGCGTTTTCTGCATTGTGCCATAACTTTGCAGGGAAGCTTCAGAACATGAAATTTTCACGTCCCACTATAGCAGAAAGGGTCTTTCTAGTAGTTGCACATCAAATCTAAGCTGTCTGAAGTGTTTTTCGAATGTTATCAACATTTTTATGTTTGGCGATCCAGAATCGACCTTATCTCAGGCTGAAAACGGGTTGTCTGCATTGTGCCATAACTTTGCATGGAAGCTTCCGAACATGAAATTTTAACCTCCCACTATAGCAGAAAGGGTCTTTCTAGTAGTTGCACATCAAATCTAAGCTGTCTGATGTGTTTTACCAAAGTTATCAACATTTTTATGTTTGGCGTTCCGGAACCCACCTTATCTCAAGCTGAAAACGCGTTTTCTGCATTGTGGCATAACTTCTCAGGGAAGCTTCAGAACATGAAATGTTCACCTCCCACTATAGCAGAAAGGGTCTTTCTAGCAGTTGCACATCAAATCTAAGCTGTCTGAAGTGTTCTTCCAAAGTTAGAAACATTTTTACGCTTGCCGTTCCGGAACCCACCTTATCTCAGGTTGAAAACGCGTTTTCTGCATTGTGCCATAACTTCTCTGGGAAGCTTCAGAACATGAAATTTTGACCTCCCACTCTAGCAGAAAGGGTCTTTCGAGTAGTTGCACATCAAATCTAAGCTGTCTGATGTGTTTTTCCAAAGTTATCAACATTTTTATGTTTGGCGTTCCGGAATAGACCTTATCTTAGGCTGAAAACGCGTTTTACGCATTGTGCAATAACTTTGCAGGGAAGCTTCAGAACATGAAATGTTCACCTCCCACTATAGCAGAAAGGGTCTTTCTAGTAGTTGCATATCAAATCTAAGCTGTCTGAAGTGTTTTTCCAAAGTTATCAACATTTTTATGTTTGGCTTTCCGGAATCGACCTTATCTCAGGCTGAAAACTCGTTTTACGCATTGTGCCATAACTTTACAGGGAAGCTTCAGAAAATGAAATTTTCACCTCCCACTATAGCAGAAAGGGTCTTTCCAGTAGTTGCACATCAAATCTAAGCTGTCTGAAGTGTTGTTCCAAAGTTATCAACATTTTTATGTTTGGCGTTCCTGAACCCACCTTATCTCAGGCTGAAAACAGGTTTTCTGCATTGTGCCATAACTTTGCAGGGAAGCTTCAGAACATGAAATTTTCACGTCCCACTATAGCAGAAAGGGTCTTTCTAGTAGTTGCACATCAAATCTAAGCTGTCTGAAGTGTTTTTCGAATGTTATCAACATTTTTATGTTTGGCGTTCCAGAATCGACCTTATCTCAGGCTGAAAACGGGTTGTCTGCATTGTGCCATAACTTTGCATGGAAGCTTCCGAACATGAAATTTTAACCTCCCACTATAGCAGAAAGGGTCTTTCTAGTAGTTGCACATCAAATCTAAGCTGTCTGATGTGTTTTACCAAAGTTATCAACATTTTTATGTTTGGCGTTCCGGAATCGACCTTATCTTAGTCTGAAAACGCGTTTTACACATTGTGCAATAACTTTGCAGGGAAGCTTCAGAACATGAAATGTTCACATCCCACTATAGCAGAAACGGTCTTTCTAGTAGTTGCACATCAAATCTAAGCTGTCTGAAGTGTTTTTCGAAAGTTATCAACATTTTTATGTTTGGCGTTCCGGAATCGACCTTATCTCAGGCTGAAAACGCGTTTTACGCATTGTGCCATAACTTTGCGGGGAAGCTTCAGAACATGAAATGTTCACCTCCCACTATAGCAGAAAGGGTCTTTCTCGTAGTTGCACATCAAATGTAAGCTGTCTGAAGTGTTTTTCCAAAGTTATGAACATTTTTATGTTTTGCGTTCCGGAATCAACCTTATCTCAGGCTGACAAAGCGTTTTCGGCATTATGCCATAACTTTGCAGGGAAGCTTCAGAACATGAAATTTTCACCTCCCACTATACCAGAAAGGGTCTTTCTAGTAGTTGCACATCAAATCTAAGCTGTCTGAACTGTTTTTCCAAAGTTATCCACATATTTTTGTTGGGCGTTCCGGAATCGACCTTATCTCAGGCTGAAAACGCGTTTTACGCATTGTGCAATAACTTTGCAGGGAAGCATCAGAAAATGAAATTTTCACGTCCCTCTATAGCAGAAAGGGTCTTCCTAGTAGTTGCACATCAAATCTAAGCTGTCTGAAGTGTTTTTCCAAAGTTATCAACATTTTTATGTTTGGCGTTCCGGAATCGACCTTATCTCAGGCTGAAAACGCGTTTTACGCATTGTGCCATAACTTTTCTGGGAACCTTTAGAACATGAAATTTTCACCTCCCACTATAGCAGAAAGGGTCTTTCTAGTAGTTGCACATCAGATCTAAGCTGTCTGAAGTGTTGTTCCAAAGTTATCAACATTTTTACGTTTGGCGTTTCGGAAACCACCTTATCTCAGGCTGATAATGCGTTTTTTGCATTGTGCCATAACTTCTTAGGGAAGCTTGAGAACATGAACTGTTCACCTCCCACTATAGCAGAAATGGTCATTCCAGCAGTTGCACATCAAATCTAAGCTGTCTGAAGTGTTCTTCCAAAGTTAGCAACATTTTTACGCTTGCCGTTCCGGAACCCACCTTATCTCAGGCTGAAAACGCGTTTTCTGCATTGTGCCATAACTTCTCAGGGAAGCTTCAGAACATGAAATTTTGACCTCCCACTATAGCAGAAAGGGTCTTTCTAGTAGTTGCACATCAAATCTAAGCTGTCTGATGTGTTTTACCAAAGTTATCAACATTTTTATGTTTGGCGTTCCGGAATAGACCTTATCTCAGGCTGAAAACGGGTTGTCTGCATTGTGCCATAACTTTGCATGGAAGCTTCCGAACATGAAATTTTAACCTCCCACTATAGCAGAAAGGATCTTTCTAGTAGTTGCACATCAAATCTGAGCTGTCTGATGTGTTTTACCAAAGTTATCAACATTTTTATGTTTGGCGTTCCGGAATCGACCTTATCTTAGTCTGAAAACGCGTTTTACACATTGTGCAATAACTTTGCAGGGAAGCTTCAGAACATGAAATGTTCACATCCCACTATAGCAGAAACTGTATTTCTAGTAGTTGCACATCAAATATAAGCTGTCTGAAGTGTTTTTCCAAAGTTATCAACATATTTTTATTTGGCGTTCCAGAATCGACCTTATCTCAGGCTGAAAACGGGTTGTCTGCATTGTGCCATAACTTTGCATGGAAGGTTCCGAACATGAAATTTTAACCTCCCACTATAGCAGAAAGGGTCTTTCTAGTAGTTGCACATCAAATCTAAGCTGTCTGATGTGTATTACCAAAGTTATCAACATTTTTATGTTTGGCGTTCCGGAATCGACCTTATCTCAGGCTGAAAACGCGTTTTCCGCATTGTGCCATAACTTTTCTGGGAACCTTTAGAACATGAAATTTTCACCTCCCACTATAGCAGAAAGGGTCTTTCTAGTAGTTGCACATCAGATCTAAGCTGTCTGAAGTGTTGTTCCAAAGTTATCAACACTTTTACGTTTGGCGTTTCGGAAACCACCTTATCTCAGGCTGATAATGCGTTTTTTGCATTGTGCCATAACTTCTTAGGGAAGCTTGAGAACATGAAATGTTCACCTCCCACTATAGCAGAAATGGTCATTCTAGCAGTTGCACATCAAATCTAAGCTGTCTGAAGTGTTCTTCCAAAGTTAGCAACATTTTTACGGTTGCCGTTCCGGAACCCACCTTATCTCAGGCTGAAAACGCGTTTTCTGCATTGTGCCATAACTTCTCAGGGAAGCTTCAGAACATGAAATTTTGACCTCCCACTATAGCAGAAAGGGTCTTTCTAGTAGTTGCACATCAAATCTAAGCTGTCTGATGTGTTTTTCCAAAGTTATCAACATTTTTATGTTTCGTGTTCCGGAATAGACCTTATCTTAGGCTGAAAACGCGTTTTACGCATTGTGCAATAACTTTGCAGGGAAGCTTCAGAACATGAAATGTTCACCTCCCACTATAGCAGAAAGGGTCTTTCTAGTAGTTGCATGTCAAATGTAAGCTGTCTGAAGTGTTTTTCCAAAGTTATCAACAT
Organism: Synchiropus splendidus; assembly: GCF_027744825.2. Classification (NCBI taxonomy): domain Eukaryota; kingdom Metazoa; phylum Chordata; class Actinopteri; order Syngnathiformes; family Callionymidae; genus Synchiropus; species Synchiropus splendidus. The sequence continues at coordinate 772,349 of NW_026527058.1, forward strand.
TTTTATGTTTGGCGTTCCGGAATCGACCTTATCTCAGGCTGAAAACTCGTTTTACGCATTGTGCCATAACTTTGCAGGGAAGCTTCAGAAAATGAAATTTTCACCTCCCACTATAGCAGAAAGGGTCTTTCTAGTAGTGGCACATCAAATCTAAGCTGTCTGAAGTGTTTTTCGAAAGTTATCAACATTTTTATGTTTGGCGTTCCGGAATCGACCTTATCTCAGGCTGAAAACGCGTTTTACGCATTGTGCCATAACTTTGCGGGGAAGCTTCAGAACATGAAATGTTCACCTCCCACTATAGCAGAAAGGGTCTTTCTCGTAGTTGCACATCAAATGTATGCTGTCTGAAGTGTTTTTCCAAAGTTATGAACATTTTTATGTTTTGCGTTCCGGAATCAACCTTATCTCAGGCTGAAAAAGCGTTTTCTGCATTGTCCCATAAATTTGCAGGGAAGCTTCAGAACATGAAATTTTCACCTCCCACTATACCAGAAAGGGTCTTTCTAGTAGTTGCACATCAAATCTAAGCTGTCTGAAGTGTTTTTCCAAAGTTATCAACATATTTTTGTTGGGCGTTCCGGAATCGACCTTATCTCAGGCTGAAAACGCGTTTTACGCATTGTGCCATAACTTTGGAGGGAAGCTTCAGAAAATGAAATTTTCACGTCCCACTATACCAGAAAGGGTCTTTCTTGTAGTTGCACATCAAATCTAAGCTGTCTGAAGTGTTTTTCGAAAGTTATCAACATCTTTATGTTTGGCGTTCCGGAAGCCACCTTATCTCAAGCTGAAAACGCGTTTTCTGCATTGTGCCATAACTTCTCAGGGAAGCTTCAGAACATGAAATTTTCAGCTCCCACTATAGCAGAAAGGGTCTTTCTAGTAGTTGCACATCAAATCTAAGCTGTCTGAAGTGTTGTTCCAAAGTAATCAACATTTTTATGTTGGGCGTTCGGGAATCGACCTTATCTCAGGCTGAAAACGCGTTTTACGCATTGTGCCATAACTTTGCAGGGAAGCTTCAGAAAATGAAATTTTCACGTCCCACTATAGCAGAAAGGGTCTTCCTAGTAGTTGCACATCAAATCTAAGCTGTCTGAACTGTTTTTCGAAAGTTATCAACATTTTTATGTTTGGGGTTCGGGAACCCACCTTATCTCAAGCTGAAAACGCGTGTTCTGCATTGTGCCATAACTTTGCAGGGAAGCTTCAGAACATGAAATTTTCACCTCCGACTGTAGCAGAAAGGGACTTTCAAGTAGTTGCACATCAAATCTAAGCTGTCTGAAGTGTTTTTCCAAAGTTATCAACATATTTTTGTTGGGCGTTCCGGAATCGACCTTATCTCAGGCTGAAAACGCGTTTTACGCATTGTGCCATAACTTTGCAGGGAAGCTTCAGAAAATGAAATTTTCACGTCCCACTATACCAGAAAGGGTCTTTCTTGTAGTTGCACATCAAATCTAAGCTGTCTGAAGTGTTTTTCGAAAGTTATCAACATTTTTATGTTTGGCGTTCCGGAACCCACCTTATCTCAAGCTGAAAACGCCTTTTCCGCATTGTGCCATAACTTTGCATGGAAGCTTCAGAACATGAAATGTTCACCTCCCACTATAGCAGATAGGGTCTTTCTAGTAGTTGCTCATCAAATCGAAGAAGTCTGAAGTGTTTTTCGAAAGTTATCAACATTTTTATGTTTGCCGTTCCAGAATCGACCTTATTTCAGGCTAAAAAAGCGTTGTCTGCATTGTGCCATTACTTTGCATGGAAGTTCCTGAACATGAAATTTTGACCTCCCACTGTAGCAGAAAGGGTCTTTCCAGTAGTTGCACATCAAATCTAAGCTGTCTGAAGTGTTTTTCCAAAGTTATCAACATTTTTATGTTTGGCGTTCCTGAACCCTCCTTATCTCAGGCTGAAAACAGGTTTTCTGCATTGTGCCATAACTTTGCAGGGAAGCTTCAGAACATGAAATTTTCACGTCCCACTATAGCAGAAAGGGTCTTTCTAGTAGTTGCACATCAAATCTAAGCTGTCTGAAGTGTTTTTCGAATGTTATCAACATTTTTATGTTTGGCGTTCCAGAATCGACCTTATCTCAGGCTGAAAACGGGTTGTCTGCATTGTGCCATAACTTTGCATGGAAGCTTCCGAACATGAAATTTTAACCTCCCACTATAGCAGAAAGGGTCTTTCTAGTAGTTGCACATCAAATCTAAGCTGTCTGATGTGTTTTACCAAAGTTATCAACATTTTTATTTTTGGCGTTCCGGAATCGACCTAATCGTAGTCTGAAAACGCGTTTTACACATTGTGCAATAACTTTGCAGGGAAGCTTCAGAACATGAAATGTTCACATCCCACTATAGCAGAAACGGTCTTTCTAGTAGTTGCACATCAAATCTAAGCTGTCTGAAGTGTTTTTCGAAAGTTATCAACATTTTTATGTTTGGCGTTCCGGAACCCACCTTATCTCAAGCTGAAAACGCCTTTTCCGCATTGTGCCATAACTTTGCATGGAAGCTTCAGAACATGAAATGTTCACCTCCCACTATAGCACATAGGGTCTTTCTAGTAGTTGCTCATCAAATCGAAGCAGTCTGAAGTGTTTTTCGAAAGTTATCAACATTTTTATGTTTGCCGTTCCAGAATCGACCTTATTTCAGGCTAAAAAAGCGTTGTCTGCATTGTGCCATTACTTTGCATGGAAGTTCCCGAACATGAAATTTTGACCTCCCACTGTAGCAGAAAGGGTCTTTCCAGTAGTTGCACATCAAATCTAAGCTGTCTGAAGTGTTTTTCCAAAGTTATCAACATTTTTATGTTTGGCGTTCCTGAACCCTCCTTATCTCAGGCTGAAAACAGGTTTTCTGCATTGTGCCATAACTTTGCAGGGAAGCTTCAGAACATGAAATTTTCACGTCCGACTATAGCAGAAAGGGTCTTTCTAGTAGTTGCACATCAAATCTAAGCTGTCTGAAGTGTTTTTCGAATGTTATCAACATTTTTATGTTTGGCGTTCCAGAATCGACCTTATCTCAGGCTGAAAACGGGTTATCTGCATTGTGCCATAACTTTGCATGGAAGCTTCCGAACATGAAATTTTAACCTCCCACTATAGCAGAAAGGGTCTTTCTAGTAGTTGCACATCAAATCTAAGCTGTCTGATGTGTTTTACCAAAGTTATCAACATTTTTATTTTTGGCGTTCCGGAATCGACCTTATCGTAGTCTGAAAACGCGTTTTACACATTGTGCAATAACTTTGCAGGGAAGCTTCAGAACATGAAATGTTCACATCCCACTATAGCAGAAATGGTCTTTCTAGTAGTTGCACATCAAATCTAAGCTGTCTGAAGTGTTTTTCGAAAGTTATCAACATTTTTATGTTTGGCGTTCCGGAATCGACCTTATCTCAGGCTGAAAACGCGTTTTACGCATTGTGCCACAACTTTCCGGGGAAGCTTCAGAACATGAAATGTTCACCTCCCACTATAGCAGAAAGGGTCTTTCTCGTAGTTGCACATCAAATGTAAGCTGTCTGAAGTGTTTTTCCAAAGTTATGAACATTTTTATGTTTTGCCTTCCGGAATCAACCTTATCTCAGGCTGAATAGGCGTTTTCTGCATTGTGCCATAACTTTGCAGGGAAGCTTCAGAACATGAAATTTTCACCTCCCACTATACCAGAAAGGGTCTTTCTAGTAGTTGCACATCAAATCTAAGCTGTCTGGCGTTCCGGAATCGACCTTATCTCAGGATGAAAACGCGTTTTACGCGTTGTGCCATAACTTAGCAGGGAAGCTTCAGAAAATGAAATTTTCACCTCCCACTATAGCAGAAAGGGTCTTTCTAGTAGTTGCACATCAAATCTAAGCTGTCTGAAGTGTTTTTCGAAAGTTATCAACATTTTTATGTTTGGCGTTCCGGAATCGACCTTATCTCAGGCTGAAAACGCGTTTTACGCATTGTGCCCTAACTTTGCGGGGAAGCTTCAGAACATGAAATGTTCACCTCCCACTATAGCAGAAAGGGTCTTTCTCGTAGTTGCACATCAAATGTATGCTGTCTGAAGTGTTTTTCCAAAGTTATGAACATTTTTATGTTTTGCGTTCCGGAATCAACCTTATCTCAGGCTGAAAAAGCGTTTTCTGCATTGTCCCATAAATTTGCAGGGAAGCTTCAGAACATGAAATTTTCACCTCCCACTATACCAGAAAGGGTCTTTCTAGTAGTTGCACATCAAATCTAAGCTGTCTGAAGTGTTTTTCCAAAGTTATCAACATATTTTTGTTGGGCGTTCCGGAATCGACCTTATCTCAGGCTGAAAGCGCGTTTTACGCATTGTGCCATAACTTTGGAGGGAAGCTTCAGAAAATGAAATTTTCACGTCCCACTATACCAGAAAGGGTCTTTCCTGTAGTTGCACATCAAATCTAAGCTGTCTGAAGTGTTTTTCCAAAGTTATCAACATTTTTATGTTTGGTGTTCCGGAATAGACCTTATCTTAGGCTGAAAACGCGTTTTACGCATTGTGCAATAACTTTGCAGGGAAGCTTCAGAACATGAAATGTTCACCTCCCACTATAGCAGAAAGGGTCTTTCTAGTAGTTGCATATCAAATCTAAGCTGTCTGAAGTGTTTTTCCAAAGTTATCAACATTTTTATGTTTGGCGTTCCGGAATCGACCTTATCTCAGGCTGAAAACTCGTTTTACGCATTGTGCCATAACTTTGCAGGGAAGCTTCAGAAAATGAAATTTTCACCTCCCACTATAGCAGAAAGGGTCTTTCCAGTAGTTGCACATCAAATCTAAGCTGTCTGAAGTGTTTTTCCAAAGTTATCAACATTTTTATGTTTGGCGTTCCTGAACCCACCTTATCTCAGGCTGAAAACAGGTTTTCTGCATTGTGCCATAACTTTGCAGGGAAGCTTCAGAACATGAAATTTTCACGTCCCACTATAGCAGAAAGGGTCTTTCTAGTAGTTGCACATCAAATCTAAGCTGTCTGAAATGTTTTTCGAATGTTATCAACATTTTTATGTTTGGTGTTCCAGAATCGACCTTATCTCAGGCTGAAAACGGGTTGTCTGTATTGTGCCATAACTTTGCATGGAAGCTTCCGAACATGAAATTTTAACCTCCCACTATAGCAGAAAGGATCTTTCTAGTAGTTGCACATCAAATCTAAGCTGTCTGATGTGTTTTACCAAAGTTATCAACATTTTTATGTTTGGCGTTCCGGAATCGACCTTATCTTAGTCTGAAAACGCGTTTTACACATTGTGCAATAACTTTGCAGGGAAGCTTCAGAACATGAAATGTTCACATCCCACTATAGCAGAAACGGCCTTTCTAGTAGTTGCACATCAAATCTAAGCTGTCTGAAGTGTTTTTCGAAAGTTATCAACATTTTTATGTTTGGCCTTCCGGAATCGACCTTATCTCAGGATGAAAAATCGTTTTCTGCATTGTCCCATAACTTTGCAGGGAAGCTTCAGAACATGAAATTTTCACCTCCCACTATAGCAAAAAGGGTCTTTCTAGTAGTTGCACATCAAATCTAAGCTGTCTGAAGTGTTGTTCCAAAGTAATCAACATTTTTATGTTGGGCGTTCGGGAATCGACCTTATCTCAGGCTGAAAACGCGTTTTACGCATTGTGCCATAACTTTGCAGGGAAGCTTCAGAAAATGAAATTTTCACGTCCCACTATAGCAGAAAGGGTCTTTCTAGTAGTTGCAGACAAATCTAAGCTGTCTGAAGTGTTTTTCGAAAGTTATCAACATTTTTATGTTTGGCGTTCCAGAACCCACCTTATCTCAAGCTGAAAACGCCTTTTCTGCATTGTGCCATAACTTTGCATGGAAGTTTCAGAACATGAAATGTTCACCTCCCACTATAGCAGAAAGGGTCTTTCTAGTAGATGCACATCAAATCTAAGCTGTCTGAAGTGTTTTTCCAAAGTTATCAACATTTTTATGTTTGGTGTTCCGGAATAGACCTTATCTTAGGCTGAAAACGCGTTTTACGCATTGTGCAATAACTTTGCAGGGAAGCTTCAGAACATGAAATGTTCACCTCCCACTATAGCAGAAAGGGTCTTTCTAGTAGTTGCATATCAAATCTAAGCTGTCTGAAGTGTTTTTCCAAAGTTATCAACATTTTTATGTTTGGCGTTCCGGAATCGACCTTATCTCAGGCTGAAAACTCGTTTTACGCATTGTGCCATAACTTTGCAGGGAAGCTTCAGAAAATGAAATTTTCACCTCCCACTATAGCAGAAAGGGTCTTTCCAGTAGTTGCACATCAAATCTAAGCTGTCTGAAGTGTTTTTCCAAAGTTATCAACATTTTTATGTTTGGCGTTCCTGAACCCACCTTATCTCAGGCTGAAAACAGGTTTTCTGCATTGTGCCATAACTTTGCAGGGAAGCTTCAGAACATGAAATTTTCACGTCCCACTATAGCAGAAAGGGTCTTTCTAGTAGTTGCACATCAAATCTAAGCTGTCTGAAGTGTTTTTCGAATGTTATCAACATTTTTATGTTTGGCGTTCCAGAATCGACCTTATCTCAGGCTGAAAACGGGTTGTCTGTATTGTGCCATAACTTTGCATGGAAGCTTCCGAACATGAAATTTTAACCTCCCACTATAGCAGAAAGGATCTTTCTAGTAGTTGCACATCAAATCTAAGCTGTCTGATGTGTTTTACCAAAGTTATCAACATTTTTATGTTTGGCGTTCCGGAATCGACCTTATCTTAGTCTGAAAACGCGTTTTACACATTGTGCAATAACTTTGCAGGGAAGCTTCAGAACATGAAATGTTCACATCCCACTATAGCAGAAACGGCCTTTCTAGTAGTTGCACATCAAATCTAAGCTGTCTGAAGTGTTTTTCGAAAGTTATCAACATTTTTATGTTTGGCGTTCCGGAATCGACCTTATCTCAGGCTGAAAACGCGTTTTACGCATTGTGCCATAACTTTGCGGGGAAGCTTCAGAACATGAAATGTTCACCTCCCACTATAGCAGAAAGGGTCTTTCTCGTAGTTGCACATCAAATGTATGCTGTCTGAAGTGTTTTTCCAAAGTTATGAACATTTTTATGTTTTGCGTTCCGGAATCAACCTTATCTCAGGCTGAAAAAGCGTTTTCTGCATTGTGCCATAACTTTGCAGAGAAGCTTCAGAACATGAAATGTTCACATCCCACTATAGCAGAAACGGCCTTTCTAGTAGTTGCACATCAAATCTAAGCAGTCTGAAGTGTTTTTCGAAAGTTATCAACATTTTTACGTTAGGCGTTCCGGAATCCACCTTATCTCAGGCTGAACACGCGTTTTCTGCATTGTGCCATAACTTTGGAGGGAAGCTTCAGGACATGAAATTTTCACCTCCCACTATAGCAGAAAGGGTCTTTCTAGTAGTTGCACATCAAATCTAAGCTGTCTGATGTGTTTTTCCAAAGTTATCAACATTTTTATGTTTGGCGTTCCGGAATCGACCTTATCTCAGGCTGAAAACGCGTTTTACGCATTGTGCCATAACTTCTCAGGGAAGCTTCAGACCATGAAATTTTGACATCCCACTATAGCAGAAAGGGTCTTTCTAGTAGTTGCAGACAAATCTAAGCTGTCTGAAGTGTTTTTCGAAAGTTATCAACATTTTTATGTTTGGCGTTCCAGAACCCACCTTATCTCAAGCTGAAAACGCCTTTTCTGCATTGTGCCATAACTTTGCATGGAAGTTTCAGAACATGAAATGTTCACCTCCCACTATAGCAGACAGGGTCTTTGTAGTAGTTGCTCATCAAATCTAAGCAGTCTGAAGTGTTTTTCGAAAGTTATCAACATTTTTACGTTTGGCGTTCCGGAACCCACCTTATCTCAGGCTGAAAACGCGTTTTCTGCATTGTGCCATAACTTCTCGGGGAAGCTTCAGACCATGAAATTTTGACATCCCACTATAGCAGAAAGGGTATTTCTAGTAGTTGCACATCAGATCTAAGCTGTCTGAAGTGTTTTTCGAAAGTTATCAACATTTTTATGTTTGGCGTTCCGGAACCCACCTTATCTCAAGCTGAAAACGCGTTTTCTGCATTGTGCCATAACTTTGCAAGGAAGCTTCAAAACATGAAATTTTCACCTCCCACTATAGCAGAACGGGTCTTTCTAGTAGTTGCACATCAAATCTAAGCTGTCTGAAGTGTTTTTCGAAAGTTATCAACAGTTTTATGTTTGGCGTTCCGGAATCGACCTAATCTCAGGATGAAAACGCGTTGTCTGCATTGTCCCATAACTTTCCAGGGAAGCTTCAGAACATGAAATTTTGACCTCCCACTATAGCAGAAAGGGTCTTTCTAGTAGTTGCACATCAAATCTCAGCAGTCTGAACTGTTTTTCGAAAGTTATCAACATTTTTATGTTTGGCGTTCCGGAATCAACCTTATCTCAGGCTGAAAACGCATTTTCTCCATTGTGCCATAACTTTGCAAGGAAGCTTCAGAACATGAAATTTTCACCTCCCACTATACCAGAAAGGGTCTTTCTAGTAGTTGCACATCAAATCTAAGCTGTCTGAAGTGTTTTTTTAAAGTTATCATCATTTTTATGTTTGGCGTTCCGGAATCAACCTTATCTCAGGCTGAAAACGCGTTTTATGCATTCTGCCATAACTTTGCAGGAAAGCTTCAGAACATGAAATTTTCAACTGCCACTACAGCAGAAAAGGTCTTTCTAGTAGTTGCACGTCAAATCTAAGCTATCTGAAGTGTTTTTCCAAAGTTATCAACATTTTTATGTTTTGCATTCCAGAATCAACCTTATCTCTGGCTGAAAACGCGTTTTCTACATTGTGATATAACTTTGCAGGGAAACTTCAGAACACGAAATTTTCAACTCCCACTACAGCAGAAAGGGTCTTTCAAGTAATTGCACATCAAATCTAAGCTGTCTGAAGTGTTTTTCCAAAGTTATCAACATTTTTATGTTTGGCGTTCCGGAACCCACCTTATCTCAGGCTTTAAAACGCGTTTTCTGCATTGTGCCATAACTTTGCAGGGAAGCTTCAGAACATGAAATTTTAACCTGCCACTATAGCAGAAGGGGTCTTTCTCGTAGTTGCATATCAAATCTATGCGGTCTGAAGTGTTTTTCCAAAGTTATCAACATTTTTATGTTTGGCGTTCCTGAACCCACCTTATCTCAGGCTGAAAACAGGTTTTCTGCATTGTGCCATAACTTTGCAGGGAAGCTTCAGAACATGAAATTTTCACGTCCCACTATAGCAGAAAGGGTCTTTCTAGTAGTTGCACATCAAATCTAAGCTGTCTGAAGTGTTTTTCGAATGTTATCAACATTTTTACGTTTGGCGTTCCAGAATCGACCTTATCTCAGGCTGAAAACGGGTTGTCTGCATTGTGCCATAACTTTGCATGGAAGCTTCCGAACATGAAATTTTAACCTCCCACTGTAGCAGAAAGGGTCTTTCCAGTAGTTGCACATCAAATCTAAGCTGTCTGAAGTGTTTTTCCAAAGTTATCAACATTTTTATGTTTGGCGTTCCTGAATTGACCTTATCTCAGGCTGAAAACAGGTTTTCTGCATTCTGCCATAACTCTGCAGGGAAGCTTCAGAACATGAAATTTTCACGTCCCACTATAGCAGAAAGGGTCTTTCTAGTAGTTGCACATCAAATCTAAGCTGTCTGAAGTGTTTTTCGAATGTTATCAACATTTTTATGTTTGGCGTTCCAGAATCGACCTTATCTCAGGCTGAAAACGGGTTGTCTGCATTGTGCCATAACTTTGCATGGAAGCTTCCGAACATGAAATTTTAACCTCCCACAATAGCAGGAAGGGTCTTTCTCGTAGTTGCACATCAAATCTAAGCTGTCTGATGTGTTTTACCAAAGTTATCAACATTTTTATGTTTGGCGTTCCGGAATCGACCTTATCTCAGGCTGAAAACGCGTTTTACACATTGTGCTATAACTTTGCAGGGAAGCTTCAGAACATGAAATGTTCACATCCCACTATAGCAGAAACGGTCTTTCTAGTAGTTGCACTTCAAATCTAAGCTGTCTGACGTGTTTTTCCAAAGTTATCAACATATTTTTGTTGGGCGTTCCGGAATCGACCTTATCTCAGGCTGATAACGCTTTTTACGCATTGTGCCATAACTTTGCAGGGAAGCTTCAGAAAATGAAATTTTCACGTCCCACTATACCAGAAAGGGTCTTTCTTGTAGTTGCACATCAAATCTAAGCTGTCTGAAGTGTTTTTCGAAAGTTTTCAACATTTTTATATTTGGCGTTCCTGAATCGACCTTATCTCAGGCTGAAAACGCGTTTTCTGCATTGTGCCATAATTTTGCAGGGAATCTTCTGAACATGAAATTTTCAACTGCCACTACAGCAGAAAAGGTCTTTCTAGTAGTTGCACGTCAAATCTAAGCTATCTGAAGTGTTTTTCCAAAGTTATCAACATTTTTATGTTTTGCATTCCAGAATCAACCTTATCTCTGGCTGAAAACGCGTTTTCTACATTGTGATATAACTTTGCAGGGAAACTTCAGAACACGAAATTTTCAACTCCCACTACAGCAGAAAGGGTCTTTCAAGTAATTGCACATCAAATCTAAGCTGTCTGAAGTGTTTTTCCAAAGTTATCAACATTTTTATGTTTGGCGTTCCGGAACCCACCTTATCTCAGGCTTTAAAACGCGTTTTCTGCATTGTGCCATAACTTTGCAGGGAAGCTTCAGAACATGAAATTTTAACCTGCCACTATAGCAGAAGGGGTCTTTCTCGTAGTTGCATATCAAATCTATGCGGTCTGAAGTGTTTTTCCAAAGTTATCAACATTTTTATGTTTGGCGTTCCTGAACCCACCTTATCTCAGGCTGAAAACAGGTTTTCTGCATTGTGCCATAACTTTGCAGGGAAGCTTCAGAACATGAAATTTTCACGTCCCACTATAGCAGAAAGGGTCTTTCTAGTAGTTGCACATCAAATCTAAGCTGTCTGAAGTGTTTTTCGAATGTTATCAACATTTTTACGTTTGGCGTTCCAGAATCGACCTTATCTCAGGCTGAAAACGGGTTGTCTGCATTGTGCCATAACTTTGCATGGAAGCTTCCGAACATGAAATTTTAACCTCCCACTGTAGCAGAAAGGGTCTTTCCAGTAGTTGCACATCAAATCTAAGCTGTCTGAAGTGTTTTTCCAAAGTTATCAACATTTTTATGTTTGGCGTTCCTGAATTGACCTTATCTCAGGCTGAAAACAGGTTTTCTGCATTCTGCCATAACTTTGCAGGGAAGCTTCAGAACATGAAATTTTCACGTCCCACTATAGCAGAAAGGGTCTTTCTAGTAGTTGCACATCAAATCTAAGCTGTCTGAAGTGTTTTTCGAATGTTATCAACATTTTTATGTTTGGCGTTCCAGAATCGACCTTATCTCAGGCTGAAAACGGGTTGTCTGCATTGTGCCATAACTTTGCATGGAAGCTTCCGAACATGAAATTTTAACCTCCCACAATAGCAGGAAGGGTCTTTCTCGTAGTTGCACATCAAATCTAAGCTGTCTGATGTGTTTTACCAAAGTTATCAACATTTTTATGTTTGGCGTTCCGGAATCGACCTTATCTCAGGCTGAAAACGCGTTTTACACATTGTGCTATAACTTTGCAGGGAAGCTTCAGAACATGAAATGTTCACATCCCACTATAGCAGAAACGGTCTTTCTAGTAGTTGCACTTCAAATCTAAGCTGTCTGACGTGTTTTTCCAAAGTTATCAACATATTTTTGTTGGGCGTTCCGGAATCGACCTTATCTCAGGCTGATAACGCTTTTTACGCATTGTGCCATAACTTTGCAGGGAAGCTTCAGAAAATGAAATTTTCACGTCCCACTATACCAGAAAGGGTCTTTCTTGTAGTTGCACATCAAATCTAAGCTGTCTGAAGTGTTTTTCGAAAGTTATCAACATCTTTATGTTTGGCGTTCCGGAACCCACCTTATCTCAAGGTGAAAAATCGTTTTCTGCATTGTGCCATAACTTTGCATGGAAGCTTCAGAACATGAAATGTTCACCTCCCACTGTAGCAGAAAGGGACTTTCTAGTAGTTGCACATCAAATCTAAGCTGTCTGAAGTGTTTTACCAAAGTTATCAACATATTTTTGTTGGGCGTTCCGGAATCGACCTTATCTCAGGCTGAAAACGCGTTTTACGCATTGTGCCATAACTTTGCAGGGAAGCTTCAGAAAATGAAATTTTCACGCCCCGTTATACCAGAAAGGGTCTTTCTTGTAGTTGCACATCAAATCTAAGCTGTCTGACGTGTTTTTCGAAAGTTATCAACATCTTTATGTTTGGCGTTCCGGAACCCACCTTATCTCAAGCTGAAAACGAGTTTTCTGCATTGTGACATAACTTTGCAAGGAAGCTTCAAAACATGAAATTTTCACCTCCCACTATAGCAGAACGGGTCTTTCTAGTAGTTGCACATCAAATCTAAGCTGTCTGAAGTGTTTTTCGAAAGTTATCAACAGTTTTATGTTTGGCGTTCCGGAATCGACCTAATCTCAGGATGAAAATGCGTTTTCTGCATTGTCCCATAACTTTCCAGGGAAGCTTCAGAACATGAAATTTTGACCTCCCACTATAGCAGAAAGGGTCTTTCTAGTAGTTGCACATCAAATCTCAGCAGTCTGAACTGTTTTTCGAAAGTTATCAACATTTTTATGTTTGACGTTCCAGAATCGACTTTATCTCAGGCTGAAAACGCGTTGTCTGCATTGTGCCATAACTTTGCATGGAAGCTTCCGAACATTAAATTTTATGCTCCAATATAGCAGAAAGGGTCTTTCTAGTAGTTGCACATCAAATCTAAGCTGTCTGAAGTGTTTTTCCAAAGTTATCAACATTTTTATGTTTGGCGTTCCGGAACCCACCTTATCTCAGGCTGAAAACGCGTTTTCTGCATTGTGCCATAACTTTGCAGGGAAGCTTCAGAACATGAAATGTTCACCTCCCACTATAGCAGAAAGTGTCTTTCTAGTAGTTGCACATCAAATCTAAGCTGTCTGAAGTGTTTTTCCAAAGTTATCAACATTTTTATGTTTGGCGTTCCGGAATTAACCTTATCTCAGGCTGAAAACGCATTTTCTCCATTGTGCCATAACTTTGCAAGGAAGCTTCAGAACATGAAATTTTCACCTCCCACTATACCAGAAAGGGTCTTTCTAGTAGTTGCACATCAAATCTAAGCTGTCTGAAGTGTTTTTTTAAAGTTATCAACATTTTTATGTTTGGCTTTCCGGAATCAACCTTATCTCAGGCTGAAAACGCGTTTTACGCATTCTGCCATAACTTTGCAGGAAAGCTTCAGAACATGAAATTTTCAACTGCCACTACAGCAGAAAAGGTCTTTCTAGTAGTTGCACGTCAAATCTAAGCTATCTGAAGTGTTTTTCCAAAGTTATCAACAATTTTATGTTTGGCATTCCAGAATCGACCCTATCTCTGGGTGAAAACGCGTTTTCTGCATTGTGATATAACTTTGCAGGGAAACTTCAGAACACAAAATTTTCAACTCCCACTACAGCAGAAAGGGTCTTTCAAGTAATTGCACATCAAATCTAAGCTGTCTGAAGTGTTTTTCCAAAGTTATCAACATTTTTATGTTTGGCGTTCCGGAACCCACCTTATCTCAGGCTTTAAAACGCGTTTTCTGCATTGTGCCATAACTTTGCATGGAAGCTTCAGAACATGAAATTTTAACCTGCCACTATAGCAGAAGGGGTCTTTCTCGTAGTTGCATATCAAATCTAAGCGGTCTGAAGTGTTTTTCCAAAGTTATCAACATTTTAATGTTTGGCGTTCCTGAACCCACCTTATCTCAGGCTGAAAACAGGTTTTCTGCATTGTGCCATAACTTTGCAGGGAAGCTTCAGAACATGAAATTTTCACGTCCCACTATAGCAGAAAGGGTCTTTCTAGTAGTTGCACATCAAATCTAAGCTGTCTGAAGTGTTTTTCGAATGTTATCAACATTTTTACGTTTGGCGTTCCAGAATCGACCTTATCTCAGGCTGAAAACGGGTTGTCTGCATTGTGCCATAACTTTGCATGGAAGCTTCCGAACATGAAATTTTAACCTCCCACTACAGCAGAAAAGGTCTTTCTAGTAGTTGCACGTCAAATCAAAGCTATCTGAAGTGTTTTTCCAAAGTTATCAACATTTTTATGTTTGGCATTCCAGAATCGACCTTATCTCTGGGTGAAAACGCGTTTTCTGCATTGTGATATAACTTTGCAGGGAAACTTCAGACCACAAAATTTTCAACTCCCACTACAGCAGAAAGGGTCTTTCAAGTAATTGCACATCAAATCTAAGCTGTCTGAAGTGTTTTTCCAAAGTTATCAACATTTTTATGTTTGGCGTTCCGGAACCCACCTTATCTCAGGCTTTAAAACGCGTTCTCTGCATTGTGCCATAACTTTGCATGGAAGCTTCAGAACATGAAATTTTAACCTGCCACTATAGCAGAAGGGGTCTTTCTCGTAGTTGCATATCAAATCTAAGCGGTCTGAAGTGTTTTTCCAAAGTTATCAACATTTTAATGTTTGGCGTTCCTGAACCCACCTTATCTCAGGCTGAAAACAGGTTTTCTGCATTGTGCCATAACTTTGCAGGGAAGCTTCAGAACATGAAATTTTCACGTCCCACTATAGCAGAAAGGGTCTTTCTAGTAGTTTCACATCAAATCTAAGCTGTCTGATGTGTTTTACCAAAGTTATCAACATTTTTATGTTTGGCGTTCCGGAATCGACCTTATCTTAGTCTGAAAACGCGTTTTACACATTGTGCAATAACTTTGCAGGGAAGCTTCAGAACATGAAATGTTCACATCCCACTATAGCAGAAACGGTCTTTCTAGTAGTTGCACATCAAATCTAAGCTGTCTGAAGTGTTTTTCAAAAGTTATCAACATTTTTATGTTTGGCGTTCCAGAATCGACCTTATCTCAGGCTGAAAACGCCTTTTACGCATTGTGCCATAACTTTGCAGGGAAGCTTCAGAAAATGAAATTTTCACGTCCCACTATACCAGAAAGGGTCTTTCTTGTAGTTGCACATCAAATCTAAGCTGTCTGAAGTGTTTTTCGAAAGTTATCAACATCTTTATGTTTGGCGTTCCGGAACCCACCTTATCTCAAGCTGAAAACGAGTTTTCTGCATTGTGCCATAACTTCTCAGGGAAGCTTCAGAACATGAAATGTTCACCTCCCACTATAGCAGAAAGGGTCTTTCTAGTAGTTGCACATCAAATCTAAGCAGTCTGAAGTGTTTTTCGAAAGTTATCAACATTTTTATGTTTGCCGTTTCAGAATCGACCTTATTTCAGGCTAAAAAAGCGTTGTCTGCATTGTGCCATTACTTTGCAGGGAAGCTTCCGAACATGAAATTTTAACCTCCCACTGTAGCAGAAAGGGTCTTTCCAGTAGTTGCACATCAAATCTAAGCTGTCTGAAGTGTTTTTCCAAAGTTATCAACATTTTTATGTTTGGCGTTCCTGAATTGACCTTATCTCAGGCTGAAAACAGGTTTTCTGCATTGTGCCATAACTTTGCAGGGAAGCTTCAGAACATGAAATTTTCTCGTCCCACTATAGCAGAAAGGGTCTTTCTAGTAGTTGCACATCAAATCTAAGCTGTCTGAAGTGTTTTTCGAATGTTATCAACATTTTTATGTTTGGCGTTCCAGAATCGACCTTATCTCAGGCTGAAAACGGGTTGTCTGCATTGTGCCATAACTTTGCATGGAAGCTTCCGAACATGAAATTTTAACCTCCCACAATAGCAGGAAGGGTCTTTCTAGTAGTTGCACATCAAATCTAAGCTGTCTGATGTGTTTTACCAAAGTTATCAACATTTTTATTTTTGGCGTTCCGGAATCGACCTTATCTCAGGCTGAAAACGCGTTTTACACATTGTGCAATAACTTTGCATGGAAGCTTCAGAACATGAAATGTTCACCTCCCACTGTAGCAGAAAGGGACTTTCTAGTAGTTGCACATCAAATCTAAGCTGTCTGAAGTGTTTTACCAAAGTTATCAACATATTTTTGTTGGGCGTTCCGGAATCGACCTTATCTCAGGCTGAAAACGCGTTTTACGCATTGTGCCATAACTTTGCAGGGAAGCTTCAGAAAATGAAATTTTCACCACCCACTATAGCAGAAAGGGTCTTTCTAGCAGTTGCACATCAAATCTAAGCTGTCTGAAGTGTTTTTCGAAAGTTATCAACATCTTTATGTTTGGCGTTCCGGAACCCACCTTATCTCAAGCTGAAAACGCGTTTTCTGCATTGTGCCATAACTTTGCTGGGAAGCTTCAGAACATGAAATTTTCACGTCCCACTATAGCAGAAAGGGTCTTTCTAGTAGTTGCACATCAAATCTAAGCTGTCTGAAGTGTTTTTCGAAAGTTATCAACATTTTTATGTTGGGCGTTCGGGAATCGACCTTATCTCAGGCTAAAAACGCGTTTTACGCATTGTGCCATGACTTTGCAGGGAAGCTTCAGAAAATGAAATTTTCACCACCCACTATAGCAGAAAGGGTCTTTCTAGCAGTTGCACATCAAATCTAAGCTGTCTGAAGTGTTGTTCCAAAGTAATCAACATTTTTATGTTGGGCGTTCGGGAATCGACCTTATCTCAGGCTAAAAACGCGTTTTACGCATTGTGCCAAGACTTTGCAGGGAAGCTTCAGAAAATGAAATTTTCACGTAGCACTATAGCAGAAAGGGTCATCCAAGTAGTTGCACATCAAATCTAAGCTGTCTGAAGTGTTTTTCGAAAGTTATCAACATTTTTATGTTTGGCGTCCCGGAACCCACCTTATCTCAAGCTGAAAACGCGTGTTCAGCATTGTGCCATAACTTTGCATGGAAGCTTCCGAACATGAAATTTTAACCTCCCACAATAGCAGGAAGGGTCTTTCTAGTAGTTGCACATCAAATCTAAGCTGTCTGATGTGTTTTACCAAAGTTATCAACATTTTTATTTTTGGCGTTCCGGAATCGACCTTATCTCAGGCTGAAAACGCGTTTTACACATTGTGCAATAACTTTGCAGGGAAGCTTCAGAACATGAAATGTTCACATCCCACTATAGCAGAAACGGTCTTTCTAGTAGTTGCACTTCAAATCTAAGCTGTCTGACGTGTTTTTCCAAAGTTATCAACATATTTTTGTTGGGCGTTCCGGAATCGACCTTATCTCAGGCTGAAAACGCTTTTTACGCATTGTGCCATAACTTTGCAGGGAAGCTTCAGAAAATGAAATTTTCACGTCCCACTATACCAGAAAGGGTCTTTCTTGTAGTTGCACATCAAATCTAAGCTGTCTGAAGTGTTTTTCGAAAGTTATCAACATCTTTATGTTTGGCGTTCCGGAACCCACCTTATCTCAAGGTGAAAAATCGTTTTCTGCATTGTGCCATAACTTTGCATGGAAGCTTCAGAACATGAAATGTTCACCTCCCACTGTAGCAGAAAGGGACTTTCTAGTAGTTGCACATCAAATCTAAGCTGTCTGAAGTGTTTTACCAAAGTTATCAACATATTTTTGTTGGGCGTTCCGGAATCGACCTTATCTCAGGCTGAAAACGCGTTTTACGCATTGTGCCATAACTTTGCAGGGAAGCTTCAGAAAATGAAATTTTCACCACCCACTATAGCAGAAAGGGTCTTTCTAGCAGTTGCACATCAAATCTAAGCTGTCTGAAGTGTTTTTCGAAAGTTATCAACATCTTTATGTTTGGCGTTCCGGAACCCACCTTATCTCAAGCTGAAAACGAGTTTTCTGCATTGTGACATATCTTCTCAGGGAAGCTTCAGAACATGAAATGTTCACCTCCCACTGTAGCAGAAAGGGACTTTCTAGTAGTTGCCAATCAAATCTAAGCTGTCTGAAGTGTTTTTAAAAAGTTATCAACATTTTTATGTTTGGCGTTCCGGAACCCACCTTATCTCAAGCTGAAAACGCGTTTTCTGCATTGTGCCATAACTTTGCTGGGAAGCTTCAGAACATGAAATTTTCACGTCCCACTATAGCAGAAAGGGTCTTTCTAGTAGTTGCACATCAAATCTAAGCTGTCTGAAGTGTTTTTCGAAAGTTATCAACATTTTTATGTTGGGCGTTCGGGAATCGACCTTATCTCAGGCTAAAAACGCGTTTTACGCATTGTGCCATGACTTTGCAGGGAAGCTTCAGAAAATGAAATTTTCACCACCCACTATAGCAGAAAGGGTCTTTCTAGCAGTTGCACATCAAATCTAAGCTGTCTGAAGTGTTGTTCCAAAGTAATCAACATTTTTATGTTGGGCGTTCGGGAATCGACCTTATCTCAGGCTAAAAACGCGTTTTACGCATTGTGCCATGACTTTGCAGGGAAGCTTCAGAAAATGAAATTTTCACGTACCACTATAGCAGAAAGGGTCATCCAAGTAGTTGCACATCAAATCTAAGCTGTCTGAAGTGTTTTTCGAAAGTTATCAACATTTTTATGTTTGGCGTCCCGGAACCCACCTTATCTCAAGCTGAAAACGCGTGTTCAGCATTGTGCCATAACTTTGCAGGGAAGCTTCAGAACATGAAATTTTCACCTCCCACTATAGCAGAAAGGGTCTTTCTAGTAGTTGCACATCAAATTGAAGCTGTCTGATGTGTTTTTCCAAAGTTATCAAGATTTTTATGTTTGGCGTTCCGGAATCGACCTTATCTCAGGCTGAAAACGCGTTTTACGCATTGTGCCATAACTTCTCAGGGAAGCTTCAGACCATGAAATTTTGACATCCCACTATAGCAGAAAGGGTCTTTCTAGTAGTTGCACATCACATCTAAGCTGTCTGAAGTGTTTTTCCAAAGTCATCAACATTTTTACGTTAGGCGTTCCGGAATCAACCTTATCTCAGGCTGAAAACGCGTTTCATGCATTGTGCCATAACTTTGCAGGAAAGCTTCAAAACATGAAAATTTCAATTCCCACTAAAGCAGAAAGGGTCTATCTTCTACCTGCACATCATATCTAAGCTGTCTGAAGTGTTTTCCAGTAGTTGCACGTCAAATCTAAGCTGTCTGAAGTGTTTTTCCAAAGTTATCAACATTTTTATGTTTGGCGTCCCGGAATCGACCTTATCTCAGGCTGAAAACGCGATTCACGCATTCTGCATTAACTTTGCAGGGAATCTTCAGAACATGAAATTTTCATATCCCACTATTGCAGAAAGGGTCTTTCTAGTAGTTGCACATCAAATCTAAGCTGTCTGACGTGTTTTTCGAAAGTTTTCAACATTTTTATATTTGGCGTTCCTGAATCGACCTTATCTCAGGCTGAATACGCGTTTTCTGCATTGTGCCATAACTTTGCAGGGAAGCTTCAGAACAAGAAATTTTCAACTCCCACTACAGCAGAAAGGGTCTTTCTAGTAGTTGCACGTCAAATCTAAGCTGTCTGAAGTGTTTTTCCAAAGTTATCAACATTTCAATGTTTGGCGTTCCTGAATCGACATTATCTTTGGCTGAAAACGCGTTTTCTGCATTCTGCCATAACATTGCAGGGAATCTTCAGAACATGAAATTTTCACCTCCCACTATAGCAGAAAGGGTCTTTCTAGTAGTTGCACATCAAACCTAAGCTGTTTGAAGTGTTTTTCCAAAGTTATCAACATTTTTATGTTTGGCGTTCCGGAATCAACCTTATCTCAGGCTAAAAACGCGTTTTACGCATTGTCCCATAACTTTGCAGGAAAGCTTCAGAACATGAAATTTTCAATTCCCTATGAAGCAGAAAGGGTCTTTCTCCTACTTGCACATCAATTCTAAGCTGTCTGAAGTGTTTTTCGAAAGTTTTCAACATTTTTATATTTGGCGTTCCTGAATCGACCTTATCTCAGGCTGAAAACGCGTTTTCTGCATTGTGCGATAACTTTGCAGGGAAGCTTCACAACATGAAATTTTAACCACCCACTGTAGCAGAAAGGCTCTTTCTAGTAGTTGCACATCAAATCTAAGCTGTCTGAAATGTTTTTTCCAAAGTCATCAACATTTTTATGTTTGGCGTTCCGGAACCCACCTTATCTCAGGCTGAAAACGCGTTTTCTGCATTGTGCCATAACTTTGCAGGAAAGCTTCAGAACATGACATTTTAACCACCCACTGTAGCAGAAATGGTCTTTCTAGTAGTTACACATCAAATCTAAGCTGTCTGAAGTGTTTTTCCAAAGTTATCAACATTTTTATGTTTGGCTTTCCGGAACCCACCTTATCTCAGGCTGAAAACGCGTTTTCTGCATTGTGACATAACTTCGCAGGGAACCTTCAGAACATGAAATTTTCATATCCCACTATTCCAGAAAGGGTCTTTCTAGTAGTTGCACATCACATCTAAGCTGTCTGAAGTGTTTTTCCAAAGTTATCAACATTTTTATGTTTGGCGTTCCGGAACCCACCTTGTCTCAGGCTGAAAACGCGTTTTCTGCCTTGTGCCATAACTTTGCAGGGAAGCTTCAGAACATTACATTTTCACATCCCACTATAGCAGAACGGGTCGCTCTAGTAGTTGCACATGAAATCTAAGCTGTTTGAAGTGTTTTTCCAAAGTTATAAAAATTTTTATGTTTGGCGTTCCGGAATCGACCTTATCTCAGGCTGAAAACGCGATTCACGCATTCTGCCATAACTTTGCAGGGAATCTTCAGAACAAGAAATTTTCATATCCCACTATTGCAGAAAGGGTCTTTCTAGTAGTTGCACATCAAATCTAAGCTGTCTGATATGTTTTTCCAAAGTTCTCAACATTTTTATGTTTGGCGTTCTGTAATCAACCTCATCTCAGGCTGAAAACGCATTTTACGCAATGTGCCATGACTTTGCAGGGAAGCTTCAGAACATGAAATTTTAACCTCCCACTATAGCAGAAAGGGTCTTTCTAGTAGTTGCACATCAAATCTAAGCTGTCGAAAGTGTTTTTCCAAAGTCATCAACATTTTTATGTTTGGCGTTTCGGGATCGACCTTATCTCCGGCTGAAAACGCGTTTTCTGCATTGTGCCATAACTTTGCAGGGAAGCTTCAGAACATGAAAATTTCACCTCCCACTAAAGCAGAAAAGGTCATTCTAGTAGTTGCACATCATATCTAAGCTGTCTGAAGTGTTTTTCCAAAGTCATCAACATTTTTACGTTAGGCGTTTCGGAACCCACCTTATCTCAGGCTGAAAACGCGTTTTACGTATTGTGCCATAACTTTGCAGGGAAGCTTCAGAACAGCGAATTTTCAACTCCCACTGTAGCAGAAAGGGTCTTTCTAGTAGTTGCACATCAAATCTAAGCTGTCTGAAGTGTTTTTCCAGTATTATCAACATTTTTATGTTTGGCGTTCCGGAATCAACCTTATCTCAGGCTCTAAACGCTTTTTTTGCATTGTGCCATAACTTTGGAGGGAAGCTTCAGAACTTGAAATTTTAACCTCCCACTGTAGCAGAAAGGGTCTTTCTAGGAGTTGCACATCAAATCTAAGCTGTCTGTAGTGTTTTTCGAAAGATATCAACATTTTTATGTTTGGCGTTCCGGATCGCACCTTATTGAAAACGCCTTTTCTGCATTGTGCCATAACTTTGCCGGGAAGCTTCAGAACATGAAATTTTCACCTCCCACGATAGCAGAAAGGGTCTTTCTAGTAGTTGCACATCAAATCTAAGCTGTCTGAAGTGTTTTTCAAAAGTTTTCAACATTATTATATTTGGCGTTCCGGAATCGACCTTTTCTCAGGCTGAAAATGCGTTTTCTGCATTGTGCCATAACTTTGAAGGAAAGCTTCAGAACATGAAAGTTTCACCTCCCACTATAGCAGAAAGGGTCTTTCTAGTAGTTGCACATCAAATCTAAGCTGCCTGAATTGTTTTTCCAAAGTTATCAACATTTTTATGTTTGGCGTTCCGGAACCCACCTTATCTCAGGCTGAAAACGCGTTTTCTGCATTGTGCCATAACTTTGCAGGGAAGCTTCAGAACATGAAATTTTCAATTCCCACTAAAGCAGAAAGGGTCTTTCTCCTACTTGCACATCAAATCTAAGCTGTCTGAAGTGTTTTTTGAAAGTTTTCAACATTTTTATGTTTGGCGTTCCTGAATCGACCTTATCTCAGGCTGAAAACGGGTTGTCTGCATTGTGCCATTGTGCCTTTGCATGGAAGCTTCAGAACATGAAATGTTCACCTCCCGCAATAGCAGAAAGGGTCTTTCTAGTAGTTGCACATCAAATCTAAGCTGTCTGTAGTGTTTTTCGAAAGATATCAACATTTTTATGTTTGGCGTTCCGGATCGCACCTTATTGAAAACGCCTTTTCTGCATTGTGCCATATCTTTGCCGGGAAGCTTCAGAACATGAAATTTTCACCTCCCACGATAGCAGAAAGGGTCTTTCTAGTAGTTGCACATCAAATCTAAGCTGTCTGAAGTGTTTTTTGAAAGTTTTCAACATTTTTATGTTTGGCGTTCCTGAATCGACCTTATCTCAGGCTGAAAACGCGATTTACGCATTCTGCCATAACTTTGCAGGGAATCTTCAGAACATAAAAATTTTATATCCCACTATAGCAGAAAGGGTCTTTCTAGTAATTGCACATCAAATCTGAGCAGTCTGAAGAGTTATTCAAAAGTTATCAACATTTTTATGTTTGGCATTACGGAAACAACCTTATCTCAGGCTGAAAACGTGTTTTCTGCATTGTGCCATAACTTTGCAGGGACGCTTCAGAACATGAAATTTTCACGTCCCATTATAGCAGAAAGGGTCTTTCTCATACTTGCACATCAAATCTAAGCTGTCTGAAGTGTATTTCAAAAGTTTTCAACATTATTATATTTGGCGTTCCGGAATCGACCTTATCTCAGGCTGAAAACGCATTTTCTGCATTGTGCCATCACTTTGCAGGAAAGCTGCAGAATATGAAATTTTCACCTCCCACTATAGCAGAAAGGGTCTTTCTAGTAGTTGCACATCAAATCGAAGCTGTTTGAAGAGTTTTTCCAAAGTTATCAACACTTTTATGTTTAGCGTTCCGGAATCGACCTTATCTCAGGCTGAAAACACGATTTAAGCATTCTGCCATAACTTTGCAGGGAAGCTTCAGAACATGAAATTTTCATATCCCACTATAGCAGAAAGGGTCTTTCTAGTAGTTGCACATCAAATCTAAGCTGTCTGAAGTGTTTTTCCAAAATTATCAACATTTTTATATTTGGCGTTCCGGAATTGACCTTATCTCAGGCTGAAAACGCGTTTTACGTATTGTGCCATAACTTTGCAGGGAAGCTTCAGAACATCGAATTTTCACCACCCACTATATCAGAAAGGGTCTTTCTAGTAGTTGGACATCAAATCTAAGCAGTCTGAGGTGTTTTCTGGAAGTTATCAACATTTTTATGTTTGCCGTACCGGAATCGACCTTATCTCAGGCTGAAAACGCGTTTTCTGCATTGTGCCATGACTTTGCAGGGAAGCTTCAGAACATGAAATTTTAATCTTGCGCTAGAGCAGAAAAGGTCTTTGTAGTAGTTGTATATCAAATCTAAGCTGTCTGAAGTGTTTTTCCAAAGTTATCAACATTTTAATGTTTAACGTGCCGGAACCCACCTTATCTCAGGCTGAAAACGCGTTTTCTGCATTGTGCCATAACTTTGCCGGGAAGCTACAGAACATGAAATTTTAACCTCCCACAATAGCATAAAGGGTCTTTCTAGTAGTTGCACATCAAATCTAAGCTGTCTGAATAGTTTTTCCAAAGTTATCAACATTTTTATGTTTGGCATTCCGGAATCGACCTTATCTCAGGCTGAAAACGAATTTTCGGAATTGTGCCATATCTTTGCCGGGAAGCTTCGGAACATGAAATTTTTACATCCCACTATAGCAGAAAGGGTCTTTCTAGTAGTTGCACATCAAATCTAAGCTGTCTGAAGTGTTTTTCCAGTATTATCAACATTTTTATGTTTGGCGTTCCGGAATCAACCTTATCTCAGGCTCTAAACGCTTTTTTTGCATTGTGCCATAACTTTTGAGGGAAGCTTCAGAACTTGAAATTTTAACCTCCCACTGTAGCAGAAAGGGTCATTCTAGTAGTTGCACATCAAATCTAAGCTGTCTGTAGTGTTTTTCGAAAGATATCAACATTTTTATGTTTGGCGTTCCGGAACCCACCTTATCTCAGGCTGAAAACGCGTTTTCTGCATTGTCCCACAACTTTGCAGGGAAGCTTCAGAACATGAAATTTTCACCCCCCACTATAGCAGAAAGGGTCTTTCGAGTAGTTGCACATCAAATCTAAGCTGTCTCAAGTGTTTCTCCAAAGTCATCAACATTTTTACGTTTGGCGTTCTGGAACCCGACTTATGTCAGGCAGAAAACGCGTTTTCTGCATTGTGCCATAACGTTGCAGGGAAGCTTCAGAACATGAAATTTGCACCTCCCACGATAGCAGAAAGGGTCTTTCTAGTAGTTGCACATCAAATCTAAGGTGTATGAAATGTTTTTCCAAAGTTATCATATTTTTATGTTTGGCGTTCTGGAATTGACCTTGTCTCTTGCTGAAAACGCGTTTTCTGCATTGTGCCATATCTTTGCAGGGAAGCTTCAGAACATGACATTTTCACGTCCCACTATAGCCGAAATGTTCTTTCTAGTAGTTGCACATCAAATCTCAGCTGTCTGAAGTGTTTTTCGAAACTTATCAACAATTTTATGTTTGGCATTCCGGAATCAACCTTATCTCAGGCTGAAAACGCGTTTTCTGCATTGTGCCATGACTTTGCAGGGAAGCTTCAGAACATGAAATTTTCACCTCCCATTATAGCAGAAAGGGTCTTTCTCATACTTGCACATCAAATCTAAGCTGTCTGAAGTGTTTTTTGAAAGTTTTCAACATTTTTATGTTTGGCGTTCCTGAATCGACCTTATCTCAGGCTGTAAACGCGTTTTCTGCATTGTGCCATAACTTTGGAGGGAAGCTTCAGAACATGAAATTTTAACCTGCCACTATAGCAGAAAGGGTTCTTCTAGTCGTTGCACATCAAATCTAACCTCTCTGAAGTGTTTTTCCAAAGTCATCAACATTCTTATGTTTGGCGTTCCGGAATCAACCTTATCTCAGGCTGAAAACGCGTTTTCTGCATTGTGCCATAACTTCGCAGGGAAGCTTCAGAACATGAAATTTTCACGTCCCACTATAGCAGAAAGGGTCTTTCTAGTAGTTGCACATCAAATCTAAGCTGTCTGAAGTGTTTTTCGAAAGTTATCAACATTTTTATGTTTGGCGTTCCGGAATCGACCTTTTCTCAGGATGAAAAATCGTTTTCTGCATTGTCCCATAACTTTGCAGGGAAGATTCTGAACATGAAATTTTCACGTCCCACTATAGCAGAAAGGGTCTTTCTAGTATTTGCACATCAAATCTAAGCTGTCTGAAGTGTTTTTCCAAAGTTATCAACATTTTTATGTTTGGCGTTCCGGAATCAACCTTATCTCAGGCTGATAACGCATTTTCTGCATTGTGCCATAACTTTGCAAGGAAGATTCAGAACATGAAATGTTCACCTCCCACTATAGCAGAAAGGGTCTTTCTAGTAGTTGCACATCAAATCTAAGCTGTCTGAAGTGTTGTTCCAAAGTGATAAACATTTTTACGTTTGGCGTTTCGGAACCCACCTTATCTCAGGCTGAAAACGCGTTTTCTGCATTGTGCCATAACTTCTCAGGGAAGCTTCAAAACATGAAATGTTCACCTCCCACTATAGCAGAAAGGGTCTTTCTAGTAGTTGCGCATCAAATCTAAGCTGTCTGAAGTGTTTTTCCAAAGTTATCAACATTTTTATGTTTGGCGTTCCGGAATCGACCTTATCTCATGCTGAAAACGCGTTTTCTGCATTGTGCCATAACTTCTCAGGGAAGCTTCAGAACATGAAATTTTGACCTCCCACTATAGCAGAAAGGGTCTTTCTAGTAGTTGCACATGAAATCTAAGCTGTCTGAAGTGTTGTTCCAAAGTTATCAACATTTTTACGCTTGGCGTTCCGGAACCCACCTTATCTCAGGCTGAAAACGCGTTTTACGCATTGTGCCATAACTTCTCAGGGAAGCTTCAGAACATGAAATGTTCACCTCCCACTATAGCAGAAAGGGTCTTTCTAGTAGTTGCACATCAGATCTAAGCTGTCCGAAGTGTTTTTCGAAAGTTATCAACATTTTTATGTTTGGCGTTCCGGAATCGACCTTATCTCAGGATGAAAAATCGTTTTCTGCATTGTCCCATAACTTTGCAGGGAAGCTTCAGAACATGAAATTTTCACCTCCCTCTAAAGCAGAAACGGTCTTTGTAGTAGTTGCACATCAAATCAAAGCTGTCTGAAGTGTTGGTCCAAAATTATCAACATTTTTACGTTTGACGTTCCGGAACCCACCTTATCTCAGGCTGAAAACGTGTTTTCTGCATTGTGCCATAACTTTGCAGGGAGGCTTCAGAACATTACATTTTAACCTCCCACTATAGCTGAAAGGGTCCTTCTAGTAGTTGCACATCAAATGTAAGATGTCTGAAGTGTTTTCACAAAGTTATCAACATTTTTTATGTTTGGCGTTCCGGAATCAACCTTATCTCAGGCAGAAAACGCATTTTCTGCATTGTGCCATAACTTTGCAAGGAAGATTCAGAACATGAAATTTTCACCTCCCACTATAGCAGAAAGGGTCTTTCTCGTAGGTGCACATCAAATCTAAGCTCTCTGAAGTGTTTTTCGAAAGTTATCAACATTTTTATGTTTGGCGTTCCGGAATCCACCTTATCTGAAGCTGAAAACGCGTTTTCTGCAATGTGCCATAACTTTGCAGGGAAGCTTCAGAACATGAAATGTCCACCTCCCACTATAGCAGAAAGGGTCTTTCTAGTAGGTGCACATCAAATCTAAGCTGTCTGAAGTGTTTTTCCAAAGTTATCAACATTTTTATGTTTGGCGTTCCGGAACCCACCTTATCTCAGGCTGAAAACGCGTTTTCGGCATTGTCCCATAACTTTGCAGGGAAGCTTCAGAACATGAAATTTTCACCTCCCTCTAAAGCAGAAACGGTCTTTGTAGTAGTTGCACATCAGATCTAAGCTGTCTGAAGTGTTTTTCGAAAGTTATCAACATTTTTATGTTTGGCGTTCCGGAATCGACCTTATCTCAGGATGAAAAATCGTTTTCTGCATTGTCCCATAACTTTGCAGGGAAGCTTCAGAACATGAAATTTTCACCTCCCACTATAGCAAAAAGGGTCTTTCTAGTAGGTGCACATCAAATCTAAGCTGTCTGAAGTGTTTTTCCAAAGTTATCAACATTTTTATGTTTGGCGTTCCGGAACCCACCTTATCTCAGGCTGAAAACGCGTTTTCGGCATTGTCCCATAACTTTGCAGGGAAGCTTCAGAACATGAAATTTTCAACTCCCTCTAAAGCAGAAACGGTCTTTGTAGTAGTTGCACATCAAATCAAAGCTGTCTGAAGTGTTGGTCCAAAATTATCAACATTTTTACGTTTGACGTTCCGGAACCCACCTTATCTCAGGCTGAAAACGTGTTTTCTGCATTGTGCCATAACTTTGCAGGGAGGCTTCAGAACATTACATTTTAACCTCCCACTATAGCAGAAAGGGTCCTTCTAGTAGTTGCACATCAAATGTAAGATGTCTGAAGTGTTTTCACAAAGTTATCAACATTTTTATGTTTGGCGTTCCGGAATCAACCTTATCTCAGGCAGAAAACGCATTTTCTGCATTGTGCCATAACTTTGCAAGGAAGATTCAGAACATGAAATTTTCACCTCCCACTATAGCAGAAAGGGTCTTTCTCGTAGGTGCACATCAAATCTAAGCTCTCTGAAGTGTTTTTCGAAAGTTATCAACATTTTTATGTTTGGCGTTCCGGAATCCACCTTATCTGAAGCTGAAAACGCGTTTTCTGCAATGTGCCATAACTTTGCAGGGAAGCTTCAGAACATGAAATGTCCACCTCCCACTATAGCAAAAAGGGTCTTTCTAGTAGGTGCACATCAAATCTAAGCTGTCTGAAGTGTTTTTCCAAAGTTATCAACATTTTTATGTTTGGCGTTCCGGAACCCACCTTATCTCAGGCTGAAAACGCGTTTTCGGCATTGTGCCATAACTTTGCAGGGAAGCTTCAGAACATGAAATTTTCACGTCCCACTATAGCAGAAAGGGTCTTTCTAGTAGTTGCACATCAAATCTAAGCTGTCTGAAGTGTTTTTCAAAAGTTATCAACATTTTTATGTTTGGCGTTCCGGAATCGACCTTATCTCAGGATGAAAAATCGTTTTCTGCATTGTGCCATAACTTCGCAGGGAAGCTTCAGAACATGAAATTTTCACGTCCCACTATAGCAGAAAGGGTCTTTCTAGTAGTTGCATATCAAATCTAAGCTGTCTGAAGTGTTTTTCGAAAGTTATCAACATTTTTATGTTTGGCGTTCCGGAACCCACCTTATCTCAGGCTGAAAAGGCGTTTTCGGCATTGTGCCATAACTTTGCAGGGAAGCCTCAGAACATGAAATGTTCACCTCCCACTATAGCAGAAAGGGTCTTTCTAGTAGTTGCACATCAAATCTAAGCTGTCTGAAGTGTTTTTCGAAAGTTATCAACATTTTTATGTTTGGCGTTCCGGAACCCACCTTATCTCAAGCTGAAAACGCGTTTTCTGCATTGTGCCATAACTTTGCAGGGAGGCTTCAGAACATGAAATGTTCATCTCCCACTATAGCAGAAAGGGTCTTTCTAGTAGTAGCACATCAAATCTAAGATGTCTGAAGTGTTTTCCGAAAGTTATCAACATTTTTATGTTTGGCGTTCCGGTATCGACCTTATCTCAGGCTGAAAACGCGTTTTACGCTTTGTGCCATAACTTTGCAGGGAAGCTTCAGAAAATGAAATTTTCACCTCCCACTATTGCAGAAAGGGTCTTTCTCGTAGTTGCACATCAAATCTAAGCCGTCTGAAGTGTTTTTCCAAAGTTATCAACATTTTTATGTTTGGCGTTCCGGAACCCACCTTATCTCAGGCTGAAAAGGCGTTTTCGGCATTGTGCCATAACTTTGCAGGGAAGCCTCAGAACATGAAATTTTCACGGCCCACTATAGCAGAAAGGGTCTTTCCAGTAGTTGCACATCAAATCTAAGCTGTCTGAAGTGGTTTTCCAAAGTTATCAACATTTTTATGTTTGGCGTTCCGGAATCGACCTTATCTGACGATGAAAAATCGTTTTCTGCATTGTCCCATAACTTTGCAGGGAAGATTCTGAAAATGAAATTTTAACCTCCCACTTTAGCAGAAAGGGTCTTTCTAGTAGTTGCACATCAAATCTAAGATGTCTGAAGTGTTTTCCGAAAGTTATCAACATTTTTATGTTTGGCGTTCCGGTATCGACCTTATCTCAGGCTGAAAACGCGTTTTACGCATTGTGCCATAACTTTGCAGGGAAGCTTCTGAAAATGAAATTTTCACCTCCCACTATAGCAGAAAGGGTCTTTCTAGTAGTTGCGTATCAAATCTAAGGTGTCTGAAGTGTTTTTCGAAAGTTATCAACATTTTTATGTTTGGCGTTCCGGAATCGACCTTATCTCAGGATGAAAAATCGTTTTCTGCATTGTCCCATAACTTTGCAGGGAAGATTCTGAACATGAAATTTTCACATCCCACTACAGCAGAAAGGGTCTTTCGAGTATTTGAACATCAAATCTAAGCTGTCTGAAGTGTTTTTCGAAAGTTATCAACATTTTTATGTTTGGCGTTTCGGAACCCATCTTATCTCAAGCTAAAAACGCGTTTTCTGCATTGTGCCATAACTTTGCCTGGAAGCTTCCGAACATGAAATTTTAACCTCCCACTATAGCAGAAAGGGTCTTTCTAGTAGTTGCACATCAAATCTAAGCTGTCTGATGTGTTTTTCCAAAGTTATAAACATTTTTATGTATGGCGTTCCGGAATCTACCTTATCTCAGGCTGAAAACGCGTTTTCTGCATTGTGCCATCACTTTGCAGGGAAGCTTCAGAACATGAAATTTTCCCGTCCCACTATAGCAGAAAGGGTCTTTCTAGTAGTTGCACATCAAATCTAAGCTGTCTGAAGTGTTTTTCGAAAGTTATCAACATTTTTATGTTTGGCGTTCCGGAATCGACCTTATCTCAAGCTGAAAACGCGTTTTCTGCATTGTGCCATAACTTTGCAGGGAAGCTTCAGAACATGAAATGTTCACCTCCCACTATAGCAGAAAGGGTCTATCTAGTAGTTGCACATCAAATCTAAGCTGTCTGAAGTGTATTTCGAAAGTTAACAACATTTTTATGTTTGGCGTTCCAGAATCGACCTTATCTCAGGCTGAAAACGGGTTGTCTGCATTGTGCCATAACTTTGCATGGAAGCTTCAGAACATGAAATTTTCACCTCCCACTATAGCAGAAAGGGTCTTTCGAGTAGTTGCACATCAAATCTAAGCTGTCTGAAGTGTTTTTCGAAAGTTATCAACATTTTTATGTTTGGCGTTCCGGAATCGACCTTATCTCAGGATGAAAGATCGTTTTCTGCATTGTCCCATAACTTTGCAGGGAAGATTCAGAACATGAAATTTTCACGTCCCACCAAAGCAGAAAGGGTCTTTCTAGTATTTGCACATCAAATCTAAGCTGTCTGAAGTGTTTTTCCAAAGTTATCAACATTTTTATGTTTGGCGTTCCGGAACCCACCTTATCTCAGGCTGAAAACGCGTTTTCTGCATTGTGAGATAACTTTGCAGGGAAGCTTCAGAACATGAAATGTTCACCTCCCACTATAGCAGAAAGGGTCTTTCTAGTAGTTGCACATCACATCTAAGCTGTCTGAAGTGTTTTTCCAAAGTCATCAACATTTTTACGTTAGGCGTTCCGGAATCAACCTTATCTCAGACTGAAAACGCGTTTTACGCATTGTGCCATAACTTTGCAGGAAAGCTTCAGAACATGAAATTTTCAATTCCCACTAAAGCAGAAAGGGTCTATCTCCTACCTGCACATCAAATCTAAGCTGTCTGAAGTGTTTTTCCAAAGTTATCAACATTTTTATGTTTGGCGTTCCGGAACCCACCTTATCTCAGGCTGAAAACGCGTTTTCTGCATTGTGAGATAACTTTGCAGGGAAGCTTCAGAACATGAAATGTTCACCTCCCACTATAGCAGAAAGGGTCTTTCTAGTAGTTGCACATCACATCTAAGCTGTCTGAAGTGTTTTTCCAAAGTCATCAACATTTTTACGTTAGGCGTTCCGGAATCAACCTTATCTGACGATGAAAAATCGTTTTCTGCATTGTCCCATAACTTTGCAGGGAAGATTCTGAAAATGAAATTTTAACCTCCCACTTTAGCAGAAAGGGTCTTTCTAGTAGTTGCACATCAAATCTAAGATGTCTGAAGTGTTTTCCGAAAGTTATCAACATTTTTATGTTTGGCGTTCCGGTATCGACCTTATCTCAGGCTGAAAACGCGTTTTACGCATTGTGCCATAACTTTGCAGGGAAGCTTCTGAAAATGAAATTTTCACCTCCCACTATAGCAGAAAGGGTCTTTCTAGTAGTTGCATATCAAATCTAAGGTGTCTGAAGTGTTTTTCGAAAGTTATCAACATTTTTATGTTTGGCGTTCCGGAATCGACCTTATCTCAGGATGAAAAATCGTTTTCTGCATTGTCCCATAACTTTGCAGGGAAGATTCTGAACATGAAATTTTCACATCCCACTACAGCAGAAAGGGTCTTTCGAGTATTTGAACATCAAATCTAAGCTGTCTGAAGTGTTTTTCGAAAGTTATCAACATTTTTATGTTTGGCGTTTCGGAACCCATCTTATCTCAAGCTAAAAACGCGTTTTCTGCATTGTGCCATAACTTTGCCTGGAAGCTTCCGAACATGAAATTTTAACCTCCCACTATAGCAGAAAGGGTCTTTCTAGTAGTTGCACATCAAATCTAAGCTGTCTGATGTGTTTTTCCAAAGTTATAAACATTTTTATGTATGGCGTTCCGGAATCGACCTTATCTCAAGCTGAAAACGCGTTTTCTGCATTGTGCCATAACTTTGCAGGGAAGCTTCAGAACATGAAATGTTCACCTCCCACTATAGCAGAAAGGGTCTATCTAGTAGTTGCACATCAAATCTAAGCTGTCTGAAGTGTATTTCGAAAGTTAACAACATTTTTATGTTTGGCGTTCCAGAATCGACCTTATCTCAGGCTGAAAACGGGTTGTCTGCATTGTGCCATAACTTTGCATGGAAGCTTCAGAACATGAAAATTTCACCTCCCACTATAGCAGAAAGGGTCTTTCGAGTAGTTGCACATCAAATCTAAGCTGTCTGAAGTGTTTTTCGAAAGTTATCAACATTTTTATGTTTGGCGTTCCGGAATCGACCTTATCTCAGGATGAAAGATCGTTTTCTGCATTGTCCCATAACTTTGCAGGGAAGATTCAGAACATGAAATTTTCACGTCCCACCAAAGCAGAAAGGGTCTTTCTAGTATTTGCACATCAAATCTAAGCTGTCTGAAGTGTTTTTCCAAAGTTATCAACATTTTTATGTTTGGCGTTCCGGAACCCACCTTATCTCAGGCTGAAAACGCGTTTTCTGCATTGTGAGATAACTTTGCAGGGAAGCTTCAGAACATGAAATGTTCACCTCCCACTATAGCAGAAAGGGTCTTTCTAGTAGTTGCACATCACATCTAAGCTGTCTGAAGTGTTTTTCCAAAGTCATCAACATTTTTACGTTAGGCGTTCCGGAATCAACCTTATCTCAGACTGAAAACGCGTTTTACGCATTGTGCCATAACTTTGCAGGAAAGCTTCAGAACATGAAATTTTCAATTCCCACTAAAGCAGAAAGGGTCTATCTCCTACCTGCACATCAAATCTAAGCTGTCTGAAGTGTTTTCTAGTAGTTGCACGTCAAATCTAAGCTGTCTGAAGTGTTTTTCGAAAGTTATCAACATTTTTATGTTTCGCGTTCCAGAATGGACCTTATCTCAGGCTGAAAACGCGTTGTCTGCATTGTGCCATAACGTTGCAGGGAAGCTTCCGAACATGAAATTTTAACCTCCCACTTTAGCAGAAAGGGTCTTTCTAGTAGTTGCACATCAAATCTAAGCTGTCTGAAGTGTTTTTCCAAAGTTATCAACATTTTTATGTTTGGCGTTCCGGAACCCACCTTATCTCAGGATGAAAAATCGTTTTCTACATTGTCCC
The DNA here is from genome assembly GCF_027744825.2 of Synchiropus splendidus. NCBI lineage: Eukaryota > Metazoa > Chordata > Actinopteri > Syngnathiformes > Callionymidae > Synchiropus > Synchiropus splendidus. Next base: position 805,726 of record NW_026527058.1, read on the forward strand.
ATAACTTTGCAGGGAAGATTCTGAACATGAAATTTTCACATCCCACTATAGCAGAAAGGGTCTGTCTAGTATTTGAACATCAAATCTAAGCTGTCTGAAGTGTTTTTCGAAAGTTATCAACATTTTTATGTTTGGCGTTCCGGAACCCATCTTATCTCAAGCTAAAAACGCGTTTTCTGCATTGTGCCATAACTTTGCCTGCAAGCTTCCGAACATGAAATTTTAACCTCCCACTATAGCAGAAAGGGTCTTTCTTGTAGTTGCACATCAAATCTAAGCTGTCTGATGTGTTTTTCCAAAGTTATAAACATTTTTATGTATGGCGTTCCGGAATCTACCTTATCTCTGGCTGAAAACGCGTTTTCTGCATTGTGCCATAACTTTGCAAGGGAGCTTCAGAACATGAAATTTTCACCTCCCACTATAGCAGAAAGGGTTTTTCTAGTAGTTGCACACCAAATCTAAGCTGTCAGATGTGTTTTTCCAAAGTTATAAACATTTTTATGTGTGGCGTTCCGGAATCTACCTTATCTCAGGCTGAAAACGCGTTTTCTGCATTGTGCCATCACTTTGCAGGGAAGCTTCAGAACATGAAATGTTCACCTCCCACTAAAGCAGAAAGGGTCTTTCTAGTAGTTGCAAATCAAATCTAAGCTGTCTGAAGTGTTTTTCGAAAGTTATCAACATTTTTATGTTTCGCGTTCCAGAATCGACCTTATCTCAGGCTGAAAACGCGTTTTCTGCATTGTGCCATAACTTTGCATGGAAGCTTCAGAACATGAAATTTTCACCTCCCACTATAGCAGAAAGGGTCTTTCGAGTAGTTGCACATCAAATCTAAGCTGTCTCAAGTGTTTTCTAGTAGTTACACGTCAAATCTAAGCTGTCTGAAGTGTTTTTCCAAAGTTATCAACATTTTAATGTTTGGCGTCCCGGAATCGACCTTATCTCAGGCTGAAAACGCGATTCACGCATTCTGCATTAACTTTGCAGGGAATCTTCAGAACATGAAATTTTCATATCCCACTATTGTAGAAAGGGTCTTTCTCGTAGTTGCACATCAAATCTAAGCTGTCTGACGTGTTTTTCGAAAGTTTTCAACATTTTTATATTTGGCGTTCCTGAATCGACCTAATCTCAGTCTGAATACGCGTTTTCTGCATTGTGCCATAACTTTGCAGGGACGCTTCAGAACAAGAAATTTACAACTCCCACTACAGCAGAAAGGGTCTTTCTAGTAGTTGCACGTCAAATCTAAGCTGTCTGAAGTGTTTTTCCAAAGTTATCAACATTTTTATGTTTGGCGTTCCAGAATCGACCTTATCTCTGGCTGAAAACGCGTTTTCTGCATTGTGATATAACTTTGCAGGGAAACTTCAGAACATGAAATTTTCACATCCCACTATAGCAGAAAGGGTCTTTATAGTAGTTGCACATCAAATCTAAGCTGTCTGAAGTGTTTTTCCAAAGTTATCAACATTTTTATGTTGGGCGTTCGGGAATCGACCTTATCTCAAGCTGAAAACGCGTTTTCTGCATTGTGCCATAACTTTGCAGGGAAGCTTGAGAACATGAAATGTTCACCTCCCACTATTGCAGAAAGGGTCTTTCTAGTAGTTGCACATCAAATCTAAGCTGTCTGAAGTGTTTTTCGAAAGTTATCAACATTTTTATGTTTCGCGTTCCAGAATCGACCTTATCTCAGGCTGAAAACGCGTTTTCTGCATTGTTCCATAACTTTGCATGGAAGCTTCAGAACATGAAATTTTCACCTCCCACTATAGCAGAAAGGGTCTTTCGAGTAGTTGCACATCAAATCTAAGCTGTCTGAAGTGTTTTTCGAAAGTTATCAACATTTTTATGTTTGGCGTTCCGGAATCGACCTTATCTCAGGATGAAAGATCGTTTTCTGCATTGTCCCATAACTTTGCAGGGAAGATTCAGAACATGAAATTTTCACGTCCCACCATAGCAGAAAGGGTCTTTCTAGTATTTGCACATCAAATCTAAGCTGTCTGAAGTGTTTTTCCAAAGTTATCAACATTTTTATGTTTGGCGTTCCGGAACCCACCTTATCTCAGGCTGAAAACGCGTTTTCTGCATTGTGAGATAACTTTGCAGGGAAGCTTCAGAACATGAAATGTTCACCTCCCACTATAGCAGAAAGGGTCTTTCTAGTAGTTGCACATCACATCTAAGCTGTCTGAAGTGTTTTTCCAAAGTCATCAACATTTTTACGTTAGGCGTTCCGGAATCAACCTTATCTCAGACTGAAAACGCGTTTTACGCATTGTGCCATGACTTTGCAGGAAAGCTTCAGAACATGAAATTTTCAATTCCCACTAAAGCAGAAAGGGTCTATCTCCTACCTGCTCATCAAATCTAAGCTGTCTGAAGTGTTTTCTAGTAGTTGCACGTCAAATCTAAGCTGTCTAAAGTGTTTTTCGAAAGTTATCAACATTTTTATGTTTCGCGTTCCAGAATGGACCTTATCTCAGGCTGAAAACGCGTTGTCTGCATTGTGCCATAACTTTGCAGGGAAGCTTCCGAACATGAAATTTTAACCTCCCACTTTAGCAGAAAGGGTCTTTCTAGTAGTTGCACACCAAATCTAAGATGTCTGAAGTGTTTTCCGAAAGTTATCAACATTTTTATGTTTGGCGTTCCGGAACCCATCTTATCTCAAGCTAAAAACGCGTTTTCTGCATTGTGCCATAACTTTGCCTGGAAGCTTCCGAACATGAAATTTTAACCTCCCACTATAGCAGAAAGGGTCTTTCTAGTAGTTGCACATCAAATCTAAGCTGTCTGATGTGTTTTTCCAAAGTTATAAACATTTTTATGTATGGCGTTCCGGAATCTACCTTTTCTCGGGCTGAAAACGCGTTTTCTGCATTGTGCCATAACTTTGCAAGGGAGCTTCAGAACATGAAATTTTCACCTCCCACTATAGCAGAAAGGGTTTTTCTAGTAGTTGCACATCAAATCTAAGCTGTCAGATGTGTTTTTCCAAAGTTATAAACATTTTTATGTGTGGCGTTCCGGAATCTACCTTATCTCAGGCTGAAAACGCGTTTTCTGCATTGTGCCATCACTTTGCAGGGAAGCTTCAGAACATGACATTTTCCCGTCCCACTATAGCAGAAAGGGTCTTTCTAGTAGTTGCACATCAAATCTAAGCTGTCTGAAGTGTTTTTCGAAAGTTATCAACCTTTTTATGTTTGGCGTTCCGGAATCGACCTTATCTCAAGCTGAAAACGCGTTTTCTGCATTGTGCCATAACTTTGCAGGGAAGCTTCAGAACATGAAATGTTCACCTCCCACTATAGCAGAAAGGGTCTATCTAGTAGTTGCACATCAAATCTAAGCTGTCTGAAGTGTATTTCGAAAGTTAACAACATTTTTATGTTTGGCGTTCCAGAATCGACCTTATCTCAGGCTGAAAACGGGTTGTCTGCATTGTGCCATAACTTTGCATGGAAGCTTCAGAACATGAAATGTTCACCTCCCACTATAGCAGAAAGGGTCTTTCTAGTAGTTGCACATCAAATCTAAGCTGTCTGAAGTGTTTTTCGAAAGTTATCAACATTTTTATGTTTCGCGTTCCAGAATCGACCTTATCTCAGGCTGAAAACGCGTTTTCTGCATTGTGCCATAACTTTGCATGGAAGCTTCAGAACATGAAATTTTCACCTCCCACTATAGCAGAAAGGTTCTTTCGAGTAGTTGCACATCAAATCTAAGCTGTCTGAAGTGTTTTTCGAAAGTTATCAACATTTTTATGCTTGGCGTTCCGGAATCGACGTTATCTCAGGATGAAAGATCGTTTTCTGCATTGTCCCATAACTTTGCAGGGAAGATTCAGAACATGAAATTTTCACGTCCCACCATAGCAGAAAGGGTCTTTCTAGTATTTGCACATCAAATCTAAGCTGTCTGAAGTGTTTTTCCAAAGTCATCAACATTTTTACGTTAGGCGTTCCGGAATCAACCTTATCTCAGACTGAAAACAAGTTTTACGCATTGTGCCATAACTTTGCAGGAAAGCTTCAGAACATGAAATTTTCAATTCCCACTAAAGCAGAAAGGGTCTATATCCTACCTGCACATCAAATCTAAGCTGTCTGAAGTGTTTTCTAGTAGTTACACGTCAAATCTAAGCTGTCTGAAGTGTTTTTCCAAAGTTATCAACATTTTTATGTTTGGCGTCCCGGAATCGACCTTATCTCAGGCTGAAAACGCGATTCACGCATTCTGCATTAACTTTGCAGGGAATCTTCAGAACATGAAATTTTCACATCCCACTATAGCAGAAAGGGTCTTTATAGTAGTTGCACATCAAATCTAAGCTGTCTGAAGTGTTTTTCCAAAGTTATCAACATTTTTATGTTTGCCGTTCCGGAACCCACCTTATCTCAGGCTGAAAACGCGTTTTCTGCCTTGTGCCATAACTTTGCAGGGAAGCTTCAGAACATAACATTTTCACATCCCACTATAGCAGAAAGGGTCTTTCTAGTAGTTGCACATGAAATCTAAGCTGTTTGAAGTGTTTTTCCAAAGTTATCAACATTTTTATTTTTGGCGTTCCGGAATCGACCTTATCTCAGGCTGAAAACGCGATTTACGCATTCTGCCATAACTTTGCAGGGAATCTTCAGAACATGAAATTTTCACCTCCCACTATAGCAGAAAGGGTCTTTCTAGTAGTTGCACATCAAACCTAAGCTGTTTGAAGTGTTTTTCCAAAGTTATCAACATTTTTATGTTTGGCGTTCCGGAATCAACCTTATCTCAGGCTAAAAACGCGTTTTACGCATTGTGCCATAACTTTGCAGGAAAGCTTCAGAACATGAAATTTTCAATTCCCTATAAAGCAGAAAGGGTCTTTCTCCTACTTGCACATCAATTCTAAGCTGTCTGAAGTGTTTTTCGAAAGTTTTCAACATTTTTATATTTGGCGTTCCTGAATCGACCTTATCTCAGGCTGAAAACGCGTTTTCTGCATTGTGCGATAACTTTGCAGGGAAGCTTCAGAACATGAAATTTTAACCACCCACTGTAGCAGAAAGGCTCTTTCTAGTAGTTGCACATCAAATCTAAGCTGTCTGAAATGTTTTTTCCAACGTCATCAACATTTTTACGTTTGGCGTTCCGGAACCCACCTTATCTCAGGCTGAAAATGCGTTTTCTGCATTGTGCCATAACTTTGCAGGAAAGCTTCAGATCATGAAATTTTAACCACCCACTGTAGCAGAAAGGGTCTTTCTAGTAGTTGCACATCAAATCTAAGCTGTCTGAAGTGTTTTTCCAATGTTATCAACATTTTTATGTTTGGCTTTCCGGAACCCACCTTATCTCAGGCTGAAAACGCGTTTTCTGCCTTGTGCCATAACTTTGCAGGGAAGCTTCAGAACATTCCATTTTCACATCCCACTATAGCAGAACGTGTCGCTCTAGTAGTTGCACATGAAATCTAAGCTGTTTGAAGTGTTTTTCCAATGTTATAAACATTTTTATGTTTGGCGTTCCGGAATCGACCTTATCTCAGGCTGAAAACGCGATTCACGCATTCTGCCATAACTTTGCAGGAAATCTTCAGAACATGAAATTTTCATATCCCACTATTGCAGAAAGTGTCTTTGTAGTAGTTGCACATCACATCTAAGCTGTCTGAAGTGTTTTTCCAAAGTAATAAACATTTTTATGTTTGGCGTTCCGGAATCGACCTTATCTCAGGCTGAATACGCGTTTTCTGCATTGTGCCATAACTGTGCAGGGAAGCTTCAGAACATGAAATTTTCACCTCCCACTGTAGCGGAAAGGGTCTTTCTCTTACTTGCACATCAAATCTAAGCTGTCTGAAGTGTTTTTCGAAAGTTTTCAACATTTTTATATTTGGCGTTCCTGAATCGACCTTATCTCAGGCTGAAAACGCGTTTTCTGCATTGTGCCATAACTTTGCAGGGAAGCTTCCGAACATGAAATTTTCACCTCCCACTATAGCAGAAAGGGTCTTTCTAGTAGTTGCACATCAAACCTAAGCTGTTTGAAGTGTTTTTCCAAAGTTATCAACATTTTTATGTTTGGCGTTCCGGAATCAACCTTATCTCAGGCTAAAAACGCGTTTTACGCATTGTGCCATAACTTTGCAGGAAAGCTTCAGAACATGACATTTTCAATTCCCTATAAAGCAGAAAGGGTCTTTCTCCTACTTGCACATCAATTCTAAGCTGTCTGAAATGTTTTTTCCAAAGTCATCAACATTTTTACGTTTGGCGTTCCGGAACCCACCTTATCTCAGGCTGAAAACGCGTTTTCTGCATTGTGCCATAACTTTGCAGGGAAGCTTCAGAACATGAAATTTTAACCACCCACTGTAGCAGAAATGGTCTTTCTAGTAGTTGCACATCAAATCTAAGCTGTCTGAAGTGTTTTTTCCAATGTTATCAACATTTTTATGTTTGGCTTTCCGGAACCTACCTTATCTCAGGCTGAAAACGCGTTTTCTGCATTGTGACATAACTTCGCAGGGAATCTACAGAACATGAAATTTTCATATCCCACTATTACAGAAAGGGTCTTTCTAGTAGTTGCACATCACATCTAAGCTGTCTGAAGTGTTTTTCCAAAGTTACCAACATTTTTATGTTTGGCGTTCCGGAACCCACCTTATCTCAGGCTGAAAACGCGTTTTCTGCCTTGTGCCATAACTTTGCAGGGAAGCTTCAGAACATTCCATTTTCACATCCCACTATAGCAGAACGGGTCGCTCTAGTAGTTGCACATGAAATCTAAGCTGTTTGAAGTGTTTTTCCAATGTTATAAACATTTTTATGTTTGGCGTTCCGGAATCGACCTTATCTCTGGCTGAAAACGCGATTCACGCATTCTGCCATAACTTTGCAGGAAATCTTCAGAACATGAAATTTTCATATCCCACTATTGCAGAAAGTGTCTTTGTAGTAGTTGCACATCACATCTAAGCTGTCTGAAGTGTTTTTCCAAAGTAATAAACATTTTTATGTTTGGCGTTCCGGAATCGACCTTATCTCAGGCTGAAAACGCGATTCACGCATTCTGCCATAACTTTGCAGGAAATCTTCAGAACATGAAATTTTCATATCCCACTATTGCAGAAAGTGTCTTTGTAGTAGTTGCACATCACATCTAAGCTGTCTGAAGTGTTTTTCCAAAGTTAATAACATTTTTATGTTTGGCGTTCCAGAATCGACCTTATCTCTGGCTGAAAACGCGTTTTCTGCATTGTCATATAACTTTGCAGGGAAACTTCAGAACATGAAATTTTCACATCCCACTATAGCAGAAAGGGTCTTTATAGTAGTTGCACATCAAATCTAAGCTGTTTGAAGTGTTTTTCCAAAGTTATCAACATTTTTATGTTTGCCGTTCCGGAACCCACCTTATCTCAGGCTGAAAACGCGTTTTCTGCCTTGTGCCATAACTTTGCAGGGAAGCTTCAGAACATAACATTTTCACATCCCACTATAGCAGAAAGGGTCTTTCTAGTAGTTGCACATGAAATCTAAGCTGTTTGAAGTGTTTTTCCAAAGTTATCAACATTTTTATTTTTGGCGTTCCGGAATCGACCTTATCTCAGGCTGAAAACGCGATTTACGCATTCTGCCATAACTTTGCAGGGAATCTTCAGAACATGAAAATTTCACCTCCCACTATAGCAGAAAGGGTCTTTCTAGTAGTTGCACATCAAACCTAAGCTGTTTGAAGTGTTTTTCCAAAGTTATCAACATTTTTATGTTTGGCGTTCCGGAATCAACCTTATCTCAGGCTAAAAACGCGTTTTACGCATTGTGCCATAACTTTGCAGGAAAGCTTCAGAACATGAAATTTTCAATTCCCTATAAAGCAGAAAGGGTCTTTCTCCTACTTGCACATCAATTCTAAGCTGTCTGAAGTGTTTTTCGAAAGTTTTCAACATTTTTATATTTGGCGTTCCTGAATCGACCTTATCTCAGGCTGAAAACGCGTTTTCTGCATTGCGCGATAACTTTGCAGCGAAGCTTCAGAACATGAAATTTTAACCACCCACTGTAGCAGAAAGGCTCTTTCTAGTAGTTGCACATCAAATCTAAGCTGTCTGAAATGTTTTTTCCAACGTCATCAACATTTTTACGTTTGGCGTTCCGGAACCCACCTTATCTCAGGCTGAAAACGCGTTTTCTGCATTGTGCCATAACTTTGCAGGGAAGCTTCAGAACATTCCATTTTCACATCCCACTATAGCAGAACCGGTCGCTCTAGTAGTTGCACATCTAATCTAAGCTGTCTGAAGTGTTTTTTGAAAGTTATCAACATTTTTATGTTTGGCGTTCCAGAATCCACCTTATCTGAAGCTGAAAACACGTTTTCTGCAATGTGCCATAACTTTGCAGGGAAGCTTCAGAACATGAAATGTTCACCTCCCACTATAGCAGAAAGGGTCTATCTAGTAGTTGCACATCAAATCTAAGCTGTCTGAAGTGTTTTTCGAAAGTTAACAACATTTTTATGTTTGGCGTTCCAGAATCGACCTTATCTCAGGCTGAAAACGGGTTGTCTGCATTGTGCCATAACTTTGCATGGAAGCTTCAGAACATGAAATGTTCACCTCCCACTAAAGCAGAAAGGGTCTTTCTAGTAGTTGCAAATCAAATCTAAGCTGTCTGAAGTGTTTTTCCAAAGTTATCAACTTTTTTATGTTTGGCGTTCCGGAACCCACCTTATCTCAGGCTGAAAACGCGTTTTCGGCATTGTGCCATAACTTTGCAGGGAAGCTTCAGAACATGAAATTTTCACGTCCCACTATAGCAGAAAGGGTCTTTCTAGTAGTTGCACATCAAATCTAAGCTGTCTGAAGTGTTTTTCAAAAGTTATCAACATTTTTAGGTTTGGCGTTCCGGAATCCACCTTATCTCAGGATGAAAAATCGTTTTCTGCATTGTGCCATAACTTCGCAGGGAAGCTTCAGAACATGAAATTTTCACGTCCCACTATAGCAGAAAGGGTCTTTCTAGTAGTTGCACATCAAATCTAAGCTGTCTGAAGTGTTTTTCGAAAGTTATCAACATTTTTATGTTTGGCGTTGCGGAACCCACCTTATCTCAAGCTGAAAACGCGTTTTCTGCATTGTGCCATAACTTTGCAGGGAGGCTTCAGAACATGAAATTTTCAATTCCCTATAAAGCAGAAAGGGTCTTTCTCCTACTTGCACATCAATTCTAAGCTGTCTGAAGTGTTTTTCGAAAGTTTTCAACATTTTTATATTTGGCGTTCCTGAATCGACCTTATCTCAGGCTGAAAACGCGTTTTCTGCATTGCGCGATAACTTTGCAGCGAAGCTTCAGAACATGAAATTTTAACCACCCACTGTAGCAGAAAGGCTCTTTCTAGTAGTTGCACATCAAATCTAAGCTGTCTGAAATGTTTTTTCCAACGTCATCAACATTTTTACGTTTGGCGTTCCGGAACCCACCTTATCTCAGGCTGAAAACGCGTTTTCTGCATTGTGCCATAACTTTGCAGGGAAGCTTCAGAACATTCCATTTTCACATCCCACTATAGCAGAACCGGTCGCTCTAGTAGTTGCACATCTAATCTAAGCTGTCTGAAGTGTTTTTTGAAAGTTATCAACATTTTTATGTTTGGCGTTCCAGAATCCACCTTATCTGAAGCTGAAAACACGTTTTCTGCAATGTGCCATAACTTTGCAGGGAAGCTTCAGAACATGAAATGTTCACCTCCCACTATAGCAGAAAGGGTCTATCTAGTAGTTGCACATCAAATCTAAGCTGTCTGAAGTGTTTTTCGAAAGTTAACAACATTTTTATGTTTGGCGTTCCAGAATCGACCTTATCTCAGGCTGAAAACGGGTTGTCTGCATTGTGCCATAACTTTGCATGGAAGCTTCAGAACATGAAATGTTCACCTCCCACTAAAGCAGAAAGGGTCTTTCTAGTAGTTGCAAATCAAATCTAAGCTGTCTGAAGTGTTTTTCCAAAGTTATCAACTTTTTTATGTTTGGCGTTCCGGAACCCACCTTATCTCAGGCTGAAAACGCGTTTTCGGCATTGTGCCATAACTTTGCAGGGAAGCTTCAGAACATGAAATTTTCACGTCCCACTATAGCAGAAAGGGTCTTTCTAGTAGTTGCACATCAAATCTAAGCTGTCTGAAGTGTTTTTCAAAAGTTATCAACATTTTTATGTTTGGCGTTCCGGAATCCACCTTATCTCAGGATGAAAAATCGTTTTCTGCATTGTGCCATAACTTCGCAGGGAAGCTTCAGAACATGAAATTTTCACGTCCCACTATAGCAGAAAGGGTCTTTCTAGTAGTTGCACATCAAATCTAAGCTGTCTGAAGTGTTTTTCGAAAGTTATCAACATTTTTATGTTTGGCGTTGCGGAACCCACCTTATCTCAAGCTGAAAACGCGTTTTCTGCATTGTGCCATAACTTTGCAGGGAGGCTTCAGAACATGAAATGTTCACCTCCCACTATAGCAGAAAGGGTCTTTCTAGTAGTTGCACATCAAATCTAAGATGTCTGAAGTGTTTTCCGAAAGTTATCAACATTTTTATGTTTGGCGTTCCGGTATCGACCTTATGTCAGGCTGAAAACGCGTTTTCGGCATTGTGCCATAACTTTGCAGGGAAGCTTCAGAACATGAAATTTTCACGTCCCACTATAGCAGAAAGGGTCTTTCCAGTAGTTGCACATCAAATCTAAGCTGTCTGAAGTGTTTTTCGAAAGTTATCAACATTTTTATGTTTGGCGTTCCGGAATCGACCTTATCTCTGGATGAAAAATCGTTTTCTGCATTGTCCCATAACTTTGCAGGGAAGATTCTGAACATGAAATTTTCACGTCCCACTATAGCAGAAAGGGTCTTTCTAGTATTTGAACATCAAATCTACGCTGTCTGAAGTGTTTTTCGAAAGTTATCAACATTTTTATGTTTGGCGTTCCGGAACCCATCTTATCTCAAGCTGAAAACGCGTTTTCTGCATTGTGCCATAACTTTGCAGGGAAGCTTCAGAACATGAAATTTTCCCGTCCCACTATAGCAGAAAGGGTCTTTCTAGTAGTTGCACATCAAATCTAAGCTGTCTGAAGTGTTTTTCGAAAGTTATCAACATTTTTATGTTTCGCGTACCGGAATCGACCTTATCTCAAGCTGAAAACGCGTTTTCTGCATTGTGCCATAACTTTGCAGGGAAGCTTCAGAACATGAAATGTTCACCTCCCACTATAGCAGAAAGGGTCTTTCTAGTAGTTGCACATCAAATCTAAGCTGTCTGAAGTGTTTTTCGAAAGTTATCAACATTTTTATGTTTTGCGTTCCAGAATCGACCTTATCTCAGGCTGAAAACGTGTTTTCTGCATTGTGCCATAACTTTGCATGGAAGCTTCAGAACATGAAATTTTCACCTCCCACTATAGCAGAAAGGGTCTTTCTAGTAGTTGCACATCAAATCTAAGCTGTCTGAAGTGTTTTTCGAAAGTTATCAACATTTTTATGTTTGGCGTTCCGGAATCGACCTTATCTCAGGATGAAAGATCGTTTTCTGCATTGTCCTATAACTTTGCAGGGAAGATTCAGAACATGAAATTTTCACGTCCCACCATAGCAGAAAGGGTCTTTCTAGTATTTGCACATCAAATCTAAGCTGTCTGATGTGTTTTTCGAAAGTTATCAACATTTTTATGTTTGGCGTTCCGGAACCCACCTTATCTCAAGCTGAAAACGGGTTTTCTGCATTGTGCCATAACTTTGCAGGGATGCTTCAGAACATGAAATTATCACGTCCACTATAGCAGAAAGGGTCTTTCTAGTAGTTGCATATCAAATCTAAGCTGTCTGAAATGTTCTTCGAAAGTTATCAACATTTTTATGTTTGGCGTTCCGGAACCCACCTTTTCTCAGGCTGAAAACGCGTTTTCTGCGTTGTGCCATAACTTTGCTGGGAAGCTTCAGAACATGAAATTTTAACCTCCCAGTATAGTAGAAAGGGTCTTTCTAGTAATTGCACATCAAATGTAAGCTGTCTGAAGTGTTTTTCCAGAGTTATCAACATTCCTATGTTTGGCGTTCCGGAATCAACCTTATCTCAGGCTGAAAACGTATTTTCTGCATTGTGCCATCACTTTGCAGGAAAGCTGCAGAATTTGAAATTTTCACCTCCCACTATAGCAGAAAGGGTCTTTCTAGTATTTGCACATCAAATCTAAGCTGTCTTAAGTGTTTTTCGAAAGTTATCAACATTTTTATGTTTGGCGTTCCGGAACCCACCTTATCTCAAGCAGAAAACGCGTTTTCTGCATTGTGCCATAACTTCGCAGGGAAGCTTCAGAACATGAAATTTTCTCGTCCCACTATAGCAGAAAGGGTCTTTCTAGTAGTTGCACATCAAATCTAAGCTGTCTGAAGTGTTTTTCGAAAGTTATCAACATTTTTATGTTTGGCGTTCCGGAATCGACCTTATCTCAGGATGAAAAATCGTTTTCTGCATTGTCCCATAACTTTGCAAGGGAAGATTCTGAACATGAAATTTTCACGTCCCACTATAGCAGAAAGGGTCTTTCTAGTATTTGCACATCAAATCTAAGCTGTCTGAAGTGTTTTTCCAAAGTTATCAACATTTTTATGTTTGGCGTTCCGGAATCAACCTTATCTCAGGCTGAAAACGCATTTTCTGCATTGTGCCATAACTTTGCAAGGAAGATTCAGAACATGAAATTTTCACCTCCCACTATAGCAGAAAGGGTCTTTCTCGTAGTTGCACATCAAATCTAAGCTGTCTGAAGTGATGTTCCAAAGTGATAAACATTTTTACGTTTGGCGTTTCGGAACCCACCTTATCTCAGGCTGAAAACGCGTTTTACGCATTGTGCCATAACTTCTCAGGGAAGCTTCAGAACATGAAATGTTCACCTCCCACTATAGCAGAAAGGGTCTTTCTAGTAGTTGCACATCAGATCTAAGCTGTCCGAAGTGTTTTTCGAAAGTTATCAACATTTTTATGTTTGGCGTTCCGGAATCGACCTTATCTCAGGATGAAAAATCGTTTTCTGCATTGTCCCATAACTTTGCAGGGAAGCTTCAGAACATGACATTTCCACCTCCCTCTAAAGCAGAAACGGTCTTTGTAGTAGTTGCACATCAAATCAAAGCTGTCTGAAGTGTTGTTCCAAAATTATCAACATTTTTACGTTTGACGTTCCGGAACCCACCTTATCTCAGGCTGAAAACGTGTTTTCTGCATTGTGCCATAACTTTGCAGGGAGGCTTCAGAACATGAAATTTTCACGTCCCACTATAGCAGAAAGGGTCTTTCTAGTAGTTGCACATCAAATCTAACCTGTCTGAAGTGTTTTTCAAAAGTTATCAACATTTTTATGTTTGGCGTTCCGGAATCAACCTTATCTCAGGCTGAAAACGCATTTTCTGCATTGTGCCATAACTTTGCAGGGAAGCTTCAGAACATGAAATTTTCAATTCCCACTAAAGCAGAAAGGGTCTATCTCCTACCTGCACATCAAATCTAAGCTGTCTGAAGTGTTTTCTAGTAGTTGCACGTCAAATCTAAGCTGTCTGAAGTGTTTTTCGAAAGTTATCAACATTTTTATGTTTCGCGTTCCAGAATGGACCTTATCTCAGGCTGAAAACGCGTTGTCTGCATTGTGCCATAACTTTGCAGGGAAGCTTCCGAACATGAAATTTTAACCTCCCACTTTAGCAGAAAGGGTCTTTCTAGTAGTTGCACATCAAATCTAAGATGTCTGAAGTGTTTTCCGAAAGTTATCAACATTTTTATGTTTGGCGTTCCGGTATCGACCTTATCTCAGGCTGAAAACGCGTTTTACGCATTGTGCCATAACTTTGCAGGGAAGCTTCTGAAAATGAAATTTTCACCTCCCACTATAGCAGAAAGGGTCTTTCTGGTAGTTGCACATCAAATCTAAGCTGTCTGAAGTGTTTTTCCAAAGTTATCAACATTTTTATGTTTGGCGTTCCGGAACCCACCTTATCTCAGGATGAAAAATCGTTTTCTGCATTGTCCCATAACTTTGCAGGGAAGATTCTGAACATGAAATTTTCACATCCCACTATAGCAGAAAGGGTCTTTCTAGTATTTGAACATCAAATCTACGCTGTCTGAAGTGTTTTTCGAAAGTTATCAACATTTTTATGTTTGGCGTTCCGGAACCCATCTTATCTCAAGCTGAAAACGCGTTTTCTGCATTGTGCCATGACTTTGCAGGGAAGCTTCAGAACATGAAATTTTCCCGTCCCACTATAGCAGAAAGGGTCTTTCTAGTAGTTGCACATCAAATCTAAGCTGTCTGAAGTGTTTTTCGAAAGTTATCAACATTTTTATGTTTCGCGTACCGGAATCGACCTTATCTCAAGCTGAAAACGCGTTTTCTGCATTGTGCCATAACTTTGCAGGGAAGCTTCAGAACATGAAATGTTCACCTCCCACTATAGCAGAAAGGGTCTTTCTAGTAGTTGCACATCAAATCTAAGCTGTCTGAAGTGTTTTTCGAAAGTTATCAACATTTTTATGTTTTGCGTTCCAGAATCGACCTTATCTCAGGCTGAAAACGCGTTTTCTGCATTGTGCCATAACTTTGCATGGAAGCTTCAGAACATGAAATTTTCACCTCCCACTATAGCAGAAAGGGTCTTTCTAGTAGTTGCACATCAAATCTAAGCTGTCTGAAGTGTTTTTCGAAAGTTATCAACATTTTTATGTTTGGCGTTCCGGAATCGACCTTATCTCAGGATGAAAGATCGTTTTCTGCATTGTCCTATAACTTTGCAGGGAAGATTCAGAACATGAAATTTTCACGTCCCACCATAGCAGAAAGGGTCTTTCTAGTATTTGCACATCAAATCTAAGCTGTCTGATGTGTTTTTCGAAAGTTATCAACATTTTTATGTTTGGCGTTCCGGAACCCACCTTATCTCAAGCTGAAAACGGGTTTTCTGCATTGTGCCATAACTTTGCAGGGATGCTTCAGAACATGAAATTTTCACGTCCACTATAGCAGAAAGGGTCTTTTTAGTAGTTGCATATCAAATCTAAGCTGTCTGAAGTGTTCTTCGAAAGTTATCAACATTTTTATGTTTGGCGTTCCGGAACCCACCTTATCTCAAGCTGAAAACGCGTTTTCTGCATTGTGCCATAACTTTGCAGGGAGGCTTCAGAACATGAAATGTTCACCTCCCACTATTGCAGAAAGGGTCTTTCTAGTAGTTGCACATCAAATCTAAGATGTCTGAAGTGTTTTCCGAAAGTTATCAACATTTTTATGTTTGGCGTTCCGGTATCGACCTTATCTCAGGCTGAAAACGCGTTTTACGCTTTGTGCCATAACTTTGCAGGGAAGCTTCAGAAAATGAAATTTTCACCTCCCACTATTGCAGAAAGGGTCTTTCTAGTAGTTGCACATCAAATCTAAGCCGTCTGAAGTGTTTTTCCAAAGTTATCAACATTTTTATGTTTGGCGTTCCGGAACCCAGCTTATCTCAGGCTGAAAACGCGTTTTCGGCATTGTGCCATAACTTTGCCTGGAAGCTTCCGAACATGAAATTTTAACCTCCCACTATAGCAGAAAGGGTCTTTCTAGTAGTTGCACATCAAATCTAAGCTGTCTGATGTGTTTTTCCAAAGTTATAAACATTTTTATGTATGGCGTTCCGGAATCTACCTTATCTCAGGCTGAAAACGCGTTTTCTGCATTGTGCCATCACTTTGCAGGGAAGCTTCAGAACATGAAATTTTCCCGTCCCACTATAGCAGAAAGGGTCTTTCTAGTAGTTGCATATCAAATCTAAGCTGTCTGAAGTGTTTTTCGAAAGTTATCAACATTTTTATGTTTGGCGTTCCGGAATCGACCTTATCTCAAGCTGAAAACGCGTTTTCTGCATTGTGCCATAACTTTGCAGGGAAGCTTCAGAACATGAAATGTTCACCTCCCACTATAGCAGAAAGGGTCTTTCTCGTAGGTGCACATCAAATCTAAGCTGTCTGAAGTGTTTTTCGAAAGTTATCAACATTTTTATGTTTGGCGTTCCGGAATCCACCTTATCTGAAGCTGAAAACGCGTTTTCTGCAATGTGCCATAACTTTGCAGGGAAGCTTCAGAACATGAAATGTCCACCTCCCACTACAGCAAAAAGGGTCTTTCTAGTAGGTGCACATCAAATCTAAGCTATCTGAAGTGTTTTTCCAAAGTTATCAACATTTTTATGTTTGGCGTTCCGGAACCCACCTTATCTCAGGCTGAAAACGCGTTTTCGGCATTGTGCCATAACTTTGCAGGGAAGCTTCAGAACATGAAATTTTCACGTCCCACTATAGCAGAAAGGGTCTTTCCAGTAGTTGCACATCAAATCTAAGCTGTCTGAAGTGTTTTTCGAAAGTTATCAACATTTTTATGTTTGGCGTTCCGGAATCGACCTTATCTCTGGATGAAAAATCGTTTTCTGCATTGTCCCATAACTTTGCAGGGAAGGTTCTGAACATGAAATTTTCACGTCCCACTATAGCAGAAAGGGTCTTTCTAGTATTTGAACATCAAATCTACGCTGTCTGAAGTGTTTTTCGAAAGTTATCAACATTTTTATGTTTGGCGTTCCGGAACCCATCTTATCTCAAGCTGAAAACGCGTTTTCTGCATTGTGCCATAACTTTGCAGGGAAGCTTCAGAACATGAAATTTTCCCGTCCCACTATAGCAGAAAGGGTCTTTCTAGTAGTTGCACATCAAATCTAAGCTGTCTGAAGTGTTTTTCGAAAGTTATCAACATTTTTATGTTTCGCGTACCGGAATCGACCTTATCTCAAGCTGAAAACGCGTTTTCTGCATTGTGCCATAACTTTGCAGGGAAGCTTCAGAACATGAAATGTTCACCTCCCACTATAGCAGAAAGGGTCTTTCTAGTAGTTGCACATCAAATCTAAGCTGTCTGAAGTGTTTTTCCAAAGTTATCAACATTTTAATGTTTGGCGTTCCGGAATCGACCTTATCTCAGGATGAAAGATCGTATTCTGCATTGTCCTATAACTTTGCAGGGAAGATTCAGAACATGAAATTTTCACGTCCCACCATAGCAGAAAGGGTCTTTCTAGTATTTGCACATCAAATCTAAGCTGTCTGATGTGTTTTTCGAAAGTTATCAACATTTTTATGTTTGGCGTTCCGGAACCCACCTTATCTCAAGCTGAAAACGGGTTTTCTGCATTGCGCCATAACTTTGCAGGGATGCTTCAGAACATGAAATTTTCACGTCCACTATAGCAGAAAGGGTCTTTCTAGTAGTTGCATATCAAATCTAAGCTGTCTGAAGTGTTCTTCGAAAGTTATCAACATTTTTATGTTTGGCGTTCCGGAACCCACCTTATCTCAAGCTGAAAACGCGTTTTCTGCATTGTGCCATAACTTTGCAGGGAGGCTTCAGAACATGAAATGTTCACCTCCCACTATAGCAGAAAGGGTCTTTCTAGTAGTTGCACATCAAATCTAAGATGTCTGAAGTGTTTTCCGAAAGTTATCAACATTTTTATGTTTGGCGTTCCGGAATCGACCTTATCTGACGATGAAAAATCGTTTTCTGCATTGTCCCATAACTTTGCAGGGAAGATTCTGAACATGAAATTTTTACGTCCCACGATAACAGAAAGGGTCTTTCCAGTAGTTGCACATCAAATCTAAGCCGTCTGAAGTGTTTTTCCAAAGTTATCAACATTTTTATGTTTGGCGTTCCGGAACCCAGCTTATCTCAGGCTGAAAACGCGTTTTCGGCATTGTGCCATAACTTTGCAGGGAAGCCTCAGAACATGAAATTTTCACGGCCCACTATAGCAGAAAGGGTCTTTCCAGTAGTTGCACATCAAATCTAAGCTGTCTGAAGTGGTTTTCCAAAGTTATCAACATTTTTATGTTTGGCGTTCCGGAATCGACCTTATCTGACGATGAAAAATCGTTTTCTGCATTGTCCCATAACTTTGCAGGGAAGATTCTGAACATGAAATTTTTACGTCCCACGATAACAGAAAGGGTCTTTCCAGTAGTTGCACATCAAATCTAAGCTGTCTGAAGTGTTTTTCGAAAGTTATCAACATTTTCATGTTTGGCGTTCCGGAACCCATCTTATCTCAAGCTAAAAACGCGTTTTCTGCATTGTGCCATAACTTTGCCTGGAAGCTTCCGAACATGAAATTTTAACCTCCCACTATAGCAGAAAGGGTCTTTCTAGTAGTTGCACATCAAATCTAAGCTGTCTGATGTGTTTTTCCAAAGTTATAAACATTTTTATGTATGGCGTTCCGGAATCTACCTTATCTCAGGCTGAAAACGCGTTTTCTGCATTGTGCCATCACTTTGCAGGGAAGCTTCAGAACATGAAATTTTCCCGTCCCACTATAGCAGAAAGGGTCTTTCTAGTAGTTGCATATCAAATCTAAGCTGTCTGAAGTGTTTTTCGAAAGTTATCAACATTTTTATGTTTGGCGTTCCGGAAACGACCTTATCTCAAGCTGAAAACGCGTTTTCTGCATTGTGCCATAACTTTGCAGGGAAGCTTCAGAACATGAAATGTTCTCCTCCCACTATAGCAGAAAGGGTCTATCTAGTAGTTGCACATCAAATCTAAGCTGTCTGAAGTGTATTTCGAAAGTTAACAACATTTTTATGTTTGGCGTTCCAGAATCGACCTTATCTCAGGCTGAAAACGGGTTGTCTGCGTTGTGCCATAACTTTGCATGGAAGCTTCAGAACATGATATTTTCACGTCCCACTATAGCAGAAAGGGTCTTTCTAGTAGTTGCTCATCAAATCTAACCTGTCTGAAGTGTTTTTCCAAAGTAATCAACATTCCTATGTTTGGCGTTCCGGAATCAACCTTATCTCAGGCTGAAAACGCATTTTCTGCATTGTGCCATCACTTTGCAGGAAAACTGCAGAATATTAAATTTTCACCTCCCACTATAGCAGAAAGGATCTTTCTAGTAGTTGCACATCAAATCTAAGCTGTTTGAAGTGTTTTTCCAAAGTTATCAACATTTTTATGTTTGGCGTTCCGGAATCAACCTCATCTCAGGCTGAAAACGCGTTTTACGCATTGTGCCATAACTTTGCAGGAAAGCTTCAGAACATGAAATTTTCACCTCCCACTATAGCAGAAATGGTCTTTCTAGTAGTTGTTCATCAAATCTATGCTGTCTGAAGTGTTTTTCGAAAGTTATCAACATTTTTATATTTGGCGTTCCGGAATCGACCTTATCTCGGGCTGAAAACGCGTTTTCTGCATTGTGCCATAACTTAGGAGGGACGCTTCAGAACATGAAATTTTCACCTCCCTCTATAGCAGAAAGGGTCTTTCTAGTACTTTCACGAGAAATCTAAGCTATCTGAAGTGTTTTTCCAAAGTTATCAACATTTTTATGTTTAGCGTTCCGGAATCGACTTCATCTCAGGCTGAAAATGTGTTTTCTGCATTGTGCTATAACTTTGCAGGGTAGCTTCAGAACATGAAATTTTCACCTCCCACTATAGCAGAAAGGGTCTTTCTAGTAGTTGCACTTCAAATCCAAACTGTCTGAAGTGTTTTTCGAATGTTATCAACATTTTTATGTTTGGCGTTCCGGAACCCACCTTATCTCAGGGTGAAAACGTGTTTTCTGCATTGTGCCATAACTTTGCAGGGACTCTTCAGAACAGGAAATTTTCACCTCCCTCTATAGCAGAATGGGTCTTTCTAGTACTTTCACGTGAAATCTAAGCTGTCTGAAGTGTTTTTCCAAAGTTATCAACATTTTTATATTTGGCATTCCGGAACACACCTTATCTCAGGCTGAAAACGTGTTTTCTGCATTGTGCCATAACTTTGCAGGGACGCTTCAGAACATGAAATTTTCACCTCCCTCTATAACAGAATGGGTCTTTCTAGTACTTTCACGTGAAATCTAAGCTGTCTGAAGTGTTTTTCCAAAGTTATCAACATTTTTATGTTTGGCGTTCCGGAACCCACCTTATCTCAGGCTGAAAACGCGTTTTCTGCATTGTGCCATAACTTTGGAGGGAAGCTTCAGAACATGAAATTTTCACCTCCCACTATAGCAGAAAGGATCTTTCTAGTAGTTGGACATCAACTCTAAGCTGTTTGAAGTGTTTTTCCAAAGTTATCAACATTTTTATGTTTGGCGTTCCGGAACCCACCTTATCTCAGGCTGAAAACGCGTTTTCTGCATTGTGCCATAACTTTGCAGGGAAGCTTCAGAACATGAAATTTTCAACTCCCACTATAGCAGAAAGGGTCTTTCTAGTAGTTGCACGTCAAATATAAGCTGTTTGAAGTGTTTTTCCAAAGTTATCAACATTTTTATGTTTGGCATTCCAGAATCGACCTTATCTCTGGCTGAAAACGCGTTTTCTGCATTGTGCCATAACTTTGCAGGGAAGCTTCAGAACATGAAATTTTCACCTCCCACTATAGTAGAAAGGGTCTTTCTAGTAATTGCACATCAAATGTAAGCTGTCTGAAGTGTTTGTCCAAAGTTATCAACATTTTTATGTTTGGCGTTCCGGAATCGACCTTATCTCTGGCTGAAAACGCGTTTTACGCATTGTGCCATAACTTTGGAGGGAAGCTTCAGAACATCAAATTTTCACCACCCACTATATCAGAAAGGGTCTTTCTAGTAGTTGGACATCAAATCTAAGCAGTCTGAGGTGTTTTCACGAAGTTATCAACATTTTTATGTTTGCCGTGCCGGAATCGACCTTATCTCAGGCTGAAAACTCGTTTTCTGCATTGTGCCATAACTTTGCAGGGAAGCTACAGAACATGAAATTTTAACCTCCCAAAATAGCATAAAGGGTCTTTCTAGTAGTTGCACATCAAATCTAAGGTGTATGAAGTGTTTTTCCAAAGTTATCATATTTTTATGTTTGGCGTTTTGGAATTGACCTTTTCTCATGCTGAAAACGCGTTTTCTGCATTGTGCCATAAATTTGCAGGGAAGTTTCCGAACATGAAATTTACACCTCCCACTATAGCCGAAATGTTCTTTCTAGTAGTTGCACATCAAATCTCAGCTGTCTGAAGTGTTTTTCGAAAGTTATCAACATTTTTATGTTTGGCATTCCGGAATCAACCTTATCTCAGGCTGAAAACGCGTTTTCTGCATTGTGCCATAACTTTGCAGGCAAGCTTCAGAACATGAAATTCTCACCTCCCATTATAGCAGAAAGGGTCTTTCTCATACTTGCACATCAAATCTAAGCTGTCTGAAGTGTTTTTCCAAAGTTATCAACATTTTTATGTTTGGCGTTCCGGAATCGACCTTATCTCAAGCTGAAAACGCGTTTTCTGCATTGTGCCATAACTTTGCAGGGAAGCTTCAGAACATGAAATGTTCACCTCCCACTATGGCAGAAAGGGTCTTTCTAGTAGTTGCACATCAAATCTAAGCTGTCTGAAGTGTTTTTCGAAAGTTAACATCATTTTTATGTTTCGCGTTCCAGAATCGACCTTATCTCAAGCTGAAAACGCGTTTTCTGCATTGTGCCATAACTTTGCATGGAAGCTTCAGAACATGAAATTTTCACGTCCCACTATAACAGAAAGGGTCTTTCTAGTATTTGCATATCAAATCTAAGCTGTCTGATGTGTTTTTCGAAAGTTATCAACATTTTTATGTTTGGCGTTCGGGAACCCACCTTATCTCAGGCTGTAAACGCGTTTTCTGCATTGTGCCATAACTTTGCAGGCAAGCTTCAGAACATGAAATTCTCACCTCCCATTATAGCAGAAAGGGTCTTTCTCATACTTGCACATCAAATCTAAGCTGTCTGAAGTGTTTTTCAAAAGTTTTCAACATTATTATATTTGGCGTTCGGGAACCCACCTTATCTCAGGCTGTAAACGCGTTTTCTGCATTGTGCCATAACTTTGGAGGGAAGCTTCAGAACATGAAATTTTAACCTGCCACTATAGCAGAAAGGGTTCTTCTAGTCGTTGCACATCAAATCTAACCTGTCTGAAGTGTTTTTCCAAAGTCATCAACATTCTTATGTTTGGCGTTCCGGAATCAACCTTATCTCAGGCTGAAAACGCGTTTTCTGCATTGTGCCATCACTTTGCATGGAAGCTTCAGAACATGAAATTTTAACCTCCCACTATAGCAGAAAGGTTCTTTCTAGTATTTGCATATCAAATCTAAGCTGTCTGATGTGTTTTTCGAAAGTTATCAACATTTTTATGTTTGGCGTTCCGGAACCCACCTTATCTCAAGCTGAAAAAGGGTTTTCTTCATTGTGCCATAACTTTGCAGGGATGCTTCAGAACATGAAATTTTCACCTCCCACTATAGCAGAAAGGGTCTTTCTAGTAGTTGCATATCAAATCTAAGCATTCTGAAGTGTTTTTCGAAAGTTATCAACATTTTTATGTTTGGCGTTCCGGAACCCACCTTATCTCAAGCTGAAAACGCGTTTTCTGCATTGTGCCATAACTTTGGAGGGAAGCTTCAGAACATGAAATTTTAACCTGCCACTATAGCAGAAAGGGTTCTTCTAGTCGTTGCACATCAAATCTAACCTGTCTGAAGTGTTTTTCCAAAGTCATCAACATTCTTATGTTTGGCGTTCCGGAATCAACCTTATCTCAGGCTGAAAACGCGTTTTCTGCATTGTGCCATCACTGTGCTGGAATGCTGCAGAATATGAAATTTTCACCTCTCACTATAACAGACAGGGTCTTTCTTGTAGTTGCACATCAAATCTAAGCTGTCTGAAGTGTTTTTCCAAAGTCATCAACATTTTTATGTTTGGCGTTCCGGAACCCACCTTTTCTCAGGCTGAAAACGCGTTTTCTGCGTTGTGCCATAACTTTGCCGGGAAGCTTCAGAACATGAAATTTTAACCTCCCACTATAGTAGAAAGGGTCTTTCTAGTAATTGCACATCAAATGTAAGCTGTCTGAAGTGTTTTTCCAGAGTTATCAACATTCCTATGTTTGGCGTTCCGGAATCAACCTTATCTCAGGCTGAAAACGCATTTTCTGCATTGTGCCATCACTTTGCAGGAAAGCTGCAGAATATGAAATTTTCACCTCCCACTATAGCAGAAAGGATCTTTCTAGTAGTTGCACATCAAATCTAAGCTGTCTGAAGTGTTTTTCGAAAGTTATCAACATTTTTATGTTTCGCGTTCCAGAATCGACCTTATCTCAGGCTGAGAACGCATTGTCTGCATTGTGCCATAACTTTGCATGGAAGCTTCCGAACATGAAATTTTAACCTCCCACTATAGCAGAAAGGGTCTTTCTAGTAGTTGCACATCAAATCTAAGCTGTCTGAAGTGTTTTTCGAAAGTTATCAACATTTTTATGTTTAGCGTTCCGGAACCCACCTTATCTCAGGCTGAAAACAGGTTTTCTGCATTGTGACATAACTTTGCAGGGAAGCTTCAGAACATGAAATTTTCCCGTCCCACTATAGCAAAAAGGGTCTTTCTAGTAGTTGCACATCAAATCTAAGCTGTCTGAAGTGTTTTTCGAAAGTTATCAACATTTTTATGTTTGGCGTTCCGGAATCGACCTTATCTCAAGCTGAAAACGCGTTTTCTGCATTGTGCCATAACTTTGCAGGGAAGCTGCAGAACATGAAATGTTCACCTCCCACTATGGCAGAAAGGGTCTTTCTAGTAGTTGCACATCAAATCTAAGCTGTCTGAAGTGTTTTTCGAAAGTTAACATCATTTTTATGTTTCGCGTTCCAGAATCGACCTTATCTCAGGCTGAAAACGCGTTTTCTGCATTGTGCCATAACTTTGCAGGGATGCATTAGAACATGAAATTTTCACCTCCCACTCTAGCTGAAAGGGTCTTTCTAGTAGTTGCATATCAAATCTAAGCTGTCTGATGTGTTTTTCGAAAGTTATCAACATTTTTATGTTTGGCGTTCCGGAACCCACCTTATCTCAAGCTGAAAAAGGGTTTTCTTCATTGTGCCATAACTTTGCAGGGATGCTTCAGAACATGAAATTTTCACCTCCCACTATAGCAGAAAGGGTCTTTCTAGTAGTTGCATATCAAATCTAAGCATTCTGAAGTGTTTTTCGAAAGTTATCAACATTTTTATGTTTGGCGTTCCGGAACCCACCTTATCTCAAGCTGAAAAGGCGTTTTCTGCATTGTGCCATAACTTTGCAGGGAAGCTTCAGAACATGAAATTTTCACGTCCCACTATAGTAGAAAAGGTCTTTCTAGTAGTTGCATATCAAATCTAAGCTGTCTGAAGTGTTTTTGGAAAGTTATCAACATTTTTATGTTTGGCGTTCCGGAACGCACCTTATCTCAAGCTGAAAACGCGTTTTCTGCATTGTGCCATAACTTTGCAGGGAGGCTTCAGAACATGAAATTTTAACCTCCCACTATAGCAGAAAGGGTCCTTCTAGGAGTTGCACATCAAATGTAAGATATCTGAAGTGTTTTCACAAAGTTATCAACATTTTTATGTTTGGCGTTACGGAATCGACCTTATCTCAGGCAGAAAACGCTTTTTACGCTTTGTGCCATAACTTTGCAGGGAAGCTTCAGAAAATGAAAATTTCACCTCCCACTATAGCAGAAAGGGTTTTTCTAGTAGTTGCACGTCAAATCTAAGCTGTCTGAAGTGTTTTTCGAAAGTTATCAACATTTTTATGTTTGGCGTTCCGGAATCAACCTTATCTCAGGCTGAAAACGCATTTTCTGCATTGTGCCATAACTTTGCAAGGAAGATTCAGAACATGACATTTTCACTTCCCACTATAGCAGAAAGGGTCTTTCTCGTAGTTGCACATCTAATCTAAGCTGTCTGAAGTGTTTTTCGAAAGTTATCAACATTTTTATGTTTGGCGTTCCAGAATCCACCTTTTCTGAAGCTGAAAACACGTTTTCTGCAATGTGCCATAAATTTGCAGGGAAGCTTCAGAACATGAAATGTTCACCTCCCACTATAGCAGAAAGGGTCTTTCTAGTAGGTGCACATCAAATCTAAGCTGTCTGAAGTGTTTTTCGAAAGTTATCAACATTTTTATGTTTGGCGTTCCGGAATCCACTTTATCTGAAGCTGAAAACGCGTTTTCTGCAATGTGCCATAACTTTGCAGGGAAGCTTCAGAACATGAAATGTTCACCTCTCACTATAGCAGAAAGGGTCTTTCTAGTAGGTGCACATCAAATCTAAGCTGTCTGAAGTGTTTTTCCAAAGTAATCAACATTTTTATGTTTGGCGTTCCGGAACCCACCTTATCTCAAGCTGAAAACGCATTTTCTGCATTGTGCCATAACTTCGCAGGGAAGCTTCAGACCATGAAATTTTCACGTCCCACTATAGCAGAAAGGGTCTTTCTAGTAGTTGCACATCAAATCTAAGCTGTCTGAAGTGTTTTTCGAAAGTTATCAACATTTTTATGTTTGGCGTTCCGGAACCCACCTTATCTCAAGCTGAAAACGCGTTTTCTGCATTGTGCCATAACTTTGCAGGGAGGCTTCTGAACATGAAATGTTCACCTCCCACTATAGCAGAAAGGGTCTTTCTAGTAGTTGCACATCAAATCTAAGCTGTCTGAAGTGTTTTTCCAAAGTTATCAACATTTTTATGTTTGGCGTTCCGGAATCAACCTTATCTCAGGCTGAAAACGCATTTTCTGCATTGTGCCATAACTTTGCAAGTAAGCTTCAGAACATGAAATGTTCAACTCCCACTATAGCAGAAAGGGTCTTTCTCGTAGGTGCACATCAAATCTAAGCTGTCTGAAGTGTTTTTCGAAAGTTATCAACATTTTTATGTTTGGCGTTCCGGAATCCACCTTATCTGAAGCTGAAAACGCGTTTTCTGCAATGTGCCATAACTTTGCAGGGAAGCTTCAGAACATGAAATGTTCACCTCCCACTATAGCAGAAAGGGTCTTTCTAGTAGGTGCACATCAAATCTAAGCTGTCTGAAATGTTTTTCCAAAGTTATCAACATTTTTATGTTTGGCGTTGCGGAACCCACCTTATCTCAGGCTGAAAACGCGTTTTCGGCATTGTGCCATAACTTTGCAGGGAAGCTTCAGAACATGAAATTTTCACGTCCCACTATAGCAGAAAGGGTCTTTCTAGTAGTTGCACATAAAATCTAAGCTGTCTGAAGTGTTTTCCGAAAGTTATCAACATTTTTATGTTTGGCGTTCCGGAATCGACCTTATCTCAGGATGAAAAATCGTTTTCTGCATTGTGCCATAACTTCGCAGGGAAGCTTCAGAACATGAAATTTTCACGTCCCACTAAAAGCAGAAAGGGTCTTTCTAGTAGTTGCACATCAAATCTAAGCTGTCTAAAGCGTTTTTCGAAAGTTATCAACATTTTTATTTTTGGCGTTCCGGAATTAACCTTATCT
Organism: Synchiropus splendidus; assembly: GCF_027744825.2. Classification (NCBI taxonomy): domain Eukaryota; kingdom Metazoa; phylum Chordata; class Actinopteri; order Syngnathiformes; family Callionymidae; genus Synchiropus; species Synchiropus splendidus. The sequence continues at coordinate 832,182 of NW_026527058.1, forward strand.
CAGGCTGAAAACGCATTTTCTGCATTGTGCCATAACTTTGCAAGGAAGATTCAGAACATGAAATTTTCACCTCCCACTATAGCAGAAAGGGTCTTTCTCGTAGTTGCACATCTAATCTAAGCTGTCTGAAGTGTTTTTCGAAAGTTATCAACATTTTTATGTTTGGCGTTCCAGAATCCACCTTATCTGAAGCTGAAAACACGTTTTCTGCAATGTGCCATAACTTTGCAGGGAAGCTTCAGAACATGAAATGTTCAACTCCCACTATAGCAGAAAGGGTCTTTCTCGTAGGTGCACATCAAATCTAAGCTGTCTGAAGTGTTTTTCGAAAGTTATCAACATTTTTATGTTTGGCGTTCCGGAATCCACCTTATCTGAAGCTGAAAACGCGTTTTCTGCAATGTGCCATAACTTTGCAGGGAAGCTTCAGAACATGAAATGTTCACCTCCCACTATAGCAGAAAGGGTCTTTCTAGTAGGTGCACATCAAATCTAAGCTGCCTGAAGTGTTTTTCCAAAGTTATCAACATTTTTATGTTTGGCGTTCCGGAACCCACCTTATCTCAGGCTGAAAACGCGTTTTCGGCATTGTGCCATAACTTTGCAGGGAAGCTTCAGAACATGAAATTTTCACGTCCCGCTATAGCAGAAAGGGTCTTTCTAGTAGTTGCACATCAAATCTAAGCTGTCTGAAGTGTTTTTCGAAAGTTATCAACATTTTTATGTTTGGCGTTCCGGAATCGACCTTATCTCAGGATGAAAGATCGTTTTCTGCATTGTCCTATAACTTTGCAGGGAAGATTCAGAACATGAAATTTTCACGTCCCACCATAGCAGAAAGGGTCTTTCTAGTATTTGCACATCAAATCTAAGCTGTCTGATGTGTTTTTCGAAAGTTATCAACATTTTTATGTTTGGCGTTCCGGAATCCACCTTATCTGAAGCTGAAAACGCGTTTTCTGCAATGTGCCATAACTTTGCAGGGAAGCTTCAGAACATGAAATGTTCACCTCCCACTATAGCAGAAAGGGTCTTTCTAGTAGGTGCACATCAAATCTAAGCTGCCTGAAGTGTTTTTCCAAAGTTATCAACATTTTTATGTTTGGCGTTCCGGTATCGACCTTATCTCAGGCTGAAAACGCGTTTTACGCTTTGTGCCATAACTTTGCAGGGAAGCTTCAGAAAATGAAATTTTCACCTCCCACTATTGCAGAAAGGGTCTTTCTAGTAGTTGCACATCAAATCTAAGCCGTCTGAAGTGCTTTTCCAAAGTTATCAACATTTTTAAGTTTGGCGTTCCGGAACCCAGCTTATCTCAGGCTGAAAACGCGTTTTCGGCATTGTGCCATAACTTTGCAGGGATGCCTCAGAACATGAAATTTTCACGGCCCACTATAGCAGAAAGGGTCTTTCCAGTAGTTGCACATCAAATCTAAGCTGTCTGAAGTGGTTTTCCAAAGTTATCAACATTTTTATGTTTGGCGTTCCGGTATCGACCTTATCTCAGGCTGAAAACGCGTTTTACGCATTGTGCCATAACTTTGCAGGGAAGCTTCTGAAAATGAAATTTTCACCTCCCACTATAGCAGAAAGGGTCTTTCTAGTAGTTGCACATCAAATCTAAGCTGTCTGAAGTGTTTTTCCAAAGTTAGCAACATTTTTATGTTTGGCGTTCCGGAACCCACCTTATCTCAGGCTGAAAACGTTTTTTCGGCATTGTGCCATAACTTTGCTGGGAAGATTCAGAACATGAAATTTTTACGTCCCACGATAGCAGAAAGGGTCTTTCCAGTAGTTGCACATCAAATCTAAGCTGTCTGAAGTGTTTTTCGAAAGTTATCAACATTTTTATGTTTGGCGTTCCGGAACCCATCTTATCTCAAGCTAAAAACGCGTTTTCTGCATTGTGCCATAACTTTGCCTGGAAGCTTCCGAACATGAAATTTTAACCTCCCACTATAGCAGAAAGGGTCTTTCTAGTAGTTGCACTTCAAATCTAAGCTGTCTGATGTGTTTTTCCAAAGTTATAAACATTTTTATGTATGGCGTTCCGGAATCTACCTTATCTCAGGCTGAAAACGCGTTTTCTGCATTGTGCCATCACTTTGCAGGGAAGCTTCAGAACATGAAATTTTCCCGTCCCACTATAGCAGAAAGGGTCTTTCTAGTAGTTGCATATCAAATCTAAGCTGTCTGAAGTGTTTTTCGAAAGTTATCAACATTTTTATGTTTGGCGTTCCGGAATCGACCTTATCTCAAGCTGAAAACGCGTTTTCTGCATTGTGCCATAACTTTGCAGGGAAGCTTCAGAACATGAAATGTTCACCTCCCACTATAGCAGAAAGGGTCTTTCTCGTAGGTGCACATCAAATCTAAGCTGTCTGAAGTGTTTTTCGAAAGTTATCAACATTTTTATGTTTGGCGTTCCGGAATCCACCTTATCTGAACCTGAAAACGCGTTTTCTGCAATGTGCCATAACTTTGCAGGGAAGCTTCAGAACATGAAATGTCCACCTCCCACTATAGCAAAAAGGGTCTTTCTAGTAGGTGCACATCAAATCTAAGCTATCTGAAGTGTTTTTCCAAAGTTATCAACATTTTTATGTTTGGCGTTCCGGAACCCACCTTATCTCAGGCTGAAAACGCGTTTTCGGCATTGTGCCATAACTTTGCAGGGAAGCTTCAGAACATGAAATTTTCACGTCCCACTATAGCAGAAAGGGTCTTTCCAGTAGTTGCACATCAAATCTAAGCTGTCTGAAGTGTTTTTCGAAAGTTATCAACATTTTTATGTTTGGCGTTCCGGAATCGACCTTATCTCTGGATGAAAAATCGTTTTCTGCATTGTCCCATAACTTTGCAGGGAAGATTCTGAACATGAAATTTTCACGTCCCACTATAGCAGAAAGGGTCTTTCTAGTATTTGAACATCAAATCTACGCTGTCTGAAGTGTTTTTCGAAAGTTATCAACATTTTTATGTTTGGCGTTCCGGAACCCATCTTATCTCAAGCTGAAAACGCGTTTTCTGCATTGTGCCATAACTTTGCAGGGAAGCTACAGAACATGAAATTTTCCCGTCCCACTATAGCAGAAAGGGTCTTTCTAGTAGTTGCACATCAAATCTAAGCTGTCTGAAGTGTTTTTCGAAAGTTATCAACATTTTTATGTTTCGCGTACCGGAATCGACCTTATCTCAAGCTGAAAACGCTTTTTCTGCATTGTGCCATAACTTTGCAGGGAAGCTTCAGAACATGAAATGTTCACCTCCCACTACAGCAGAAAGGGTCTTTCTAGTAGTTGCACATCAAATCTAAGCTGTCTGAAGTGTTTTTCGAAAGTTATCAACATTTTAATGTTTGGCGTTCCGGAATCGACCTTATCTCAGGATGAAAGATCGTTTTCTGCATTGTCCTATAACTTTGCAGGGAAGATTCAGAACATGAAATTTTCACGTCCCACCATAGCAGAAAGGGTCTTTCTAGTATTTGCACATCAAATCTAAGCTGTCTGATGTGTTTTTCGAAAGTTATCAACATTTTTATGTTTGGCGTTCCGGAACCCACCTTATCTCAAGCTGAAAACGGGTTTTCTGCATTGCGCCATAACTTTGCAGGGATGCTTCAGAACATGAAATTTTCACGTCCACTATAGCAGAAAGGGTCTTTCTAGTAGTTGCATATCAAATCTAAGCTGTCTGAAGTGTTCTTCGAAAGTTATCAACATTTTTATGTTTGGCGTTCCGGAACCCACCTTATCTCAAGCTGAAAACGCGTTTTCTGCATTGTGCCATAACTTTGCAGGGAGGCTTCAGAACATGAAATGTTCACCTCCCACTATAGCAGAAAGGGTCTTTCTAGTAGTTGCACATCAAATCTAAGATGTCTGAAGTGTTTTCCGAAAGTTATCAACATTTTTATGTTTGGCGTTCCGGTATCGACCTTATCTCAGGCTGAAAACGCGTTTTACGCTTTGTGCCATAACTTTGCAGGGAAGCTTCAGAAAATGAAATTTTCACCTCCCACTATTGCAGAAAGGGTCTTTCTAGTAGTTGCACATCAAATCTAAGCCGTCTGAAGTGTTTTTCCAAAGTTATCAACATTTTTATGTTTGGCGTTCCGGAACCCAGCTTATCTCAGGCTGAATACGCGTTTTCGGCATTGTGCCATAACTTTGCAGGGAAGCCTCAGAACATGAAATTTTCATGGCCCACTATAGCAGAAAGGGTCTTTCCAGTAGTTGCACATCAAATCTAAGCTGTCTGAAGTGGTTTTCCAAAGTTATCAACATTTTTATGTTTGGTGTTCCGGAATCGACCTTATCTGACGATGAAAAATCGTTTTCTGCATTGTCCCATAACTTTGCAGGGAAGATTCTGAACATGAAATTTTTACGTCCCACGATAGCAGAAAGGGTCTTTCCAGTAGTTGCACATCAAATCTAAGCTGTGTGAAGTGTTTTTCGAAAGTTATCAACATTTTCATGTTTGGCGTTCCGGAACCCATCTTATCTCAAGCTAAAAACGCGTTTTCTGCATTGTGCCATAACTTTGCCTGGAAGCTTCCGAACATGAAATTTTAACCTCCCACTATAGCAGAAAGGGTCTTTCTAGTAGTTGCACATCAAATCTAAGCTGTCTGATGTGTTTTTCCAAAGTTATAAACATTTTTATGTATGGCGTTCCGGAATCTACCTTATCTCAGGCTGAAAACGCGTTTTCTGCATTGTGCCATCACTTTGCAGGGAAGCTTCAGAACATGAAATTTTCCCGTCCCACTATAGCAGAAAGGGTCTTTCTAGTAGTTGCATATCAAATCTAAGCTGTCTGAAGTGTTTTTCGAAAGTTATCAACATTTTTATGTTTGGCGTTCCGGAATCGACCTTATCTCAAGCTGAAAACGCGTTTTCTGCATTGTGCCATAACTTTGCAGGGAAGCTTCAGAACATGAAATGTTCACCTCCCACTATAGCAGAAAGGGTCTATCTAGTAGTTGCACATCAAATCTAAGCTGTGTGAAGTGTATTTCGAAAGTTAACAACATTTTTATGTTTGGCGTTCCAGAATCGACCTTATCTCAGGCTGAAAACGGGTTGTCTGCATTGTGCCATTACTTTGCATGGAAGCTTCAGAACATGAAATGTTCACCTCCCACTATAGCAGAAAGGGTCTTTCTAGTAGTTGCACATCACATCTAAGCTGTCTGAAGTGTTTTTCGAAAGTTATCAACATTTTTATGTTTCGCGTTCCAGAATCGACCTTATCTCAGGCTGAAAACGGGTTTTCTGCATTGTGCCATAACTGTGCATGGAAGCTTCAGAACATGAAATTTTCACCTCCCACTATAGCAGAAAGGGTCTTTCGAGTAGTTGCACATCAAATCTAAGCTGTCTGAAGTGTTTTTCGAAAGTTATCAACATTTTTATGTTTGGCGTTCCGGAATCGACCTTATCTCAGGATGAAAGATCGTTTTCTGCATTGTCCCATAACTTTGCAGGGAAGATTCAGAACATGAAATTTTCACGTCCCACCATAGCAGAAAGGGTCTTTCTAGTACTTGCACATCAAATCTAAGCTGTCTGAAGTGTTTTTCCAAAGTTATCAACATTTTTACGTTTGGCGTTCCGGAACCCACCTTATCTCAGGCTGAAAACGCGTTTTCTGCATTGTGAGATAACTTTGCAGGGAAGCTTCAGAACATGAAATTTTCAATACCCACTAAAGCAGAAAGGGTCTATCTCCTACCTGCACATCAAATCTAAGCTGTCTGAAGTGTTTTCTAGTAGTTGCACGTCAAATCTAATCTGTCTGAAGTGTTTTTCGAAAGTTATCAACATTTTTATGTTTCGCGTTCCAGAATGGACCTTATCTCAGGCTGAAAACGCGTTGTCTGCATTGTGCCATAACTTTGCAGGGAAGCTTCCGAACATGAAATTTTAACCTCCCACTTTAGCAGAAAGGGTCTTTCTAGTAGTTGCACATCAAATCTAAGATGTCTGAAGTGTTTTCCGAAAGTTATCAACATTTTTATGTTTGGCGTTCCGGTATCGACCTTATCTCAGGCTGAAAACGCGTTTTACGCATTGTGCCATAACTTTGCAGGGAAGCTTCTGAAAATGAAATTTTCACCTCCCACTATAGCAGAAAGGGTCTTTCTGGTAGTTGCACATCAAATCTAAGCTGTCTGAAGTGTTTTTCCAAAGTTATCAACATTTTTATGTTTGGCGTTCCGGAACCCACCTTATCTCAGGATGAAAAATCGTTTTCTGCATTGTCCCATAACTTTGCAGGGAAGATTCTGAACATGAAATTTTCACATCCCACTATAGCAGAAAGGGTCTTTCTAGTATTTGAACATCAAATCTACGCTGTCTGAAGTGTTTTTCGAAAGTTATCAACATTTTTATGTTTGGCGTTCCGGAACCCATCTTGTCTCAAGCTGAAAACGCGTTTTCTGCATTGTGCCATGACTTTGTAGGGAAGCTTCAGAACATGAAATTTTCCCGTCCCACTATAGCAGAAAGGGTCTTTCTAGTAGTTGCACATCAAATCTAAGCTGTCTGAAGTGTTTTTCGAAAGTTATCAACATTTTTATGTTTCGCGTACCGGAATCGACCTTATCTCAAGCTGAAAACGCGTTTTCTGCATTGTGCCATAACTTTGCAGGGAAGCTTCAGAACATGAAATGTTCACCTCCCACTATAGCAGAAAGGGTCTTTCTAGTAGTTGCACATCAAATCTAAGCTGTCTGAAGTGTTTTTCGAAAGTTATCAACATTTTTATGTTTTGCGTTCCAGAATCGACCTTATCTCAGGCTGAAAACGCGTTTTCTGCATTGTGCCATAACTTTGCATGGAAGCTTCAGAACATGAAATTTTCACCTCCCACTATAGCAGAAAGGGTCTTTCTAGTAGTTGCACATCAAATCTAAGCTGTCTGAAGTGTTTTTCGAAAGTTATCAACATTTTTATGTTTGGCGTTCCGGAATCGACCTTATCTCAGGATGAAAGATCGTTTTCTGCATTGTCCTATAACTTTGCAGGGAAGATTCAGAACATGAAATTTTCACGTCCCACCATAGCAGAAAGGGTCTTTCTAGTATTTGCACATCAAATCTAAGCTGTCTGATGTGTTTTTCGAAAGTTATCAACATTTTTATGTTTGGCGTTCCGGAACCCACCTTATCTCAAGCTGAAAACGGGTTTTCTGCATTGTGCCATAACTTTGCAGGGATGCTTCAGAACATGAAATTTTCACGTCCACTATAGCAGAAAGGGTCTTTCTAGTAGTTGCATATCAAATCTAAGCTGTCTGAAGTGTTCTTCGAAAGTTATCAACATTTTTATGTTTGGCGTTCCGGAACCCACCTTATCTCAAGCTGAAAACGCGTTTTCTGCATTGTGCCATAACTTTGCAGGGAGGCTTCAGAACATGAAATGTTCACCTCCCACTATTGCAGAAAGGGTCTTTCTAGTAGTTGCACATCAAATCTAAGATGTCTGAAGTGTTTTCCGAAAGTTATCAACATTTTTATGTTTGGCGTTCCGGTATCGACCTTATCTCAGGCTGAAGACGCGTTTTACGCTTTGTGCCATAACTTTGCAGGGAAGCTTCAGAAAATGAAATTTTCACCTCCCACTATTGCAGAAAGGGTCTTTCTAGTAGTTGCACATCAAATCTAAGCCGTCTGAAGTGTTTTTCCAAAGTTATCAACATTTTTATGTTTGGCGTTCCGGAACCCAGCTTATCTCAGGCTGAAAACGCGTTTTCGGCATTGTGCCATAACTTTGCCTGGAAGCTTCCGAACATGAAATTTTAACCTCCCACTATAGCAGAAAGGGTCTTTCTAGTAGTTGCACATCAAATCTAAGCTGTCTGATGTGTTTTTCCAAAGTTATAAACATTTTTATGTATGGCGTTCCGGAATCTACCTTATCTCAGGCTGAAAACGCGTTTTCTGCATTGTGCCATCACTTTGCAGGGAAGCTTCAGAACATGAAATTTTCCCGTCCCACTATAGCAGAAAGGGTCTTTCTAGTAGTTGCATATCAAATCTAAGCTGTCTGAAGTGTTTTTCGAAAGTTATCAACATTTTTATGTTTGGCGTTCCGGAATCGACCTTATCTCAAGCTGAAAACGCGTTTTCTGCATTGTGCCATAACTTTGCAGGGAAGCTTCAGAACATGAAATGTTCACCTCCCACTATAGCAGAAAGGGTCTTTCTCGTAGGTGCACATCAAATCTAAGCTGTCTGAAGTGTTTTTCGAAAGTTATCAACATTTTTATGTTTGGCGTTCCGGAATCCACCTTATCTGAAGCTGAAAACGCGTTTTCTGCAATGTGCCATAACTTTGCAGGGAAGCTTCAGAACATGAAATGTCCACCTCCCACTATAGCAAAAAGGGTCTTTCTAGTAGGTGCACATCAAATCTAAGCTATCTGAAGTGTTTTTCCAAAGTTATCAACATTTTTATGTTTGGCGTTCCGGAACCCACCTTATCTCAGGCTGAAAACGCGTTTTCGGCATTGTGCCATAACTTTGCAGGGAAGCTTCAGAACATGAAATTTTCACGTCCCACTATAGCAGAAAGGGTCTTTCCAGTAGTTGCACATCAAATCTAAGCTGTCTGAAGTGTTTTTCGAAAGTTATCAACCTTTTTATGTTTGGCGTTCCGGAATCGACCTTATCTCTGGATGAAAAATCGTTTTCTGCATTGTCCCATAACTTTGCAGGGAAGATTCTGAACATGAAATTTTCACGTCCCACTATAGCAGAAAGGGTCTTTCTAGTATTTGAACATCAAATCTACGCTGTCTGAAGTGTTTTTCGAAAGTTATCAACATTTTTATGTTTGGCGTTCCGGAACCCATCTTATCTCAAGCTGAAAACGCGTTTTCTGCATTGTGCCATAACTTTGCAGGGAAGCTTCAGAACATGAAATTTTCCCGTCCCACTATAGCAGAAAGGGTCTTTCTAGTAGTTGCACATCAAATCTAAGCTGTCTGAAGTGTTTTTCGAAAGTTATCAACATTTTTATGTTTCGCGTACCGGAATCGACCTTATCTCAAGCTGAAAACGCGTTTTCTGCATTGTGCCATAACTTTGCAGGGAAGCTTCAGAACATGAAATGTTCACCTCCCACTATAGCAGAAAGGGTCTTTCTAGTAGTTGCACATCAAATCTAAGCTGTCTGAAGTGTTTTTCGAAAGTTATCAACATTTTAATGTTTGGCGTTCCGGAATCGACCTTATCTCAGGATGAAAGATCGTATTCTGCATTGTCCTATAACTTTGCAGGGAAGATTCAGAACATGAAATTTTCACGTCCCACCATAGCAGAAAGGGTCTTTCTAGTATTTGCACATCAAATCTAAGCTGTCTGATGTGTTTTTCGAAAGTTATCAACATTTTTATGTTTGGCGTTCCGGAACCCACCTTATCTCAAGCTGAAAACGGGTTTTCTGCATTGCGCCATAACTTTGCAGGGATGCTTCAGAACATGAAATTTTCACGTCCACTATAGCAGAAAGGGTCTTTCTAGTAGTTGCATATCAAATCTAAGCTGTCTGAAGTGTTCTTCGAAAGTTATCAACATTTTTATGTTTGGCGTTCCGGAACCCACCTTATCTCAAGCTGAAAACGCGTTTTCTGCATTGTGCCATAACTTTGCAGGGAGGCTTCAGAACATGAAATGTTCACCTCCCACTATAGCAGAAAGGGTCTTTCTAGTAGTTGCACATCAAATCTAAGATGTCTGAAGTGTTTTTCCAAAGTTATCAACATTTTTATGTTTGGCGTTCCGGAACCCACCTTATCTCAGGATGAAAAATCGTTTTCTGCATTGTCCCATAACTTTGCAGGGAAGATTCTGAACATGAAATTTTCACATCCCACTATAGCAGAAAGGGTCTTTCTCGTAGGTGCACATCAAATCTAAGCTGTCTGAAGTGTTTTTCGAAAGTTATCAACATTTTTATGTTTGGCGTTCCGGAATCCACCTTATCTGAAGCTGAAAACGCGTTTTCTGCAATGTGCCATAACTTTGCAGGGAAGCTTCAGAACATGAAATGTCCACCTCCCACTATAGCAAAAAGGGTCTTTCTAGTAGGTGCACATCAAATCTAAGCTATCTGAAGTGTTTTTCCAAAGTTATCAACATTTTTATGTTTGGCGTTCCGGAACCCACCTTATCTCAGGCTGAAAACGCGTTTTCGGCATTGTGCCATAACTTTGCAGGGAAGCTTCAGAACATGAAATTTTCACGTCCCACTATAGCAGAAAGGGTCTTTCCAGTAGTTGCACATCAAATCTAAGCTGTCTGAAGTGTTTTTCGAAAGTTATCAACCTTTTTATGTTTGGCGTTCCGGAATCGACCTTATCTCTGGATGAAAAATCGTTTTCTGCATTGTCCCATAACTTTGCAGGGAAGATTCTGAACATGAAATTTTCACGTCCCACTATAGCAGAAAGGGTCTTTCTAGTATTTGAACATCAAATCTACGCTGTCTGAAGTGTTTTTCGAAAGTTATCAACATTTTTATGTTTGGCGTTCCGGAACCCATCTTATCTCAAGCTGAAAACGCGTTTTCTGCATTGTGCCATAACTTTGCAGGGAAGCTTCAGAACATGAAATTTTCCCGTCCCACTATAGCAGAAAGGGTCTTTCTAGTAGTTGCACATCAAATCTAAGCTGTCTGAAGTGTTTTTCGAAAGTTATCAACATTTTTATGTTTCGCGTACCGGAATCGACCTTATCTCAAGCTGAAAACGCGTTTTCTGCATTGTGCCATAACTTTGCAGGGAAGCTTCAGAACATGAAATGTTCACCTCCCACTATAGCAGAAAGGGTCTTTCTAGTAGTTGCACATCAAATCTAAGCTGTCTGAAGTGTTTTTCGAAAGTTATCAACATTTTAATGTTTGGCGTTCCGGAATCGACCTTATCTCAGGATGAAAGATCGTATTCTGCATTGTCCTATAACTTTGCAGGGAAGATTCAGAACATGAAATTTTCACGTCCCACCATAGCAGAAAGGGTCTTTCTAGTATTTGCACATCAAATCTAAGCTGTCTGATGTGTTTTTCGAAAGTTATCAACATTTTTATGTTTGGCGTTCCGGAACCCACCTTATCTCAAGCTGAAAACGGGTTTTCTGCATTGCGCCATAACTTTGCAGGGATGCTTCAGAACATGAAATTTTCACGTCCACTATAGCAGAAAGGGTCTTTCTAGTAGTTGCATATCAAATCTAAGCTGTCTGAAGTGTTCTTCGAAAGTTATCAACATTTTTATGTTTGGCGTTCCGGAACCCACCTTATCTCAAGCTGAAAACGCGTTTTCTGCATTGTGCCATAACTTTGCAGGGAGGCTTCAGAACATGAAATGTTCACCTCCCACTATAGCAGAAAGGGTCTTTCTAGTAGTTGCACATCAAATCTAAGATGTCTGAAGTGTTTTTCCAAAGTTATCAACATTTTTATGTTTGGCGTTCCGGAACCCACCTTATCTCAGGATGAAAAATCGTTTTCTGCATTGTCCCATAACTTTGCAGGGAAGATTCTGAACATGAAATTTTCACATCCCACTATAGCAGAAAGGGTCTTTCTAGTATTTGAACATCAAATCTACGCTGTCTGAAGTGTTTTTCGAAAGTTATCAACATTTTTATGTTTGGCGTTCCGGAACCCATCTTGTCTCAAGCTGAAAACGCGTTTTCTGCATTGTGCCATGACTTTGCAGGGAAGCTTCAGAACATGAAATTTTCCCGTCCCACTATAGCAGAAAGGGTCTTTCTAGTAGTTGCACATCAAATCTAAGCTGTCTGAAGTGTTTTTCGAAAGTTATCAACATTTTTATGTTTCGCGTACCGGAATCGACCTTATCTCAAGCTGAAAACGCGTTTTCTGCATTGTGCCATAACTTTGCAGGGAAGCTTCAGAACATGAAATGTTCACCTCCCACTATAGCAGAAAGGGTCTTTCTAGTAGTTGCACATCAAATCTAAGCTGTCTGAAGTGTTTTTCGAAAGTTATCAACATTTTTATGTTTTGCGTTCCAGAATCGACCTTATCTCAGGCTGAAAACGCGTTTTCTGCATTGTGCCATAACTTTGCATGGAAGCTTCAGAACATGAAATTTTCACCTCCCACTATAGCAGAAAGGGTCTTTCTAGTAGTTGCACATCAAATCTAAGCTGTCTGAAGTGTTTTTCGAAAGTTATCAACATTTTTATGTTTGGCGTTCCGGAATCGACCTTATCTCAGGATGAAAGATCGTTTTCTGCATTGTCCTATAACTTTGCAGGGAAGATTCAGAACATGAAATTTTCACGTCCCACCATAGCAGAAAGGGTCTTTCTAGTATTTGCACATCAAATCTAAGCTGTCTGATGTGTTTTTCGAAAGTTATCAACATTTTTATGTTTGGCGTTCCGGAACCCACCTTATCTCAAGCTGAAAACGGGTTTTCTGCATTGTGCCATAACTTTGCAGGGATGCTTCAGAACATGAAATTTTCACGTCCACTATAGCAGAAAGGGTCTTTCTAGTAGTTGCATATCAAATCTAAGCTGTCTGAAGTGTTCTTCGAAAGTTATCAACATTTTTATGTTTGGCGTTCCGGAACCCACCTTATCTCAAGCTGAAAACGCGTTTTCTGCATTGTGCCATAACTTTGCAGGGAGGCTTCAGAACATGAAATGTTCACCTCCCACTATTGCAGAAAGGGTCTTTCTAGTAGTTGCACATCAAATCTAAGATGTCTGAAGTGTTTTCCGAAAGTTATCAACATTTTTATGTTTGGCGTTCCGGTATCGACCTTATCTCAGGCTGAAGACGCGTTTTACGCTTTGTGCCATAACTTTGCAGGGAAGCTTCAGAAAATGAAATTTTCACCTCCCACTATTGCAGAAAGGGTCTTTCTAGTAGTTGCACATCAAATCTAAGCCGTCTGAAGTGTTTTTCCAAAGTTATCAACATTTTTATGTTTGGCGTTCCGGAACCCAGCTTATCTCAGGCTGAAAACGCGTTTTCGGCATTGTGCCATAACTTTGCCTGGAAGCTTCCGAACATGAAATTTTAACCTCCCACTATAGCAGAAAGGGTCTTTCTAGTAGTTGCACATCAAATCTAAGCTGTCTGAAGTGTTTTTCGAAAGTTATCAACATTTTTATGTTTCGCGTACCGGAATCGACCTTATCTCAAGCTGAAAACGCGTTTTCTGCATTGTGCCATAACTTTGCAGGGAAGCTTCAGAACATGAAATGTTCACCTCCCACTATAGCAGAAAGGGTCTTTCTAGTAGTTGCACATCAAATCTAAGCTGTCTGAAGTGTTTTTCGAAAGTTATCAACATTTTAATGTTTGGCGTTCCGGAATCGACCTTATCTCAGGATGAAAGATCGTATTCTGCATTGTCCTATAACTTTGCAGGGAAGATTCAGAACATGAAATTTTCACGTCCCACCATAGCAGAAAGGGTCTTTCTAGTATTTGCACATCAAATCTAAGCTGTCTGATGTGTTTTTCGAAAGTTATCAACATTTTTATGTTTGGCGTTCCGGAACCCACCTTATCTCAAGCTGAAAACGGGTTTTCTGCATTGCGCCATAACTTTGCAGGGATGCTTCAGAACATGAAATTTTCACGTCCACTATAGCAGAAAGGGTCTTTCTAGTAGTTGCATATCAAATCTAAGCTGTCTGAAGTGTTCTTCGAAAGTTATCAACATTTTTATGTTTGGCGTTCCGGAACCCACCTTATCTCAAGCTGAAAACGCGTTTTCTGCATTGTGCCATAACTTTGCAGGGAGGCTTCAGAACATGAAATGTTCACCTCCCACTATAGCAGAAAGGGTCTTTCTAGTAGTTGCACATCAAATCTAAGATGTCTGAAGTGTTTTCCGAAAGTTATCAACATTTTTATGTTTGGCGTTCCGGTATCGACCTTATCTCAGGCTGAAAACGCGTTTTACGCTTTGTGCCATAACTTTGCAGGGAAGCTTCAGAAAATGAAATTTTCACCTCCCACTATTGCAGAAAGGGTCTTTCTAGTAGTTGCACATCAAATCTAAGCCGTCTGAAGTGTTTTTCCAAAGTTATCAACATTTTTATGTTTGGCGTTCCGGAACCCAGCTTATCTCAGGCTGAAAACGCGTTTTCGGCATTGTGCCATAACTTTGCAGGGAAGCCTCAGAACATGAAATTTTCACGGCCCACTATAGCAGAAAGGGTCTTTCCAGTAGTTGCACATCAAATCTAAGCTGTCTGAAGTGGTTTTCCAAAGTTATCAACATTTTTATGTTTGGCGTTCCGGAATCGACCTTATCTGACGATGAAAAATCGTTTTCTGCATTGTCCCATAACTTTGCAGGGAAGATTCTGAACATGAAATTTTTACGTCCCACGATAACAGAAAGGGTCTTTCCAGTAGTTGCACATCAAATCTAAGCTGTCTGAAGTGTTTTTCGAAAGTTATCAACATTTTCATGTTTGGCGTTCCGGAACCCATCTTATCTCAAGCTAAAAACGCGTTTTCTGCATTGTGCCATAACTTTGCCTGGAAGCTTCCGAACATGAAATTTTAACCTCCCACTATAGCAGAAAGGGTCTTTCTAGTAGTTGCACATCAAATCTAAGCTGTCTGATGTGTTTTTCCAAAGTTATAAACATTTTTATGTATGGCGTTCCGGAATCTACCTTATCTCAGGCTGAAAACGCGTTTTCTGCATTGTGCCATCACTTTGCAGGGAAGCTTCAGAACATGAAATTTTCCCGTCCCACTATAGCAGAAAGGGTCTTTCTAGTAGTTGCATATCAAATCTAAGCTGTCTGAAGTGTATTTCGAAAGTTAACAACATTTTTATGTTTGGCGTTCCAGAATCGACCTTATCTCAGGCTGAAAACGGGTTGTCTGCGTTGTGCCATAACTTTGCATGGAAGCTTCAGAACATGATATTTTCACGTCCCACTATAGCAGAAAGGGTCTTTCTAGTAGTTGCTCATCAAATCTAACCTGTCTGAAGTATTTTTCCAAAGTAATCAACATTCCTATGTTTGGCGTTCCGGAATCAACCTTATCTCAGGCTGAAAACGCGTTTTACGCATTGTGCCATAACTTTGCAGGAAAGCTTCAGAACATGAAATTTTCACCTCCCACTATAGCAGAAATGGTCTTTCTAGTAGTTGTTCATCAAATCTATGCTGTCTGAAGTGTTTTTCGAAAGTTATCAACATTTTTATATTTGGCGTTCCGGAATCGACCTTATCTCGGGCTGAAAACGCGTTTTCTGCATTGTGCCATAACTTAGGAGGGACGCTTCAGAACATGAAATTTTCACCTCCCTCTATAGCAGAAAGGGTCTTTCTAGTACTTTCACGAGAAATCTAAGCTATCTGAAGTGTTTTTCCAAAGTTATCAACATTTTTATGTTTAGCGTTCCGGAATCGACTTCATCTCAGGCTGAAAATGTGTTTTCTGCATTGTGCTATAACTTTGCAGGGTAGCTTCAGAACATGAAATTTTCACCTCCCACTATAGCAGAAAGGGTCTTTCTAGTAGTTGCACTTCAAATCCAAACTGTCTGAAGTGTTTTTCGAATGTTATCAACATTTTTATGTTTGGCGTTCCGGAACCCACCTTATCTCAGGGTGAAAACGTGTTTTCTGCATTGTGCCATAACTTTGCAGGGACTCTTCAGAACAGGAAATTTTCACCTCCCTCTATAGCAGAATGGGTCTTTCTAGTACTTTCACGTGAAATCTAAGCTGTCTGAAGTGTTTTTCCAAAGTTATCAACATTTTTATATTTGGCATTCCGGAACACACCTTATCTCAGGCTGAAAACGTGTTTTCTGCATTGTGCCATAACTTTGCAGGGACGCTTCAGAACATGAAATTTTCACCTCCCTCTATAACAGAATGGGTCTTTCTAGTACTTTCACGTGAAATCTAAGCTGTCTGAAGTGTTTTTCCAAAGTTATCAACATTTTTATGTTTGGCGTTCCGGAACCCACCTTATCTCAGGCTGAAAACGCGTTTTCTGCATTGTGCCATAACTTTGGAGGGAAGCTTCAGAACATGAAATTTTCACCTCCCACTATAGCAGAAAGGATCTTTCTAGTAGTTGGACATCAACTCTAAGCTGTTTGAAGTGTTTTTCCAAAGTTATCAACATTTTTATGTTTGGCGTTCCGGAACCCACCTTATCTCAGGCTGAAAACGCGTTTTCTGCATTGTGCCATAACTTTGCAGGGAAGCTTCAGAACATGAAATTTTCAACTCCCACTATAGCAGAAAGGGTCTTTCTAGTAGTTGCACGTCAAATATAAGCTGTTTGAAGTGTTTTTCCAAAGTTATCAACATTTTTATGTTTGGCATTCCAGAATCGACCTTATCTCTGGCTGAAAACGCGTTTTCTGCATTGTGCCATAACTTTGCAGGGAAGCTTCAGAACATGAAATTTTCACCTCCCACTATAGTAGAAAGGGTCTTTCTAGTAATTGCACATCAAATCTAAGCTGTCTGAAGTGTTTTTCCAAAGTTATCAACATTTTTATGATTGGCGTTCCGGAACCCACCTTATCTCAGGCTGTAAACGCGTTTTCTGCATTGTGCCATAACTTTGGAGGGAAGCTTCAGAACATGAAATTTTAACCTCCCACTGTAGCAGAAAGGGTCTTTCTAGTAGTTGCACATCAAATCTAAGCTGTCTGAAGTGTTTGTCCAAAGTTATCAACATTTTTATGTTTGGCGTTCCGGAATCGACCTTATCTCTGGCTGAAAACGCGTTTTACGCATTGTGCCATAACTTTGGAGGGAAGCTTCAGAACATCAAATTTTCACCACCCACTATATCAGAAAGGGTCTTTCTAGTAGTTGGACATCAAATCTAAGCAGTCTGAGGTGTTTTCCCGAAGTTATCAACATTTTTATGTTTGCCGTGCCGGAATCGACCTTATCTCAGGCTGAAAACTCGTTTTCTGCATTGTGCCATAACTTTGCAGGGAAGCTACAGAACATGAAATTTTAACCTCCCAAAATACCATAAAGGGTTTTTCTAGTAGTTGCACATCAGATCTAAGCTGTTTGAAGTGTTTTTCCAAAGTTATCAACATTTTTATGTTTGGCGTTCCGGAATCAACCTTATCTCAGGCTGAAAACGCATTTTCTGCATTGTGCCATAACTTTGCAAGGAAGCTTCAGAACATGAAATTTCGACCTCCCACTATAGCAGAAAGGGTCTTTCTAGTTGTTGCACTTCAAATCTAAGCTGTCTGAAGTGTTTTTCCAAAGTTATCAACATTTTTATGTTTGGCGTTACAGAATCGACCGTATCTCAGGCTGAAAAATCGTTTTCTGCATTGTCCCATAACTTCTCAGGGAAGCTTCAGAACATGAAATGTTCACCTCCCACTATAGCAGAAAGGGTCTTTCTAGTAGTTGCACATCAAATCTAAGCTGTCTGAAGTGTTTTTCGAAAGTTATCAACATTTTTATGTTTGGCGTTCCAGAATCGACCTTATCTCACGCTGAAAACGCGTTGTCTGCATTGTGCCATAACTTTGCATGGAAGCTTCCGAACATGAAATTTTAACCTACCACTATAGCAGAAAGGGTCTTTCTAGTAGTTGCACATCAAATCTAAGCTGTCTGAAGTGTTGTTCCAAAGTTATCAACATTTTTACGTTTGGCGTTCCGGAACCCACCTTATCTCAGGCTGAAAACTCGTTTTGTACAAAATGCCATAACTTCTCAGGGTAGCTTCAGAACATGAAATTTTCACCTCCCACTACAACAGAAAGGGTGTTTCTAGCAGTTGCACATCAAATCTAAGTTGTCTGAAGTGTTGTTCCAAAGTTATCAACATTTTTATGTTTGGCGTTCCGGAATCGACCATATCTCAGGCTGAAAACGCGTTTTCTGCATTGTGCCATAACTTTGGAGGGAAGCTTCAGAAAATGAAATTTTCACCTCCCACTATAGCAGAAAGGGTCCTTCTAGTAGTTGCACATCAAATCTAAGCTGTCTGAAGTGTTTTTCCAAAGTAATCAACATTTTTACGTTTTGCGTTTCGGAACCCACCTTATCTCAGGCTGAAAACGCGTTTTCTGCATTGTGCCATATCTTTGCAGGGTAGCTTCAGAACATGAAATTTTAACCTCCCACTATAGCAGAAAGGGTCCTTCTAGTAGTTGCACATCAAATCTAAGCTGTCTGAAGTGTTTTTCCAAAGTTATCAACATTTTTATGTTTGGCGTTCCGGAATCAACCTTATCTCAGGCTGAAAACGCATTTTCTGCATTGTGCCATAACTTTGTGAGGAAGCTTCAGAACATGAAATTTTCACCTCCCACTATAGCAGAAAGGGTCTTTCTAGTAGTTGCACATCAAATCTAAGCTGTCTGAAGTGTTTTTCCAAAGTTATCAACATTTTTATGTTTGGCGTTCCAGAATCGACCTTATCTCAGGCTGAAAACGCGTTTTCTGCATTGTGCCATAACTTCTCAGGGAAGCTTCAGAACATGAAATGTTCACCTCCCACTATAGCAGAAAGGGTCTTTCTAGTAGTTGCACATCAAATCTAAGCTGTCTGAAGCGTTTTTCCAAAGTTATCAACATTTTTATGTTTGGCGTTCCGGAACCCACCTTATCTCAGGCTGAAAACGTGTTTTCTTCATTGTGCCATATCTTTGCAGGGAAGCTTCAGAACATGAAATTTTAACCTCCCACTATAGCAGAAAGGGTCCTTCTAGTAGTTGCACATCAAATCTAAGCTGTCTGAAGTGTTTTTCCAAAGTGATCAACATTTTTACGTTTTGCGTTTCGGAACCCACCTTATCTCAGGCTGAAAACGCGTTTTCTGCATTGTGCCATATCTTTGCAGGGAAGCTTCAGAACATGAAATTTTAACCTCCCACTATAGCAGAAAGGGTCCTTCTAGTAGTTGCACATCAAATCTAAGCTGTCTGAAGTGTTTTTCCAAAGTTATCAACATTTTTATGTTTGGCGTTCCGGAATCGACCTTATCACAGGCTGAAAACGCTTTTTACGCTTTGTGCCATAACTTTGCAGGGAAGCTTCAGTAAATGAAATTTTCACCTCCCACTATAGCAGAAAGGGTTTTTCTAGTAGTTGCACATCAAATCTAAGCTGTCTGAAGTGTTTTTTCAAAGTTATCAACATTTTTATGTTTGGGGTTCCAGAATCGACCTCATCTCTGGCTGAAAACGCGTTTTCTGCATTGTGCCATAACTTCTCAGGGAAGCTTCAGAACATGAAATGTTCACCACCCACTATAGCAGAAAGGGTCTCTCTAGTAGTTGCACATCAAATCGAAGTTGTCTGAAGTGTTTTTCCAAAGTTATCAACATTTTTATGTATGGCGTTCCGGAATCGACCTTATCTCAGGCTGAAAACGCGTTTTACGCATTGTGCCATAACTTTGCAGGGAAGCTTCAGAAAATGAAATTTCCACCTCCCACTATAGCAGAAAGGGTCTTTCTAGTAGTTGCACATCAAATCTAAGCTGTCTGAAGTGTTGTTCCAAAGTTATCAACATTTTTACGTTTGGCGTTCCGGAATCGACCTTATCTCAGGCTGAAAACACGTTTTACGCATTGTGCCATAACTTTGCATGGACGCTTCAGAACATGAAATTTTCACGTCCCACTATAACAGAAAGGGTCTTTCTAGTAGTTGCACATCAAATCTAAGCTGTCTGAAGTGTTGTTCCAAAGTGATCAACATTTTTACGTTTGGCGTTTCGGAACCCACCTTATCTCAGGCTGAAAACGCGTTTTCTGCACTGTGCCATAACTTCTCAGGGAAGCTTCAGAACATGAAATGTTCACCTCCCACTATAGCAGAAATGGTCTTTCTAGTAGTTGCACATCAAATCGAAGTTGTCTGAAGTGTTTTTCCAAAGTTATCAACATTTTTATGTATGGCGTTCCGGAATCGACCTTATCTCAGGCTGAAAACGCGTTTTACGCATTGTGCCATAACTTTGCAGGGAAGCTTCAGAACATGAAATGTTCACCTCCCACTATAGCAGAAAGGGTTTTTCTAGTAGTTGCACATCAAATCTAAGCTGTCTGAATTGTTTTTCCAAAGTTATCAACATTTTTATGTTTGGCGTTCCAGAATCGACCTTATCTAAGGCTGTAAACACGTTTTACGCATTGTGCCATAACTTTGCAGGGAAGCTTCAGAAAATGAAATTTCCACCTCCCACTATAGCAGAAAGGGTCTTTCTAGTAGTTGCACATCAAATCTAAGCTGTCTGAAGTGTTGTTCCAAAGTTATCAACATTTTTACGTTTGGCGTTCCGGAATCGACCTTATCTCAGGCTGAAAACACGTTTTACGCATTGTGCCATAACTTTGCATGGACGCTTCAGAACATGAAATTTTCACCTCCCACTATAACAGAAAGGGTCTTTCTAGTAGTTGCACATCAAATCTAAGCTGTCTGAAGTGTTGTTCCAAAGTGATCAACATTTTTACGTTTGGCGTTTCGGAACCCACCTTATCTCAGGCTGAAAACGCGTTTTCTGCACTGTGCCATAACTTCTCAGGGAAGCTTCAGAACATGAAATGTTCACCTCCCACTATAGCAGAAATGGTCTTTCTAGTAGTTGCACATCAAATCGAAGTTGTCTGAAGTGTTTTTCCAAAGTTATCAACATTTTTATGTATGGCGTTCCGGAATCGACCTTATCTCAGGCTGAAAACGCGTTTTACGCATTGTGCCATAACTTTGCAGGGAAGCTTCAGAACATGAAATGTTCACCTCCCACTATAGCAGAAAGGGTTTTTCTAGTAGTTGCACATCAAATCTAAGCTGTCTGAATTGTTTTTCCAAAGTTATCAACATTTTTATGTTTGGCGTTCCGGAATCGACCTTATCTTAGACTGAAAACGCTTTTTACGCTTTGTGCCATAACTTTGCAGGGAAGCTTCAGAAAATGAAATTTTCACCTCCCCCCTATCGCAGAAAGGGTTTTTCTAGTAGTTGCACATCAGATCTAAGCTGTCCGAAGTGTTTTGCGAAAGTTATCAACATTTTTATGTTTGGTGTTCCGGAATCGACCTTATCTCAGGATGAAAAATCGTTTTCTGCATTGTCCCATGACTTTCCAGGGAAACTTCAGAACATGAAATTTCGACCTCCCACTATAACAGAAAGGCTCTTTCTAGTAGTTGCACATCAAATCTAAGCTGTCTGAAGTGTTGTTCCAAAGTGATCAACATTTTTACGTTTGGCGTTTCGGAACCCACCTTATCTCAGGCTGAAAACGCGTTTTCTGCATTGTCCCATAACTTCTCAGGGAAGCTTCAGAACATGAAATGTTCACCTCCCACTATCGCAGAAAGGGTCTTTCTCGTAGTTGCACATCAAATCGAAGCTGTCTGAAGTGTTTTTCCAAAGTGATCAACATTTTTATGTTTGGCGTTCCGGAACCCGCCTTATCTCAGGCTGAAAACGCGTTTTCTGCATTGTGCCATATCTTTGCAGGGAAGCTTCAGAAAATGAAATTTTCACCTCCCACTATAGCAAAAAGGGTTTTTCTAGTAGTTGCACATCAAATCTAAGCTGTTTGAATTGTTTTTCCAAAGTTATCAACATTTTTATGTTTGGCGTTCCGGAATCAACCTTATCTCAGGCTGAATACGCATTTTCTGCATTGTGCCATAACTTTGCAAGGAAGCTTCAGAACATGAAATTTTCACCTCCCACTATAGCAGAACGGGTCTTTCTAGTAGTTGCACATCAGATCTAACCTGTCCCAAGTGTTTTTCGAAAGTTATTAACATTTTTATGTTTGGCGTTTCGGAACCCACCTTATCTCTGGCTGAAAACGCATTTTCTGCATTGTGCCATAACTTTGCAAGGAAGCTTCAGAACATGAAATTTTCACCTCCCACTACAGCAGAAAGGGTCTTTCTAGTAGTTGCACTTCAAATCTAAGCTGTCTGAAGTGTTTTTCCATAGTTATCAACATTTTAATGTTTGGCGTTACAGAATCGACCGTATCTCAGGATGAAAAATTGTTTTCTGCATTGTCCCATAACATTCCAGGGAAGCTTCAGAACATGAAATTTTGACCTCCTACTATAGCAGAAAGGGTCTTTCTAGTAGTTGGACATCAAATCTAAGCTGTCTGAGGTGTTTTTCCAAAGTTATCAACATTTTTATGTTTGGCGTTCCGGAACCCACCTTATCTCAGGCTGAAAACGCATTTTCTGCATTGTGCCATAACTTCTCAGGGAAGCTTCAGAACATGAAATGTTCACCTCCCACGATAGCAGAAAGGGTCTTTCTAGTAGTTGCACATCAGATCTAAGCTGTCCGAAGTGTTTTTCGAAAGTTATCAACATTTTTATGTTTGGTGTTCCGGAATCGACCTTATCTCAGGATGAAAAATCGTTTTCTGCATTGTCCCATGACTTTCCAGGGAAGCTTCAGAACATCGAATTTTCTCCACCCACTATAGCAGAAAGGGTCTTTCTAGTCGTTGCACATCAAATCTAAGCTGTCTGAAGTGTTTTTCCAAAGTTATCAACATTTTTATGTTTGGCGTTCCGGAACCCACCTTATCTCAGGCTGAAAACGCATTTTACGCATTGTGCCATAACTTTGCTGGGAAGCTTCAGAACATGAAATTTTCACCTCCCAGTATAGTAGAAAGGGTCTTTCTAGTAGTTGCACATGATATCTAAGCTGTCTGAAGTGTCTTTCGAAAGTTATCAACATTTTTATGTTTGGCGTTCCGGAATTGACCTTATCTCAGGCTGAAAACGCGTTTTCTGCATTTTGCCATAACTTTGCAGGGAAGCTTCAGAACATGAAATTTGCACCTCCCACTATAGCAGAAAGGGTCTTTCTAGTAGTTGCACATCAAATCTATGCTATCTGAAGTGTTTTTTCAAAGTTGTTAACATTTTTATGTTTGGCTTTCCGAAACCCACCTTATCTTAGGCTGAGAACGCATTTTTTGCATTGTGCCATATATTCTAAGGGAAGGTTCAAAACATGAAATTTTCACCTCCCACTATAGCAGAAAGGGTCTTTCTAGTAGTTTCACGTGAAATCTAAGCTGTCTGAAGTGTTTTTTCAAAGTTATCAACATTTTTATGTTTGGCGTTCGGGAACCCACCTTATCTCAGGCTGAAAACGTGTTTTATGCATTGCGGCATAACTGTGCAGGAAACTTCAGAATATGAAATTTTAACCTCCCACTATTGCAGAAAGGATCTGTCTTCTATTTGCACATCAAATCTAAGCTGTCTGAAGTGTTTTTACAAAGTTATCAACATTTTTATGTTTGGCGTTCCGGAATCCACCTTATCTCAGGCTGAAAACGTGTTTTACGCATTGTGCCATAACTTTGCATAAAGCTTCAGCACATGAAATTTTCACCACCCACTATAGCAGAAAGGGTCTTTCTAGTAGTTGCAGATCAAATCAAAGCTGTCTGAAATGTTTTTCCAAAGTTATCAACATTTTTGTGTTTGGCGTTCTGGAACCCACCTTATCTCAGTCTGAAAACGTGTTTTTTGCATTGTGCCATAACTTTGCAGGGAAGCCTCAGAACATGAAATTTTCACCTGCCGCTATAGTAGAAAGGGTCTTTCTAGTAGTTGCACATCAAATCTAAGCTGTCTGAAGTGTTTTTACAAAGTTATCAACTTTTTTATGTTTCCCTTTCCGGAATCGACCTTGTGTCAGGCTGAAAACGCGTTTTACGCATTGAGCCATAACTTTGCAAGGAAGTTTCAGAATATAAAAATTTCACATCCCACTATAGCAGAAATGGTATTTCTAGTAGTTACACTTCAAATCTAAGCTGTCTGGTGTTTTTCCAAAGTTATCAACATTTTTATGTTTCTCGTTCCTGAACCCACCTTATATCAGGCTGAAAATGCGTTTTCTGCATTGTGCCATAATTTTGCAGGATAGCTTCAGAACATGAAATTTTCACCTCCCACTATAGCAGAAAGGGTATTTCTAGTAGTTACACTACAAATCTAAGCTGTCTGAAGTGTTTTTTCGAAAGTTATCAACATTTTTATGTTTGGCGTTCCGGAATCAACCTTATCTCAGGCTGAAAACGCGTTTTCTGCATTGTTCCATAACTGTGCAGGGAAGCTTCAGAACATGAAATGTTCACCTCCCACTATAGCAGAAAGGGCCTTTTTAGTAGTTGCACATCAAATCTATGCTGTCTGAAGTGTTTTTCCAAAGTTGTCAACATTTTCATGTTTGGCGTTCCGAAACCCACTTTATCTCAGGCTGAAAACATGTTTTACGCATTGTGCCATAACTTTGCAGGGAAGCCTCAGAACATGACATTTTCACCTGCCGCTATAATAGAAAGGGTCTTTCTAGTAGTTGCACATCAAATCTAAACTGTCTGAAGTGTTTTTCCAAAGTTATCAACACTTTTATGTTTGGCGTTCCGAAACCCACCTTATCTCAGGCTGAAAAACGTTTTTACGCATTGTGCCATAACTTTTCAGGGAAGCTTCAGAACATGAAATTTTAGCCTCCCACTATAGCAGAAAGGGTCTTTCTAGTAGGTGCACATCAAATCTAAGCTGTCTGAAGTGTTTTTCCAAAGTTATCAACACTTTTATATTTGGCGTTCCGAAACCCACCTTATCTCAGGCTGAAAAGCGTTTTTGTGCATTGTGCCATAACTTTTCCGGGAAGCTTCAGAACATGAAATTTTAACCTCCCAATATAGCAGAAAGGGTCTTTCTAGTAGTTGCACATCAAATCTAAACTGTCTGAAGTGTTTTTCCAAAGTTATCAACACTTTTATGTTTGGCGTTCCGAAACCCACCTTATCTCAGGCTGAAAAGCGTTTTTACGCATTGTGCCATGACTTTTCAGGGAAGCCTCAGAACATGAAATTTTAACCTCCCACTATAGCAGAAAGGGTCTTTCTAGTAGGTGCACATCAAATCTAAGCTGTCTGAAGTGTTTTTCGAAAGTTATCAACACTTTTATGTTTGGCGTTCCGAAACCCACCTTATCTCAGGCTGAAAAGCGTTTTTGTGCATTCTGCCATAACTTTTCAGGGAAGCTTCAGAACATGAAATTTTAACCTCCCACTATAGCAGAAAGGGTCTTTCTAGTAGTTGCACATCAAATCTAAACTGTCTGAAGTGTTTTTCCAAAGTTATTAACACGTTTATGTTTGGCGTTCCGAAACCCACCTTATCTCAGGCTGAAAAGCGTTTTTACGCATTGTGCCATAACTTTTCAGGGAAGCTTCAGAACATGAAATTTTAACCTCCCACTATAGCAGAAAGGGTCTTTCTAGTAGTTGCATATCAAATCTAAACTGTCTGAAGTGTTTTTCCAAAGTTATTAACACTTTTATGTTTGGCGTTCCGAAACCCACCTTATCTCAGGCTGAAAAGCGTTTTTGTGCATTGTGCCATAACTTTTCAGGGAATCTTCAGAACATGAAATTTTAACCTCCCACTATAGCAGAAAGGGTCTTTCTAGTAGTTGCACATCAAATCTAAACTGTCTGAAGTGTTTTTCCAAAGTTGTCAACAATTTTATTTTTGGCGTTCCGAAACCCACCTTATCTGAGGCTCAAAACGCGTTTTCTGCATTGTGCCATATATTCTAAGGGAAGGTTCAGAACATGAAATTTTCACCTCCCACTATAGCAGAAAGGCTCTTTCTAGTAGTTGCACATCAAATCTAAGCTGTCTGAAATGTTTTTCCAAAGTTATCAACATTTTTATGTTTGGCGTTCCGGAATCAACCTTATCTCAGGCTGAACACCCGTTTTCTGCATTGTGCCATATCTTTGCAGGGATGCATCAGAACATGACATTTTAAAGTTCCACTATAGCAGAAAAGGTCTTTCTAGTAGTTGCACATCAAATCTAAGCTGCCTGAAGTGTTTTTCCAAAGTTATCAACTTTTTTATGTTTTGCGTTCCTGAATGGACCTTTTCTCAGGCTGAAAACGCGTTTCACGCACTGTTCCATAACTTTGCAGGGAAGCTTCAAAACATGAAATTTTCACCTCCCACTATAGCAGAAAGTGTCTTTCTAGTAGTTGCACATCAAATGTAAGCTGTCTGAAGTGTTTTTCCAAAGTTATCTACTTTTTTATGTTTGGCGTTCTGGAACCCAACTTATCTCAGTCTGAAAATGTGTTTTCTGCTTTGTGCCGTAACTTTGCCGGGAAGCCTCAGAACATGAAATTTTCACCTGCCGCTATAGTAGAAAGGGTCTTTCTAGTAGTTGCACATCAAATCTAAGCTGTCTGAAGTGTTTTTTCAGAATTATCAACATTTTTATGTTTGGCGTTCCGGAATCGACCTTATCTCTGGCTGAAAACGCGTTTTACGCATGGTGCCATAACTTTGCAGTGAAGCTTCAGAACATCGAATTTTCACCTCCCACTATAGCAGAAAGGGTCTTTCTAGTAGTTGCAGATCAAATCTAAGCTGTCTGAAATGTTTTTCGAAAGTTATCAACATTTTTATGTTTGGCGTTCTGGAACCCACCTTATCTCAGTCTGAAAACGTGTTTTTTGCATTGTGCCATAACTTTGCAGGGATGCCACAGAACATGAAATATTCACTTGCCGCTATAGTAGAAAGGGTCTTTCTAGTAGTTGCACATCAAATCTCAGCTGTCTGAAGTGGCTTTCCAAAGTTATCAACATTTTTATGTTTGGCGTTCCGGAATCGACCATATCTCAGGCTGAAAACGCGTTTAACGCATTGTGCCATAACTTTGAAGGGAAGCTTCAGAACATCGAATTTTCACCACCCACTATATCATAAAGGGTCTTTCTAGTAGTTGCACATCAACTCTAAGCTGTCTGAAGTGTTTTTCCATAGTTATCAACATTTTTATGTTTGGCGTACCGGAATGGACCTTATCTCATGCTGAATACGCGTTTTTTGCATTGTGCCATAACTTTGCAGGCAAGCTTCAGAACATGAAATATTCACATGCCACTATAACAGAAAGGGTCTTTCTAGTAGTTGCACATCAAATCTAAGCTGTCTGAAGTGTTTTTCCAAAGTTGTCCACCTTTTTATGTTTGGCGTTCCGGAACCCACCTTATCTCAGGCTGAAAACGCATTTTACACATTGTGCCATAACTTTGCAATGAAGCTTCAGAACATGAAATGTTCAGGTCCCACTATAGCAGAAAGGGTCTTTCTCGTACTTGCACTTCAAATCTAAACTGTCTGAAGTGTTTTTTGAAAGTTTTCAAAATTTTTGTGTTTGGCGTTCCTGAATCGACATTATTTCAGGCTGAAAACGCGTTTTCTGCAATGAGCCATAACTTTGCAGGGAAGCTTCAGAACATGAAATTTTCAACTCCCACTATAGCAGAATGGGTCTTTCTAGTAGTTGCACATCAAATCTAAGCTGTCTGATGGGTTTTTCGAAAGTTATCAACATTTTTTTGTTTTGCATTCCGGAACCCACCTTATCTCAGGCTTAAAACGCTTTTTCTGCCTTGTGCCATAACTTTGCAGGGAAGCTTCAGAACATGACATTTTCACATCCCACTATAGCAGAAAGGGTCTTTCTAGTAGTTGCACATCAAATCTAAGCTGTTTGAAGTGTTTTTCCAAAGTTATCAACATATTTATGTTTGGCGTTCAGGAATCGACCTTATCTCAGGCTGAAAACACGATTTACGCATTCTGCCATAACTTTGCAGGGAATCTTCAGAACATGAAATTTTCAACTCCCACTATA
This sequence comes from Synchiropus splendidus, assembly GCF_027744825.2. Lineage (NCBI taxonomy): Eukaryota > Metazoa > Chordata > Actinopteri > Syngnathiformes > Callionymidae > Synchiropus > Synchiropus splendidus. Next base: position 859,932 of record NW_026527058.1, read on the forward strand.
GCAGAATGGGTCTTTCTAGTAGTTGCACATCAAATCTAAGCTGTCTGATGGGTTTTTCGAAAGTTATCAACATTTTTTTGTTTTGCATTCCGGAACCCACCTTATCTCAGGCTTAAAACGCTTTTTCTGCCTTGTGCCATAACTTTGCAGGGAAGCTTCAGAACATGACATTTTCACATCCCACTATAGCAGAAAGGGTCTTTCTAGTAGTTGCACATCAAATCTAAGCTGTTTGAAGTGTTTTTCCAAAGTTATCAACATATTTATGTTTGGCGTTCAGGAATCGACCTTATCTCAGGCTGAAAACACGATTTACGCATTCTGCCAAAACTTTGCAGGGAATCTTCAGAACATGAAATTTTCACCTCCCACTGTAGCAGAAAGGGTCTTTCTAGTAGTTGCACATCAAATCTAATCTGAATGAAGTGTTTTTCTTAAGTTATTAACATTTTTATGTTGGCGTTCCGGAGCCCACCTTATCTCAGGATGAAAATGCGTTTTCTGCATTGTCCCATAACTTTGGAGGAAAGCTTCAGAACATGAAAGTTTCACCTCCCACTATAGCAGAAAGGGTCTTTGTAGTAGTTGCACATCAAATATAAGCTGTCTGAAGTGTTTTTCCAAAGTTATCAACATTTTTATGTTTGGCGTTCCGGAACCCATCTTATCTCAGGCTGAAAACGCGTTTTCTGCATTGTGTCATAACTTTGCAGGGAAGCTTCAGAACATGAAATTTTCAGCACCTACTATAGCAGAAAGGGTCTTTCTAGTAGTTGCACATCAAATCTAAGCTGTCTGAAGTGTTTTTCCAAAGTTAACAACATTTTCATGTTTGGCGTACCGGAAAGGACCTTATCTCAGGCTGAATACGCGTTTTTTGCATTGTGCCATAACTTTGCAGGCAAGCCTCAGAACATGAAATATTCACATGCCACTATAACAGAAAGGGTCTTTCTAGTAGTTGCACATCAAATCTAAGCTGTCTGAAGTGTTTTTCCAAAGTTGTCCACCTTTTTATGTTTGGCGTTCCGGAACCCACCTTATCTCAGGCTGAAAACGCATTTTACACATTGTGCCATAACTTTGCAATGAAGCTTCAGAACATGAAATGTTCAGGTCTCACTATAGCAGAAAGGGTCTTTCTCGTACTTGCACTTCAAATCTAAACTGTCTGAAGTGTTTTTTGAAAGTTTTCAAAATTTTTGTGTTTGGCGTTCCTGAATCGACATTATTTCAGGCTGAAAACGCGTTTTCTGCAATGAGCCATAACTTTGCAGGGAAGCTTCAGAACATGAAATTTTCAACTTCCACTATAGCAGAATGGGTCTTTCTAGTAGTTGCACATCAAATCTAAGCTGTCTGATGGGTTTTTCGAAAGTTATCAACATTTTTTTGTTTTGCATTCCGGAACCCACCTTATCTCAGGCTTAAAACGCTTTTTCTGCCTTGTGCCATAACTTTGCAGGGAAGCTTCAGAACATGACATTTTCACATCCCACTATAGCAGAAAGGGTCTTTCTAGTAGTTGCACATCAAATCTAAGCTGTTTGAAGTGTTTTTCCAAAGTTATCAACATATTCATGTTTGGCGTTCAGGAATCGACCTTATCTCAGGCTGAAAACACGATTTACGCATTCTGCCATAACTTTGCAGGGAATCTTCAGAACATGAAATTTTCATATCCCACTATAGCAGAAAGGGTCTTTCTAGTAGTTGCACATCAAATCTAAGCTGTCTGAAGTGTTTTTCCAAAGTTATAAACATTTTTATGTTTGGCATTACGGAATCGACCTTATCTCAGGCTGAAATCGCGTTTTCTGCATTGTGCCAAAACTTTGCAGGGAATCTTCAGAACATGAAATTTTCACCTCCCACTGTAGCAGAAAGGGTCTTTCTAGTAGTTGCACATCAAATCTAATCTGAATGAAGTGTTTTTCTTAAGTTATTAACATTTTTATGTTGGCGTTCCGGAGCCCACCTTATCTCAGGATGAAAATGCGTTTTCTGCATTGTCCCATAACTTTGGAGGAAAGCTTCAGAACATGAAAGTTTCACCTCCCACTATAGCAGAAAGGGTCTTTGTAGTAGTTGCACATCAAATATAAGCTGTCTGAAGTGTTTTTCCAAAGTTATCAACATTTTTATGTTTGGCGTTCCGGAACCCATCTTATCTCAGGCTGAAAACGCGTTTTCTGCATTGTGTCATAACTTTGCAGGGAAGCTTCAGAACATGAAATTTTCAGCACCCACTATAGCAGAAAGGGTCTTTCTAGTAGTTGCACATCAAATCTAAGCTGTCTGAAGTGTTTTTCCAAAGTTATCAACATTTTCATGTTTGGCGTTCCGGAACCCACCTTATCTCAGGCTGAAAACGCGTTTTCTGCATTGTCCCATAACTTAGAATGAAAGCTTCGGAACATGAAAGTTTCACCTCCCACTATAGCAGAAAGGGTCTTTCTAGTAGTTGCACATCAAATCTAATCTGAATGAAGTGTTTTTCCAAAGTTGTTAACACGTTTATGTTTGGCGTTCCGAAACCCACCTTATCTCAGGCTGAAAAGCGTTTTTACGCATTGTGCCATAACATTTCAGGGAAGCTTCAGAACATGAAATTTTAACCTCCCACTATAGCAGAAAGGGTCTTTCTAGTAGTTGCACATCAAATCTAAACTGTCTGAAGTGTTTTTCCAAAGTTATTAACACTTTTATGTTTGGCGTTCCGAAACCCACCTTATCTCAGGCTGAAAAGCGTTTTTGTGCATTGTGCCATAACTTTTCAGGGAAGCTTCAGAACATGAAATTTTAACCTCCCACTATAGCAGAAAGGGTCTTTCTAGTAGTTGCACATCAAATCTAAACTGTCTGAAGTGTTTTTCCAAAGTTGTCAACAATTTTATTTTTGGCGTTCCGAAACCCACCTTATCTGAGGCTCAAAACGCGTTTTCTGCATTGTGCCATATATTCTAAGGGAAGGTTCAGAACATGAAATTTTCACCTCCCACTATAGCAGAAAGGGTCTTTCTAGTAGTTGCACATCAAATCTAAGCTGTCTGAAGTGTTTTTCCAAAGTTATCAACATTTTTATGTTTGGCGTTCCGGAATCAACCTTATCTCAGGCTGAACACCCGTTTTCTGCATTGTGCCATATCTTTGCAGGGATACATCAGAACATGACATTTTAAAGTTCCACTATAGCAGAAAAGGTCTTTCTAGTAGTTGCACATCAAATCTAAGCTGCCTGAAGTGTTTTTCCAAAGTTATCAACTTTTTTATGTTTTGCGTTCCTGAATGGACCTTTTCTCAGGCTGAAAACGCGTTTCACGCACTGTTCCATAACTTTGCAGGGAAGCTTCAAAACATGAAATTTTCACCTCCCACAATGGCAGAAAGGGTCTTTCTCGTAGTTGCACATCAAATCTAAGCTGTCTGAAGTGTTTTTCCAAAATTATCAACATTTTTATGTTTGGCGTTCCGGAATCGATCTTATCTCAGACTGAAAACGCGTTTTCGGAATTGTGCCATAACTTGGCAGGGAAGCTTCAGAACATGAAATTTTCACCTCCCACTATAGCAGAAAGTGTCTTTCTAGTAGTTGCACATCAAATGTAAGCTGTCTGAAGTGTTTTTCCAAAGTTATCTATTTTTTTATGTTTGGCGTTCTGGAACACAACTTATCTCAGTCTGAAAATGTGTTTTCTGCTTTGTGCCGTAACTTTGCCGGGAAGCCTCAGAACATGAAATTTTCACCTCCCGCTATAGTAGAAAGGGTCTTTCTAGTAGTTACACATCAAATCTAAGCTGTCTGAAGTGTTTTTTCAGAATCATCAACATTTTTATGTTTGGCGTTCCGGAATCGACCTTATCTCTGGCTGAAAACGCGTTTTACGCATGGTGCCATAACTTTGCAGTGAAGCTTCAGAACATCGAATTTTCACCTCCCACTATAGCAGAAAGGGTCTTTCTAGTAGTTGCAGATCAAATCTAAGCTGTCTGAAATGTTATTCCAAAGTTATCAACATTTTTATGTTTGGCGTTCTGGAACCCACCTTATCTCAAGCTGAAAACGTGTTTTTTGCATTGTGCCATAACTTTGCAGGGATGCCACAGAACATGAAATATTCACTTGCCGCTATAGTAGAAAGGGTCTTTCTAGTAGTTGCACATCAAATCTCAGCTGTCTGAAGTGTTTTTCCAAAGTTATAAACATTTTTATGTTTGGCATTACGGAATCGACCTTATCTCAGGCTGAATACGCGTTTTCTGCATTGTGCCAAAACTTTGCAGGGAATCTTCAGAACATGAAATTTTCACCTCCCACTATAGCAGAAAGGGTCTTTCTAGTAGTTGCACATCAAATCTAAGCTGTTTGAAGTGTTTTTCCAAAGTTAGCAACATTTTTATGTTTGTCGTTCTGTAATCAACCTTATCTCAGGCTGAAAACGCATTTTACTCATTGTGCCTTAACTTTGCAGGGAAGCTTCAGAACATGAAAATTGCACCTCCCACTACAGCAGAAAGGGTCTTTCTAGTAGTTGCACATCAAATCTAAGCTGTCTGAAATGTTTTTTCCAAAGTTATCAACATTTTTAAGTTTGGCGTTCTGGAACCCACCTTATCTCAGGCTGAAAACGCGTTTTCTGCATTGTGCCATAACTTTGCAGGGAAGCTTTAGAACATGAAATTTTAAACTCCCACTGTAGCAGAAAGGGTCTTTCTATTAGTTGCACATCAAATCTAATCTGAATGAAGTGTTTTTCGTAAGTTATTAACATTTTTATGTTGGCGTTCCGGAGCCCACCTTATCTCAGGATGAAAATGCGTTTTCTGCATTGTCCCATAACTTTGAAGGAAAGCTTCCGAACATGAAAGTTTCACCTCCCACTATAGCAGAAAGGGTCTTTCTAGTAGTTGCAAATCAAATCTAAGCTGTCTGAAATGTTTTTCCAAAGTTATCAACATTTTTATGTTTGGCGTTCCGGAACCCACCTTATCTCAGGCTGAAAACGCGTTTTCGGCATTGTGCCATAACTTTGCAGGGAAGCTTCAGAACATGAAATTTTCACGTCCCACTATAGCAGAAAGGGTCTTTCTAGTAGTTGCACATAAAATCTAAGCTGTCTGAAGTGTTTTTCGAAAGTTATCAACATTTTTATGTTTGGCGTTCCGGAATCGACCTTATCTCAGGATGAAAAATCGTTTTCTGCATTGTGCCATAACTTCGCAGGGAAGCTTCAGAACATGAAATTTTCACGTCCCACTAAAAGCAGAAAGGGTCTTTCTAGTAGTTGCACATCAAATCTAAGCTGTCTAAAGCGTTTTTCGAAAGTTATCAACATTTTAATGTTTGGCGTTGCGGAACCCACCTTATCTCAAGCTGAAAACGCGTTTTCTGCATTGTGCCATAACTTTGCAGGGAGGCTTCAGAACATGAAATGTTCACCTCCCACTATAGCAGAAAGGGTCTTTCTAGTAGTTGCACATCAAATCTAAGATGTCTGAAGTGTTTTCCGAAAGTTATCAACATTTTTATGTTTGGCGTTCCGGTATCGACCTTATCTCAGGCAGAAAACGCGTTTTACGCATTGTGCCATAACTTTGCATGGAAGCTTCAGAAAATGAAATTTTCACGTCCCACTATAGCAGAAAGGGTCTTTCTAGTATTTGCACATCAAATCTAAGCTGTCTGAAGTGTTTTTCCAAAGTTATCAACATTTTTATTTTTGGCGTTCCGGAATTAACCTTATCTCAGGCTGAAAACGCATTTTCTGCATTGTGCCATAACTTTGCAAGGAAGATTCAGAACATGAAATTTTCACCTCCCACTATAGCAGAAAGGGTCTTTCTCGTAGTTGCACATCTAATCTAAGCTGTCTGAAGTGTTTTTCGAAAGTTATCAACATTTTTATGTTTGGCGTTCCAGAATCCACCTTATCTGAAGCTGAAAACACGTTTTCTGCAATGTGCCATAACTTTGCAGGGAAGCTTCAGAACATGAAATGTTCAACTCCCACTATAGCAGAAAGGGTCTTTCTCGTAGGTGCACATCAAATCTAAGCTGTCTGAAGTGTTTTTCGAAAGTTATCAACATTTTTATGTTTGGCGTTCCGGAATCCACCTTATCTGAAGCTGAAAACGCGTTTTCTGCAATGTGCCATAACTTTGCAGGGAAGCTTCAGAACATGAAATGTTCACCTCCCACTATAGCAGAAAGGGTCTTTCTAGTAGGTGCACATCAAATCTATGCTGCCTGAAGTGTTTTTCCAAAGTTATCAACATTTTTATGTTTGGCGTTCCGGAACCCACCTTATCTCAGGCTGAAAACGCGTTTTCGGCATTGTGCTATAACTTTGCAGGGAAGCTTCAGAACATGAAATTTTCACGTCCCACTATAGCAGAAAGGGTCTTTCTAGTAGTTGCACATAAAATCTAAGCTGTCTGAAGTGTTTTTCGAAAGTTATCAACATTTTTATGTTTGGCGTTCCGGAATCGACCTTATCTCAGGATGAAAAATCGTTTTCTGCATTGTCCCATAACTTCGCAGGGAAGCTTCAGAACATGAAATTTTCCCGTTCCAATATAGCAGAAACGGTCTTTCTAGTAGTTGCACATCAAATCTAAGCTGTCTGAAGTGTTTTTCGAAAGTTATCAACATTTTTATGTTTCGCGTACCGGAATCGACCTTATCTCAAGCTGAAAACGCGTTTTCTGCATTGTGCCATAACGTTGCAGGGAAGCTTCAGAACATGAAATGTTCACCTCCCACTACAGCAGAAAGGGTCTTTCTAGTAGTTGCACATGAAATCTAAGCTGTCTGAAGTGTTTTTCGAAAGTTAACAACATTTTTATGTTTGGCGTTCCAGAATCGACCTTATCTCAGGCTGAAAACGGGTTGTCTGCATTGTGCCATAACTTTGCATGGAAGCTTCAGAACATGAAATGTTCACCTCCCACTACAGCAGAAAGGGTCTTTCTAGTAGTTGCACATCAAATCTAAGCTGTCTGAAGTGTTTTTCGAAAGTTATCAACATTTTTATGTTTCGCGTACCGGAATCGACCTTATCTCAAGCTGAAAACGCGTTTTCTGCATTGTGCCATAACTTTGCATGGAAGCTTCAGAACATGAAATGTTCACCTCCCACTACAGCAGAAAGGGTCTTTCTAGTAGTTGCACATCAAATCTAAGCTGTCTGAAGTGTTTTTCCAAAGTTATCAACATTTTTATGTTTGGCGTTCCGGAACCCACCTTATCTCAGGCTGAAAACGCGTTTTCTGCATTGTGCCATAACTTTGCAGGGAAGCTTCAGAACATGAAATTTTCACGTCCCACTATAGCAGAAAGGGTCTTTCTAGTAGTTGCACATCAAATCTAAGCTGTCTGAAGTGTTTTTCGAAAGTTATCAACATTTTTATGTTTGGCGTTCCGGAATCCACCTTATCTGAAGCTGAAAACACGTTTTCTGCAAAGTGCCATAACTTTGCAGGGAAGCTTCAGAACATGAAATGTTCACCTCCCACTATAGCAGAAAGGGTCTTTCTCGTAGGTGCACATCAAATCTAAGCTGTCTGAAGTGTTTTTCGAAAGTTATCAACATTTTTACGTTTGGCGTTCCGGAATCCACCTTATCTGAAGCTGAAAACGCGTTTTCTGCAATGTGCCACAACTTTGCAGGGAAGCTTCAGAACATGAAATGTTCACCTCCCACTATAGCAGAAAGGGTCTTTCTAGTAGTTGCACATCAAATCTAAGCTGTCTGAAGTGTTTTTCCAAAGTTATCAACATTTTTATGTTTGGCGTTCCGGAACCCACCTTATCTCAGGCTGAAAACGCGTTTTCGGCATTGTGCCATAACTTTGCAGGGAAGCTTCAGAACATGAAATTTTCACGTCCCACTATAGCAGAAAGGGTCTTTCTAGTAGTTGCACATAAAATCTAAGCTGTCTGAAGTGTTTTTCGAAAGTTATCAACATTTTTATGTTTGGCGTTCCGGAATCGACCTTATCTCAGGATGAAAAATCGTTTTCTGCATTGTCCCATAACTTCGCAGGGAAGCTTCAGAACATGAAATTTTCCCGTTCCAGTATAGCAGAAAGGGTCTTTCTAGTAGTTGCACATCAAATCTAAGCTGTCTGAAGTGTTTTTCGAAAGTTATCAACATTTTTATGTTTCGCGTACCGGAATCGACCTTATCTCAAGCTGAAAACGCGTTTTCTGCATTGTGCCATAACGTTGCAGGGAAGCTTCAGAACATGAAATGTTCACCTCCCACTACAGCAGAAAGGGTCTTTCTAGTAGTTGCACATCAAATCTAAGCTGTCTGAAGTGTTTTTCGAAAGTTAACAACATTTTTATGTTTGGCGTTCCAGAATCGACCTTATCTCAGGCTGAAAACGGGTTGTCTGCATTGTGCCATAACTTTGCATGGAAGCTTCAGAACATGAAATGTTCACCTCCCACTACAGCAGAAAGGGTCTTTCTAGTAGTTGCACATCAAATCTAAGCTGTCTGAAGTGTTTTTCGAAAGTTATCAACATTTTTATGTTTCGCGTTCCAGAATCGACCTTATCTCAGGCTGAAAACGCGTTTTCTGCATTGTGCCATAACTTTGCATGGATGCTTCAGAACATGAAATTTTCACCTCCCACTATAGCAGAAAGGGTCTTTCTAGTAGTTGCACATCAAATCTAAGCTGTCTGAAGTGTTTTTCGAAAGTTATCAACATTTTTATGTTTGGCGTTCCGGAATCGACCTTATCTCAGGATGAAAGATCGTTTTCTGCATTGTGCCATAACTTTGCAGGGAAGCTTCAGAACAAAAAAATTTCACCTCCCACTATAGCAGAAAGGGTCTTTCTAGTAGTTGCACATCAAATCTAAGCTGTCTGAAGTGTTTTTCCGAAGTTATTAACATTTTTATGTTTGGCGTTCCGGAATCGACCTTATGTGAGGCTGAAAACGCGTTTTCTGCATTGTGACATAACTTTGCAGGGAAGCTTCAGAACATGAAATTTTCACCTCCCACGATAGCAGAAAGGGTCTTTCTAGTAGTTGCACATCAAATCGAAGCTGTTTGAATTGTTTTTCCAAAGTTATCAACACTTTAATGTTTGGTGTTCCGGAATCAACCTTATCTCAGGCTGAAAACGCGTTTTCTGCATTGTGCCATAACTTTGCAGGAAAGCCTCAGAACATGAAATTTTCACCTCCCACTATAGCAAAAAGGGTCTTTCTAGTAGTTGCACATCAAATCTAAGCTGTCTGAAGTGTTTTTCCAAAGTTATCAACATTTTTATGTTTGGCGTTCTGGAACCCACCTAATCTCAGGCTGAAAACGCGTTTTCTGCATTGTGCCATAACTTTGCAGGGAAGCTTCAGAACATGAAATTTTCACCTCCCACTATAGCAGAAAGTGGCTTTCTAGTAGTTGCACATCAAATCTAAGCTGTCTGAAGTGTTTTTCCAAAGTTATCTACATTTTTATGTTTGGCGTTCTGGAACCCACCTTATCTCAGGCTGAAAACGTGTTTTCTGCATTGTGCCATAACTTTGCTCGGAAGCTTCAGAACATGATATTTTCACATCCCACTACAGCAGAAAGGGTCTTTCTAGTAGTTGCACATCAAATCTATGCTGTCTGTTGAGTTTTTCCTGAGTTATCAACATATTTATGTTTGGCGTTCTGAAATCAACCTCATCTCAGGCTGAAAACGCGTTTTACGTATTGTGCCATAACTTTGCAGGGAAGCTTCAGAACATGATATTTTCACCTCCCACCGTAGCAGAAAGGGTCTTTCTAGTAGTTGTACATCAAATCTAAGCTGTCTGAAGTGTTTTTCGAAAGTTTTCAACATTTTTTTGTTTGGTGTTCCTGAATCGACCTTATCTCAGGCCAAAAACGCGTTTTGTGCATTGTGCCATAACTTTGCAGGGAAGCTTCAGAACATGAAATTTTCACCTCCCACTATAGCAGAAATGGTCTTTCTAGTAGTTGCACATCAAATCTAAGCTGTCTGATGTGTTGTTCCAAAGTTATCAACATTTTTATGTTTGGCGTTCCGGAACTCTCCTTATCTCACGCTTAAAACGCGTTTTCTGCATTGTGCCATAACTTTGCAGGGAAGCTGTAGAACATGAAATTTTCACCTCCCACTAGAGCAGAAAGGGTATTTCTAGTAGTTGCACATCAAATCTAAGCTGTCTGAAGTGTTTTTCCAAAGTTATCACCATTTTTATGTTTGGCGTTCCAGAAACAACCTTGTCTCAGGCTCAAAACGCGTTTTCTGCATTGTGCCATAACTTTGCAGGGAAGCCTCAGAACATGAAATTTTCACCTCCCACTATAGCAGAAAGGGTCTTTCTAGTAGTTGCACATCAAATCTAAGCTGTCTGAAGTGTTTTTCCAAAGTTATCAACATTTTTATGTTTGGCGTTCTGGAACCCACCTTATCTCAGGCTGAAAACGCGTTTTCTGCATTGTGCCATAACTTTGCAGGGAGACTTCAGAACATGAAATTTTTTCCTCCCACTATATCAGAAATGGTCTTTCTAGTAGTTGCACATCAGATCTAAGCTGTCCGAAGTGTTTTTCGAAAGTTATCAACATTTTTATGTTTGGTGTTCCGGAATCGACCTTATCTCAGGATGAAAAATCGTTTTCTGCATTGTCCCATGACTTTCCAGGGAAGCTTCAGAACATGAATTTTCGACCTCCGACTATAGCAGAATGGGTCTTTCTCGTAGTTGCACATCAAATCGAAGCTGTCTGAAGTGTTATTCCAAAGTTATCAACATTTTTATGTTTGGCGTTCCGGAACCCACCTTATCTCAGGCTGAAAACGCGTTTTCTGCATTGTGCCATATCTTTGCAGGGAAGCTTCAGAAAATGAAATTTTCACCTCCCACAATAGCAGAAAGGGTTTTTCTAGTAGTTGCACATCAAATCTAAGCTGTTTGAAGTGTTTTTCCAAAGTTATCAACATTTTTATGTTTGGCGTTCCGGAATCAACCTTATCTCAGGCTGAAAACGCATTTTCTGCATTGTGCCATAACTTTGCAAGGAAGCTTCAGAACATGAAATTTCGACCTCCCACTATAGCAGAAAGGGTCTTTCTAGTTGTTGCACTTCAAATCTAAGCTGTCTGAAGTGTTTTTCCAAAGTTATCAACATTTTTATGTTTGGCGTTACAGAATCGACCGTATCTCAGGCTGAAAAATCGTTTTCTGCATTGTCCCATAACTTCTCAGGGAAGCTTCAGAACATGAAATGTTCACCTCCCACTATAGCAGAAAGGGTCTTTCTAGTAGTTGCACATCAAATCTAAGCTGTCTGAAGTGTTTTTCGAAAGTTATCAACATTTTTATGTTTGGCGTTCCAGAATCGACCTTATCTCACGCTGAAAACGCGTTGTCTGCATTGTGCCATAACTTTGCATGGAAGCTTCCGAACATGAAATTTTAACCTCCCACTATAACAGAAAGGGTCTTTCTAGTAGTTGCACATCAAATCTAAGCTGTCTGAAGTGTTGTTCCAAAGTTATCAACATTTTTACGTTTGGCGTTCCGGAACCCACCTTATCTCAGGCTGAAAACTCGTTTTGTACATAATGCCATAACTTCTCAGGGTAGCTTCAGAACATGAAATTTTCACCTCCCACTACAACAGAAAGGGTGTTTCTAGCAGTTGCACATCAAATCTAAGTTGTCTGAAGTGTTGTTCCAAAGTTATCAACATTTTTATGTTTGGCGTTCCGGAATCGACCATATCTCAGGCTGAAAACGCGTTTTCTGCATTGTGCCATAACTTTGGAGGGAAGCTTCAGAAAATGAAATTTTCACCTCCCACTATAGCAGAAAGGGTCCTTCTAGTAGTTGCACATCAAATCTAAGCTGTCTGAAGTGTTTTTCCAAAGTAATCAACATTTTTACGTTTTGCGTTTCGGAACCCACCTTATCTCAGGCTGAAAACGCGTTTTCTGCATTGTGCCATATCTTTGCAGGGTAGCTTCAGAACATGAAATTTTAACCTCCCACTATAGCAGAAAGGGTCCTTCTAGTAGTTGCACATCAAATCTAAGCTGTCTGAAGTGTTTTTCCAAAGTTATCAACATTTTTATGTTTGGCGTTCCGGAATCAACCTTATCTCAGGCTGAAAACGCATTTTCTGCATTGTGCAATAACTTTGTGAGGAAGCTTCAGAACATGAAATTTTCACCTCCCACTATAGCAGAAAGGGTCTTTCTAGTAGTTGCACATCAAATCTAAGCTGTCTGAAGTGTTTTTCCAAAGTTATCAACATTTTTATGTTTGGCGTTCCAGAATCGACCTTATCTCAGGCTGAAAACGCGTTTTCTGCATTGTGCCATAACTTCTCAGGGAAGCTTCAGAACATGAAATGTTCACCTCCCACTATAGCAGAAAGGGTCTTTCTAGTAGTTGCACATCAAATCTAAGCTGTCTGAAGCGTTTTTCCAAAGTTATCAACATTTTTATGTTTGGCGTTCCGGAACCCACCTTATCTCAGGCTGAAAACGTGTTTTCTTCATTGTGCCATATCTTTGCAGGGAAGCTTCAGAACATGAAATTTTAACCTCCCACTATAGCAGAAAGGGTCCTTCTAGTAGTTGCACATCAAATCTAAGCTGTCTGAAGTGTTTTTCCAAAGTGATCAACATTTTTACGTTTTGCGTTTCGGAACCCACCTTATCTCAGGCTGAAAACGCGTTTTCTGCATTGTGCCATATCTTTGCAGGGAAGCTTCAGAACATGAAATTTTAACCTCCCACTATAGCAGAAAGGGTCCTTCTAGTAGTTGCACATCAAATCTAAGCTGTCTGAAGTGTTTTTCCAAAGTTATCAACATTTTTATGTTTGGCGTTCCGGAATCGACCTTATCACAGGCTGAAAACGCTTTTTACGCTTTGTGCCATAACTTTGCAGGGAAGCTTCAGTAAATGAAAATTTCACCTCCCACTATAGCAGAAAGGGTCTTTCTAGTAGTTGCACATCAAATCTAAGCTGTCTGAAGTGTTGTTCCAAAGTTATCAACATTTTTACGTTTGGCGTTCCGGAATCGACCTTATCTCAGGCTGAAAACACGTTTTACGCATTGTGCCATAACTTCTCAGGGAAGCTTCAGAACATGAAATGTTCACCTCCCACTATAGCAGAAATGGTCTTTCTAGTAGTTGCACATCAAATCGAAGTTGTCTGAACTGTTTTTCCAAAGTTATCAACATTTTTATGTATGGCGTTCCGGAATCGACCTTATCTCAGGCTGAAAACGCGTTTTACGCATTGTGCCATAACTTTGCAGGGAAGCTTCAGAACATGAAATGTTCACCTCCCACTATAGCAGAAAGGGTTTTTCTAGTAGTTGCACATCAAATCTAAGCTGTCTGAATTGTTTTTCCAAAGTTATCAACATTTTTATGTTTGGCGTTCCAGAATCGACCTTATCTAAGGCTGAAAACATGTTTTACGCATTGTGCCATAACTTTGCAGGGAAGCTTCAGAAAATGAAATTTCCACCTCCCACTATAGCAGAAAGGGTCTTTCTAGTAGTTGCACATCAAATCTAAGCTGTCTGAAGTGTTGTTCCAAAGTTATCAACATTTTTACGTTTGGCGTTCCGGAATCGACCTTATCTCAGGCTGAAAACACGTTTTACGCATTGTGCCATAACTTTGCATGGACGCTTCAGAACATGAAATTTTCACCTCCCACTATAACAGAAAGGGTCTTTCTAGTAGTTGCACATCAAACCTAAGCTGTCTGAAGTGTTGTTCCAAAGTGATCAACATTTTTACGTTTGGCGTTTCGGAACCCACCTTATCTCAGGCTGAAAACGCGTTTTCTGCACTGTGCCATAACTTCTCAGGGAAGCTTCAGAACATGAAATGTTCACCTCCCACTATAGCAGAAATGGTCTTTCTAGTAGTTGCACATCAAATCGAAGTTGTCTGAAGTGTTTTTCCAAAGTTATCAACATTTTTATGTATGGCGTTCCGGAATCGACCTTATCTCAGGCTGAAAACGCGTTTTACGCATTGTGCCATAACTTTGCAGGGAAGCTTCAGAACATGAAATGTTCACCTCCCACTATAGCAGAAAGGGTTTTTCTAGTAGTTGCACATCAAATCTAAGCTGTCTGAATTGTTTTTCCAAAGTTATCAACATTTTTATGTTTGGCGTTCCAGAATCGACCTTATCTCAGGCTGAAAACGCGTTTTACGCATTGTGCCATAACTTTGGAGGGAAGCTTCAGAAAATGAAATTTCCACCTCCCACTATAGCAGAAAGGGTCTTTCTAGTAGTTGCACATCAAATCTAAGCTGTCTGAAGTGTTGTTCCAAAGTTATCAACATTTTTAGGTTTGGCGTTCCGGAATCGACCTTATCTCAGGCTGAAAACACGTTTTACGCATTGTGCCATAACTTTGCAGGGACGCTTCAGAACATGAAATTTTCACCTCCCACTATAACAGAAAGGGTCTTTCTAGTAGTTGCACATCAAATCTAAGCTGTCTGAAGTGTTGTTCCAAAGTGATCAACATTTTTACGTTTGGCGTTTCGGAACCCACCTTATCTCAGGCTGAAAACGCGTTTTCTGCACTGTGCCATAACTTCTCAGGGAAGCTTCAGAACATGAAATGTTCACCTCCCACTATCGCAGAAAGGGTCTTTCTTGTAGTTGCACATCAAATCGAAGCTGTCTGAAGTGTTTTTCCAAAGTTATCAACATTTTTATGTTTGGCGTTCCGGAACCCGCCTTATCTCAGGCTGAAAACGCGTTTTCTGCATTGTGCCATATCTTTGCAGGGAAGCTTCAGAAAATGAAATTTTCACCTCCCACTATAACAGAAAGGGTCTTTCTAGTAGTTGCACATCAAATCTAAGCTGTTTGAAGTGTTTTTCCAAAGTTATGAACATTTTTATGTTTGGCGTTCCGGAATCGACCTTATCTTAGACTGAAAACGCTTTTTACGCTTTGTGCCATAACTTTGCAGGGAAGCTTCAGAAAATGAAATTTTCACCTCCCCCCTATCGCAGAAAGGGTTTTTCTAGTAGTTGCACATCAGATCTAAGCTGTCCGAAGTGTTTTGCGAAAGTTATCAACATTTTTATGTTTGGTGTTCCGGAATCGACCTTATCTCAGGATGAAAAATCGTTTTCTGCATTGTCCCATGACTTTCCAGGGAAACTTCAGAACATGAAATTTCGACCTCCCACTATAACAGAAAGGCTCTTTCTAGTAGTTGCACATCAAATCTAAGCTGTCTGAAGTGTTGTTCCAAAGTGATCAACATTTTTACGTTTGGCGTTTCGGAACCCACCTTATCTCAGGCTGAAAACGCGTTTTCTGCATTGTGCCATAACTTCTCAGGGAAGCTTCAGAACATGAAATGTTCACCTCCCACTATCGCAGAAAGGGTCTTTCTCGTAGTTGCACATCAAATCGAAGCTGTCTGAAGTGTTTTTCCAAAGTTATCAACATTTTTATGTTTGGCGTTCCGGAACCCGCCTTATCTCAGGCTGAAAACGCGTTTTCTGCATTGTGCCATATCTTTGCAGGGAAGCTTCAGAAAATGAAATTTTCACCTCCCACTATAGCAAAAAGGGTTTTTCTAGTAGTTGCACATCAAATCTAAGCTGTTTGAATTGTTTTTCCAAAGTTATCAACATTTTTATGTTTGGCGTTCCGGAATCAACCTTATCTCAGGCTGAATACGCATTTTCTGCATTGTGCCATAACTTTGCAAGGAAGCTTCAGAACATGAAATTTTCACCTCCTACTATAGCAGAAAGGGTCTTTCTAGTAGTTGCACATCAGATCTAACCTGTCCCAAGTGTTTTTCGAAAGTTATTAACATTTTTATGTTTGGCGTTTCGGAACCCACCTTATCTCTGGCTGAAAACGCATTTTCTGCATTGTGCCATAACTTTGCAAGGAAGCTTCAGAACATGAAATTTTCACCTCCCACTACAGCAGAAAGGGTCTTTCTAGTAGTTGCACTTCAAATCTAAGCTGTCTGAAGTGTTTTTCCATAGTTATCAACATTTTAATGTTTGGCGTTACAGAATCGACCGTATCTCAGGATGAAAAATTGTTTTCTGCATTGTCCCATAACATTCCAGGGAAGCTTCAGAACATGAAATTTTGACCTAACACTATAGCAGAAAAGGTCTTTCCAGTAGTTGCACATGAAATCTAAGCTGTCTGAAGTGTTTTTCGAAAGTTATCAACATTTTTATGTTTGGCGTTCCAGAATCGACCTTATCTCAGGCTGAAAACGCGTTGTCTGCATTGTGCCATAACTTTTCATGGAAGCTTCCGAACATGAAATTTTTACCTCCCACTATAACAGAAAGGGTCTTTCTAGTACTTGCACATCAAATCTAAGCTGTCTGAAGTGTTGTTCCAAAGTGATCAACATTTTTACGTTTGGCGTTTCGGAACCCACCTTATCTCAGGCTGAAAACGCGTTTTCTGCATTGTCCCATAACTTTCTAGGGAGGCTTCAGAACATGAAATTTTGACCTCCTACTATAGCAGAAAGGGTCTTTCTAGTAGTTGGACATCAAATCTAAGCTGTCTGAGGTGTTTTTCCAAAGTTATCAACATTTTTATCTTTGGCGTTCCGGAACCCACCTTATCTCAGGCTGAAAACGCATTTTCTGCATTGTGCCATAACTTCTCAGGGAAGCTTCAGAACATGAAATGTTCACCTCCCACGATAGCAGAAAGGGTCTTTCTAGTAGTTGCACATCAGATCTAAGCTGTCCGAAGTGTTTTTCGAAAGTTATCAACATTTTTATGTTTGGTGTTCCGGAATCGACCTTATCTCAGGATGAAAAATCGTTTTCTGCATTGTCCCATGACTTTCCAGGGAAGCTTCAGAACATCGAATTTTCTCCACCCACTATAGCAGAAAGGGTCTTTCTAGTCGTTGCACATCAAATCTAAGCTGTCTGAAGTGTTTTTCCAAAGTTATCAACATTTTTATGTTTGGCGTTCCGGAACCCACCTTATCTCAGGCTGAAAACGCATTTTACGCATTGTGCCATAACTTTGCAGGGAAGCTTCAGAACATGAAATTTTCACCTCCCAGTATAGTAGAAAGGGTCTTTCTAGTAGTTGCACATGATATCTAAGCTGTCTGAAGTGTCTTTCGAAAGTTATCAACATTTTTATGTTTGGCGTTCCGGAATTGACCTTATCTCAGGCTGAAAACGCGTTTTCTGCATTTTGCCATAACTTTGCAGGGAAGCTTCAGAACATGAAATTTGCACCTCCCACTATAGCAGAAAGGGTCTTTCTAGTAGTTGCACATCAAATCTATGCTATCTGAAGTGTTTTTCCAAAGTTGTTAAGATTTTTATGTTTGGCTTTCCGAAACCCACCTTATCTCAGGCTGAGAACGCATTTTTTGCATTGTGCCATATATTCTAAGGGAAGGTTCAAAACATGAAATTTTCACCTCCCACTATAGCAGAAAGGGTCTGTCTTCTATTTGCACATCAAATCTAAGCTGTCTGAAGTGTTTTTTCAAAGTTATCAACATTTTTATGTTTGGCGTTCGGGAACCCACCTTATCTCAGGCTGAAAACGTGTTTTATGCATTGTGCCATAACTTTGCATAAAGCTTCAGCACATGAAATTTTCACCACCCACTATAGCAGAAAGGGTCTTTCTAGTAGTTGCAGATCAAATCAAAGCTGTCTGAAATGTTTTTCCAAAGTTATCAACATTTTTATGTTTGGCGTTCTGGAACCCACCTTATCTCAGTCTGAAAACGTGTTTTTTGCATTGTGCCATAACTTTGCAGGGAAGCCTCAGAACATGAAATTTTCACCTGCCGCTATAGTAGAAAGGGTCTTTCTAGTAGTTGCACATCAAATCTAAGCTGTCTGAAGTGTTTTTACAAAGTTATCAACTTTTTTATGTTTCCCTTTCCGGAATCGACCTTGTGTCAGGCTGAAAACGCGTTTTACGCATTGAGCCATAACTTTGCAAGGAAGTTTCAGAATATAAAAATTTCACATCCCACTATAGCAGAAATGGTATTTCTAGTAGTTACACTTCAAATCTAAGCTGTCTGGTGTTTTTCCAAAGTTATCAACATTTTTATGTTTCTCGTTCCTGAACCCACCTTATATCAGGCTGAAAATGCGTTTTCTGCATTGTGCCATAATTTTGCAGGGAAGCTTCAGAACATGAAATTTTCACCTCCCACTATAGCAGAAAGGGTCTTTCTAGTAGTTGCACATCAAATCTAAGCTGTCTGAAGTGTTTTTCCAAAGTTATCAACATTTTTATGTTTGGCGTTCCGGAATCAACCTTATCTCAGGCTGAACACCCGTTTCACGCACTGTTCCATAACTTTGCAGGGAAGCTTCAAAACATGAAATTTTCACCTCCCACAATGGCAGAAAGGGTCTTTCTCGTAGTTGCACATCAAATCTAAGCTGTCTGAAGTGTTTTTCCAAAATTATCAACATTTTTATGTTTGGCGTTCCTGAATCGATCTTATCTCAGACTGAAAACGCGTTTTCGGAATTGTGCCATAACTTTGCTGGGAAGCTTCAGAACATGAAATTTTCACCTCCCACTATAGCAGAAAGTGTCTTTCTAGTAGTTGCACATCAAATGTAAGCTGTCTGAAGTGTTTTTCCAAAGTTATCTACTTTTTTATGTTTGGCGTTCTGGAACCCAACTTATCTCAGTCTGAAAATGTGTTTTCTGCTTTGTGCCGTAACTTTGCCGGGAAGCCTCAGAACATGAAATTTTCACCTGCCGCTATAGTAGAAAGGGTCTTTCTAGTAGTTGCACATCAAATCTAAGCTGTCTGAAGTGTTTTTTCAGAATTATCAACATTTTTATGTTTGGCGTTCCGGAATCGACCTTATCTCTGGCTGAAAACGCGTTTTACGCATGGTGCCATAACTTTGCAGTGAAGCTTCAGAACATCGAATTTTCACCTCCCACTATAGCAGAAAGGGTCTTTCTAGTAGTTGCAGATCAAATCTAAGCTGTCTGAAATGTTTTTCGAAAGTTATCAACATTTTTATGTTTGGCGTTCTGGAACCCACCTTATCTCAGTCTGAAAACGTGTTTTTTGCATTGTGCCATAACTTTGCAGGGATGCCACAGAACATGAAATATTCACTTGCCGCTATAGTAGAAAGGGTCTTTCTAGTAGTTGCACATCAAATCTCAGCTGTCTGAAGTGGCTTTCCAAAGTTATCAACATTTTTATGTTTGGCGTTCCGGAATCGACCATATCTCAGGCTGAAAACGCGTTTAACGCATTGTGCCATAACTTTGAAGGGAAGCTTCAGAACATCGAATTTTCACCACCCACTATATCATAAAGGGTCTTTCTAGTAGTTGCACATCAACTCTAAGCTGTCTGAAGTGTTTTTCCATAGTTATCAACATTTTTATGTTTGGCGTACCGGAATGGACCTTATCTCAGGCTGAATACGCGTTTTTTGCATTGTGCCATAACTTTGCAGGCAAGCTTCAGAACATGAAATATTCACATGCCACTATAACAGAAAGGGTCTTTCTAGTAGTTGCACATCAAATCTAAGCTGTCTGAAGTGTTTTTCCAAAGTTGTCCACCTTTTTATGTTTGGCGTTCCGGAACCCACCTTATCTCAGGCTGAAAACGCATTTTACACATTGTGCCATAACTTTGCAATGAAGCTTCAGAACATGAAATGTTCAGGTCCCACTATAGCAGAAAGGGTCTTTCTCGTACTTGCACTTCAAATCTAAACTGTCTGAAGTGTTTTTTGAAAGTTTTCAAAATTTTTGTGTTTGGCGTTCCTGAATCGACATTATTTCAGGCTGAAAACGCGTTTTCTGCAATGAGCCATAACTTTGCAGGGAAGCTTCAGAACATGAAATTTTCAACTCCCACTATAGCAGAATGGGTCTTTCTAGTAGTTGCACATCAAATCTAAGCTGTCTGATGGGTTTTTCGAAAGTTATCAACATTTTTTTGTTTTGCATTCCGGAACCCACCTTATCTCAGGCTTAAAACGCTTTTTCTGCCTTGTGCCATAACTTTGCAGGGAAGCTTCAGAACATGACATTTTCACATCCCACTATAGCAGAAAGGGTCTTTCTAGTAGTTGCACATCAAATCTAAGCTGTTTGAAGTGTTTTTCCAAAGTTATCAACATATTTATGTTTGGCGTTCAGGAATCGACCTTATCTCAGGCTGAAAACACGATTTACGCATTCTGCCATAACTTTGCAGGGAATCTTCAGAACATGAAATTTTCATATCCCACTATAGCAGAAAGGGTCTTTCTAGTAGTTGCACATCAAATCTAAGCTGTCTGAAGTGTTTTTCCAAAGTTATAAACATTTTTATGTTTGGCATTACGGAATCGACCTTATCTCAGGCTGAAATCGCGTTTTCTGCATTGTGCCAAAACTTTGCAGGGAATCTTCAGAACATGAAATTTTCACCTCCCACTGTAGCAGAAAGGGTCTTTCTAGTAGTTGCACATCAAATCTAATCTGAATGAAGTGTTTTTCTTAAGTTATTAACATTTTTATGTTGGTGTTCCGGAGCCCACCTTATCTCAGGATGAAAATGCGTTTTCTGCATTGTCCCATAACTTTGGAGGAAAGCTTCAGAACATGAAAGTTTCACCTCCCACTATAGCAGAAAGGGTCTTTGTAGTAGTTGCACATAAAATATAAGCTGTCTGAAGTGTTTTTCCAAAGTTATCAACATTTTTATGTTTGGCGTTCCGGAACCCATCTTATCTCAGGCTGAAAACGCGTTTTCTGCATTGTCCCATAACTTAGAAGGAAAGCTTCAGAACATGAAAGTTTCACCTCCCACTATAGCAGAAAGGGTCTTTCTAGTAGTTGCACATCAAATCTAAACTGTCTGAAGTGTTTTTCCAAAGTTGTTAACACGTTTATGTTTGGCGTTCCGAAACCCACCTTATCTCAGGCTGAAAAGCGTTTTCACGCATTGTGCCATAACACTTCAGGGAAGCTTCAGAACATGAAATTTTAACCTCCCACTATAGCAGAAAGGGTCTTTCTAGTAGTTGCACATCAAATCTAAACTGTCTGAAGTGTTTTTCCAAAGTTATTAACACTTTTATGTTTGGCGTTCCGAAACCCACCTTATCTCAGGCTGAAAAGCGTTTTTGTGCATTGTGCCATAACTTTTCAGGGAAGCTTCAGAACATGAAATTTTAACCTCCCACTATAGCAGAAAGGGTCTTTCTAGTAGTTGCACATCAAATCTAAACTGTCTGAAGTGTTTTTCCAAAGTTGTCAACAATTTTATTTTTGGCGTTCCGAAACCCACCTTATCTGAGGCTCAAAACGCGTTTTCTGCATTGTGCCATATATTCTAAGGGAAGGTTCAGAACATGAAATTTTCACCTCCCACTATAGCAGAAAGGGTCTTTCTAGTAGTTGCACATCAAATCTAAGCTGTCTGAAGTGTTTTTCCAAAGTTATCAACATTTTTATGTTTGGCGTTCCGGAATCAACCTTATCTCAGGCTGAACACCCGTTTTCTGCATTGTGCCATATCTTTGCAGGGATACATCAGAACATGACATTTTAAAGTTCCATTATAGCAGAAAAGGTCTTTCTAGTAGTTGCACATCAAATCTAAGCTGCCTGAAGTGTTTTTCCAAAGTTATCAACTTTTTTATGTTTTGCGTTCCTGAATGGACCTTTTCTCAGGCTGAAAACGCGTTTCACGCACTGTTCCATAACTTTGCAGGGAAGCTTCAAAACATGAAATTTTCACCTCCCACAATGGCAGAAAGGGTCTTTCTCGTAGTTGCACATCAAATCTAAGCTGTCTGAAGTGTTTTTCCAAAATTATCAACATTTTTATGTTTGGCGTTCCGGAATCGATCTTATCTCAGACTGAAAACGCGTTTTCGGAATTGTGCCATAACTTGGCAGGGAAGCTTCAGAACATGAAATTTTCACCTCCCACTATAGCAGAAAGTGTCTTTCTAGTAGTTGCACATCAAATGTAAGCTGTCTGAAGTGTTTTTCCAAAGTTATCTATTTTTTTATGTTTGGCGTTCTGGAACCCAACTTATCTCAGTCTGAAAATGTGTTTTCTGCTTTGTGCCGTAACTTTGCCGGGAAGCCTCAGAACATGAAATTTTCACCTCCCGCTATAGTAGAAAGGGTCTTTCTAGTAGTTGCACATCAAATCTAAGCTGTCTGAAGTGTTTTTTCAGAATCATCAACATTTTTATGTTTGGCGTTCCGGAATCGACCTTATCTCTGGCTGAAAACGCGTTTTACGCATGGTGCCATAACTTTGCAGTGAAGCTTCAGAACATCGAATTTTCACCTCCCACTATAGCAGAAAGGGTCTTTCTAGTAGTTGCAGATCAAATCTAAGCTGTCTGAAATGTTATTCCAAAGTTATCAACATTTTTATGTTTGGCGTTCTGGAACCCACCTTATCTCAAGCTGAAAACGTGTTTTTTGCATTGTGCCATAACTTTGCAGGGATGCCACAGAACATGAAATATTCACT
The DNA here is from genome assembly GCF_027744825.2 of Synchiropus splendidus. Lineage (NCBI taxonomy): Eukaryota > Metazoa > Chordata > Actinopteri > Syngnathiformes > Callionymidae > Synchiropus > Synchiropus splendidus. Next base: position 882,478 of record NW_026527058.1, read on the forward strand.
TGCCGCTATAGTAGAAAGGGTCTTTCTAGTAGTTGCACATCAAATCTCAGCTGTCTGAAGTGGCTTTCCAAAGTTATCAACATTTTTATCTTTGGCGTTCCGGAATCGACCATATCTCAGGCTGAAAACGCGTTTAACGCATTGTGCCATAACTTTGGAGGGAAGCTTCAGAACATCGAATTTTCACCACCCACTATATCATAAAGGGTCTTTCTAGTAGTTGCACATCAACTCTAAGCTGTCTGAAGTGTTTTTCCATAGTTATCAACATATTTATGTTTGGCGTACCGGAATCGACCTTATCTCAGGCTGAATACGCGTTTTTTGCATTGTGCCATAACTTTGCAGGCAAGCTTCAGAACATGAAATATTCACATGCCACTATAACAGAAAGGGTCTTTCTAGTAGTTGCACATAAAATCTAAGCTGTCTGAAGTGTTTTTCCAAAGTTGTCCACCTTTTTATGTTTGGCGTTCCGGAACCCACCTTATCTCAGGCTGAAAACACGATTTACGCATTCTGCCATAACTTTGCAGGGAATCTTCAGAACATGAAATTTTCATATCCCACTATAGCAGTAAGGGTCTTTCTAGTAGTTGCACATCAAATCTAAGCTGTCTGAAGTGTTTTTCCAAAGTTATAAACATTTTTATGTTTGGCATTACGGAATCGACCTTATCTCAGGCTGAATACGCGTTTTCTGCATTGTGCCAAAACTTTGCAGGGAATCTTCAGAACATGAAATTTTCACCTCCCACTATAGCAGAAAGGGTCTTTCTAGTAGTTGCACATCAAATCTAAGCTGTTTGAAGTGTTTTTCCAAAGTTAGCAACATTTTTATGTTTGTCGTTCTGAAATCAACCTTATCTCAGGCTGAAAACGCATTTTACTCATTGTGCCTTAACTTTGCAGGGAAGCTTCAGAACATGAAAATTGCACCTCCCACTACAGCAGAAAGGGTCTTTCTAGTAGTTGCACATCAAATCTAAGCTGTCTGAAATGTTTTTTCCAAAGTTATCAACATTTTTAAGTTTGGCGTTCTGGAACCCACCTTATCTCAGGCTGAAAACGCGTTTTCTGCATTGTGCCATAACTTTGCAGGGAAGCTTTAGAACATGAAATTTTAAACTCCCACTGTAGCAGAAAGGGTCTTTCTATTAGTTGCACATCAAATCTAATCTGAATGAAGTGTTTTTCGTAAGTTATTAACATTTTTATGTTGGCGTTCCGGAGCCCACCTTATCTCAGGATGAAAATGCGTTTTCTGCATTGTCCCATAACTTTGGAGGAAAGCTTCAGAACATGAAAGTTTCACCTCCCACTATAGCAGAAAGGGTCTTTGTAGTAGTTGCACATCAAATATAAGCTGTCTGAAGTGTTTTTCCAAAGTTATCAACATTTTTATGTTTGGCGTTCCGGAACCCATCTAATCTCAGGTGAAAACGCGTTTTCTGCAATGTGCCATAACTTTGCAGGGAAGCTTCAGAACATGAAATTTTCAGCTCCCACTATAGCAGAAAGGGTCTTTCTAGTAGTTGCACATCAAATCTAAGATGTCTGAAATGTTTTTTCCAAAGTTATCAACATTTTTAAGTTTGGCGTTCTGGAACCCACCTTATCTCAGGCTGAAAACGCGTTTTCTGCATTGTGCCATAACTTTGCAAGGAAGCTTCAGAACATGAAATTTTAAACTCCCACTGTAGCAGAAAGGGTCTTTCTAGTAGTTGCACATCAAATCTAATTTGTCTGAAGTGTTTTTCGAAAGTTATTAACATTTTTATGTTTGGCGTTCCGGTACCCACCTTATCTCAGGCTGAAAATGCGTTTTCTGCATTGTCCCATAACTTTGAAGGAAAGCTTCCGAACATGAAAGTTTCACCTCCCACTATAGCAGAAAGGGTCTTTCTAGTAGTTGCAAATCAAATCTAAGCTGTCTGAAATGTTTTTTCCAAAGTTATCAACATTTTTATGTTTGGCGTTCCGGAACCCACCTTATCTCAGGCTGAAAACGCGTTTTCTGCATTGTGCCATAACTTTGCAGGGAAGCTTCAGAAAATGAAATTTTCACCTCCCACTATAGCAGAAAGGGTCTTTCTAGTAGTTGCACATCAAATCTAAGCTGTCTGAAGTGTTGTTCCAAAGTGATCAACATTTTTACGTTTGGTGTTTCGGAACCCACCTTATCTCTGGCTGAAAACGCGTTTTCTGCATTGTGCCATAACTTCTCAGGGAAGCTTCAGAACATGAAATGTTCACCTCCCACTATAGCAGAAAGGGTCTTTCTAGTAGTTGCACATCAAATCTAAGCTGTCTGAAGTGTTTTTCCAAAGTTATCAATATTTTAATGTTTGGCGTTCCGGAATCGACCTTATCTCAGCCAGAAAACGCGTTTTACGCATTGTGCCATAACTTCTCAGGGAAGCTTCAGACCATGAAATGTTCACCTCCCACTATAGCAGAAAGGGTCTTTCTGGTACTTGCACATCAAAGCTAAGTGTCTGATATGTTTTTTCCAAAGTTATCAACATTTTTATGTTTGGCGTTCCGGAACCCACCTTATCTCAGGGTGAATACGCGTTTTCTGCATTGTCCCATAACTTTGCAGGGAAGCTTCAGAACATGAAATTTTCACTTCCCAGTATAGCAGAAAGGGTCTTTCTAGTAGTTGCACATCAAATCTAAGCTGTCTGAAATGTTTTTTCCAAAGTTATCAACATTTTTATGTTTGGCGTTCCGGAACCCACCTTGTCTCAGGCTGAAAACGCGTTTTCTGCATTGTGCCATAACTTTGAAGGAAAGCTTCAGAACATGAAAGTTTCACCTCCCTCTATAGCAGAAAGGGTCTTTCAAGTAGTTACACATCAAATCTAAGCTGTCTGAAGTGTTTTTCCAAAGTTATCAACATTTTTATGTTTGGCGTTCCGGAACCCACCTTATCTCAGGCTGAAAACGCGTTTTCTGCATTGTGCCATAACTTCTCAGGGAAGCTTCAGAATATGAAATGTTCACCTCCCACGATAGCAGAAAGGGTCTTTCTAGTAGTTGCACATCAGATCTATGCTGTCCGAAGTGTTTTTCGAAAGTTATCAACATTTTAATGTTTGGCGTTCCGGAATCGACCTTATCTCAGCCTGAAAACGCGTTTTACGCATTGTGCCATAACTTTGAAGGAAAGCTTCAGAACATGAAAGTTTCACCTCCCACTATAGCAGAAAGGGTCGTTCTAGTAGTTACACATCAAATCTAAGCTGTCTGAAGTGTTTTTCCAAAGTTATCAACATTTTTATGTTTGGCGTTCCGGAACCCACCTTATCTCAGGTTGAAAACGCGTTTTCTGCATTGTGCCATAACTTTGCAGGGAAGCTTCAGGACATGAAATTTTCACCTCCCACAATAGCCGAAAGGGTCTTTCTAGTAGTTGCACATCAAATCTAAGCTGTCTGAAGTTTTTTTCCAAGGTTATCAACATTTTTATGTTTGCCGTTCCGGAATCGACCTTATCTCAAGCTGAAAACAAGTTTTCTGCATTGTGCCATAACTTTGCAGGGACGCTTCAGAACATGAAATGTTCACCTCCCACTATAGCAGAAAGGGTCTTTCTAGAAGTTGCACATCAAATGTAAGCTGTCTGAAGTGTTTTTCCAAAGTTATGAACATTTTTATTTTTATCGTTCGGGAATCAACCTTATCTCAGGCTGAAAAGGCGTTTTCTGCATTGTGCCATAACTTTGGAAGGAAGCTTCAGGACATGAAATTTTCACCTCCCACAATAGCCGAAAGGGTCTTTCTAGTAGTTGAACATCAAATCTAAGCTGTCTGAAGTTTTTTTCCAAGGTTATCAACATTTTTATGTTTGACGTTCCGGAATCGACCTTATCTCAAGCTGAAAACGCGTTTTCTGCATTGTGCCATAAATTTGCAGGGAAGCTTCAGAACATGAAATGTTCACCTCCCACTATAGCAGAAAGGGTCTTTCTAGTAGTTGCACATCAAATCTAAGCTGTCTGAAGTGTTTTTCCAAAATTATCAACATTTTAAAGTTTGGTGTTCCGGAACCCACCTTATCTCAGGCTGAAAACGCGTTTTCGGCAATGTGCCATAACTTTGCAGGGAAGCTTCAGAACATGAAATTTTCACCTCCCACTACAGCAGAAAGGGTCTTTCTAGTAGTTGCACATCATATCTAAGCTGTCTGAAATGTTTTTCCAAAGTTATCAACATTTTTACCTTTGGCGTTCCAGAATCGACCTTATCTCAGGCTGAAAACGCGTTTTCTGCATTGTGCCATAACTTTGCAGGGAAGCTTCAAAACATGGAATTTTCACCTCCCACTATTGCAGAAAGTGTCTTTCTAGTAGTTGCACATCAAATCTAAGCTGTCTGATGAGTTTTTCCAAAGTTATCAACATTTTCAAGTTTGGCGTCCCGGAACCCACCTTATCTCAGGCTGAAAATGCGTTTTCCGCATTGTTCCATAACTTTGCATGGAAGCTTCAGAACATGAAATTTTCAACTCCCACTATAACAGACAGGGTCTTTCTAGTAGTTGCACATCAAATATAAGTTGTCTGAAGTGTTTCTTGAAAACTATCAACATTTTTATGTTTGACGTTCCGGAACCCACATTATCATAGGCTAAAAACGCGTTTTTTGCATTGTGCCATAACTTTGCAAGGAAGCTTCAGAACATGAAATTTTCACATCCCACTATAGCATAAAGGGTCTTTCTAGTAGTTGCACTTCAAATCTAAGCTGTCTGAAATGTTTTTCCCAAAGTTATCATCATTTTTATGTTTGGCGTTCCGGAACCCACCTTACCTCAGGCTGAAAACGCGTTTTCTGCATTGTGCCATAACTTTGCAGGGAAGCTTCTGAACATGAAATTTTATCCTCCCACTGTAGCAGAAAGGGTCTTTCTCGTACTTGCACATCAAATCTAAGCTGTCTGAAGTGTTTTTCCAAAGTTATTAACATTTTTATGTTTGGCGTTCCGGAACCCACCTTACCTCAGGCTGAAAACGCGTTTTCTGCATTGTTCCTTAACTTTGCAGGGAAGCTTCAGAACATGAAAGTTTCAACTCCCACTATAACAGACAGGGTCTATGCAGTAATTGCACATCAAATCTAAGTTGTCTGAAGTGTTTTTCGAAAGCTATCAACATTTTTATGTTTGGCGTTCCGGAAACGTCCTTATCTCTGGCTGAAAACGCGTTTTCCGCATTGTGCCATAACTTTGCAGGGACGCTTCAGAACATGAAATTTTAACCTCCCACTGTAGCAGAATGGGTCTTTCTAGTAGTTGCACATCAAATCTAAGCTGTCTGAAGTGTTTTTCCAAAGTTATCAACATTTTTACGTTTGGCGTTCCGGAACCCACCTTATCTCAGGCTGAAAACATGTTTTCTGCATTGTGCCATAACTTTGCAGGGAAGCTTCAGAACATGAAATTTTAACCTCCCACTGTAGCAAAAAGGGTCTTTCTAGCAGTTGCACATCAAATCTAAGCTGTCTGAAATGTTTTTTCCAAAGTTATAAACATTTTTATGTTTGGCGTTCCGGAACCCACATTATCTCAGGCTGAAAACGCGTTTTCTGCATTGTGCCATAACTTTGCAGCGAAGCTTCAGAACATGAAATTTTCAACTCCCACTATGACAGACAGGGTCTTTGTAGTAGTTGCACATCAAATCTAAGCTGTCTGAAGTGTTTTTCGAAAGTTATCAACATTTTTATGTTTGGCGTACCGGAAGCCACCTTGTCTCATTCTGAAAACGCGTTTTTTGCATTGTGCCATAACTTTGAAGGAAAGCGTCAGAACATGAAAGTTTGACCTCCCACTATAGCAGTAAGGGTCTTTCCAGTAGTTACACATCAAATCTAAGCTCTCTGAAGTGTTTTTCCAAAGTTATCAACATTTTTATGTTTGGCGTTCCGAAACCCACATTATCTCAGGCTGTAAACGCGTTTTCTGCTTTGTGCCATGACTTTGATGGGAATCTTCAGAACATGAAATTTTCACCTCCCACTATAGCAGAAAGGGTCTTTCTAGTAGTTGCACATCAAATCTAAGCTGTCTGAAATGTTTTTTCCAAAGTTATCAACATTTTTGTGTTTGACGTTTCGGAACCCACCTTATCTCAGGCTGAAAACGCGTTTTCTGCATTGTGCCATAACTTTTCAGGGAAGCTACAGAACATGAAATGTTCGCCTCCCACTATAGCAGAAAGGGTTTTTCTAGTAGTTGCACATCAAATCTAAGCTGTCTGAAGTGTTTTTCCAAAGTTATCAACATTTTTATGTTTGGCGTTCCGGAACCCACCTTATCTCAGGCTGAAAACGCATTTTCTGCATTGTGCCATAACTTTGAAGGAAAGCTTCAGAACATGAACGTTTCACCTCCCACTATAGCAAAAATTGTCTTTCTAGTAGTTGCACATCAAATCTAAGCTGTCTGAAGTGGTTTTCCAAAGTTATCAACATTTTTAAGTTTGGCGTTCCGGAACCCAACTTTTTTCAGGCTGAAAACGCGTTTTCTGCATTGTGCCATAACTTTGCAGGGAAGCTTCAGAACATCGAATTTTCACCTCCCACTATAGCAGAAAGGGTCTTTCTAGTAGTTGCACATCAAATCTAAGCTGTCTGAAATGTTTTCCGAAAGTTATCAACATGTTTATGTTTTGCGTTCCGGAATCGACCTTATCTCAGGATGAAAAATCGTTTTCTGCATTGTCCCATAACTTTGCAGGGAAACTTCAGAACATGAAATGTTCACGTCCAACTATAGCAGAAAGGGTCTTTCTAGTAGTTGCACATCAAATCTAAGCTGTCTGAAGTGTTTTTCCAAAGTTATCAACATTTTAATGTTTGGCGTTCCGGAATCGACCTTATCTCAGCCTGAAAACGTGTTTCACGCATTGTGCCATAACTTCTCAGGGAAGCTTCAGAACATGAAATGTTCACCTCCCACTATAGCAGAAAGGGTTTTTCTAGTAATGGCTCATCAAATCTAAGCTCTCTGAAGTGTTTTTCCAAAGTTATCAACATTTTTATGTTTTGCGTTCCGAAACCCACCTTATCTCAGGCTGAAAAAGAGTTTTTGTGCATTGTGCCATAACATCACAGGGACGCATCAAAACATGAAATTTTCACCTCCCACTATAGCAGAAAGGGTCTTTCTCGTAGTTGCAGTTCAAATCTAAGCTGTCTGAAGTGTTTTTTGAAAGTTTTCAACATTTTTATGTTTGGCGTTCTGGAACCCACCTTATCTGAGGCTGAAAACGCATTTTACACATTGTGCCATAACTTTGCAGGGAAGCTTCAGAACATCGAATTTTCACCACCCACTACAGCAGAAAGGGTCTTTCTAGTAACGGCTCATCAAATCTAAGCTGTCTGAAGTGTTTTTCCAAACTTATCAACATTTTTATGTTTGGCGTTCTGGAACCCACCTTATCTGAAGCTGAAAACGCATTTTCTGCATTGTGCCATAACTTTGCAGGCAAGCTACAGAACATGAAATATTCACATGCGACTATAGCAGAAAGGGTCTTTCTAGTAGTTGCACATCAAATCTAATCTGTCTGAAGTGTTTTTCCAAAGTTATCAAGATTTTTATGTTTGGCGTACCGGAATCGACCTTATCTCAAGCTGAAAACGCGTTTTCTGCATTGTGCCATAACTTTGCAGCGAAGCTTCAGAACATGAAATTTTCAACTCCCACTATAGCAGAAATGGTCTTTCTAGTAGTTGCAAGTCAAATCTAAGCTGTCTGACGTGTTTTTCCAAAGTTAACAACATTTTTATGTTTGGCGTTCCGGAATCGACCTTATCTCAGGCTGAAAACGCGTTTTACGCATTGTGCCATAACTTTGGTGGGAAGCTTCAGATTATCGAATATTCACCTCCCACAATGGCAGAAATGGTCTTTCTAGTAGTTGCACATCAAATCTAAGCTGTCTGAAGTGTTTTTCCAGAATTATGAACATGTTTATGTTTGGTGTTCCGGAATCAACCTTATCTGAGGCTGAAAACGCGATTTACGCATTGTGCCATAACTTTGCAGGAAAGCTTCAGAACATGAAATTTTCAACTCCCACTAAAGCAGAAAGGCTCTTTCTAGTAGTTGCACATCAAATCTAAGCTGTCTGAAGTGTTTTTCCAGAATTATGAACATGTTTATGTTTGGCGTTCCGGAATCGACCTTATCTCAGACTGAAAACGCATTTTACGCATTACGCCATAACTTTGGAGGGAAGCTTCAGAACATCGAATTTTCAATACCCACTATATCAGAAACGGTCTTTCTAGTAGTTGCACATCAAATCTAAGCAGTCTGAAGTGTTTTTCCAAAGTTATCAACATTTTTATGTTTGGCGTACCGGAATCGACCTTATCTCAGGCTGAAAACGCGTTTTCTGCATTGTGCCATAACTTTGCAGGGAAGCTTCAGAACATGAAATTTTAAACTTGCGCTATAGCAGAAAAGGTCTTTCTAGTAGTTGTACATCAAATTTATGCTGTCGGAAGTGTTTTTCCAAAGTTATCCACATTTTAATGTTTGGCGTTCTGGAATCGACCTTATCTCAGGCTGAAAACGCGTTTTACGCATTGTGCCTCAAATTTGCATAAAGCTTCAGAACATGAAATTTTCACCTCCCACTATAGCAGAAAGGGTCTTTCTAGTAGTTGCAAATAAAATCTAAGCTGTCTGAAATGTTTTTCCAAAGTTATCAACATTTTTTTGTTTGGCGTTCTGGAACCCACCTTATCTAAGTCTGAAAATGTGTTTTCTGCATTGTGCCGTAACTTTGCAGGGAAGCCTCAGAACATGAAATTTTCACCTCCCGCAATAGCAGTAAGGGTCTTTCTAGTAGTTGCACATCGAATGTAAGCTGTCTGAAGTGTCTTTTCAAAGTTATCAACATTCTTATGTTTGGCGTTACGGAATCGACCTTATCTCAGGCTGAAAACGCGTTTTGCGCATGGTGCCATAACTTTGCAAGGAAGCTTCAGAACATGAAATTTTCACCTCCCACTATAGCAGAAAGGGTCTTTCTAGTAGTTGCAGATCAAATCTAAGATGTCTGAAATGTTTTTCCAAAGTTTTCAAAATTTTTATGTTCGGCGTTCCGGAATCGACCTTATCTCAAGCTGAAAACGTGTTTTCTGCATTGTGCCATAACTTTGCAGGGAAGCTTTAGAACATGAAATTTTCACCTCCCACTAGAGCAGAAAGGGTATTTCTAGTAGTTGCACATCAAATCTAAGCTGTCTGTAGAGTTTTTCCTGAGTTATCAACATTTTTATGTTTGGCGTTCTGAAATCAACCTCATCTCAGGCTGAAAACGCGGTTTACGCATTGTGCCATAACTTCGCAGGGAAGCTTCAGAACATGATATTTTCACCTCCCACTATAGCAAAAGGCTCTTTCTCGTAGTTGCACATCAAATCTAAGCTGTCTGAAGTGTTTTTCCAAAGTTTTCAAGATTTTTATGTTTGGTGTTCCTGAATCGACCTTATCTCAGGCCGAAAACGCGTTTTCTGCATTGTGCCATAACTTTGCAGGGAAGTTTCAGAAAATGAAATGTTCGCCTCCCACTATAGCAGAAAGGGTCTTTCTAGTAGTTGCACGTCAAATCTAAGCTGTTTGAAGTGTTTTTCCAAAGTTATCACCATTTTTGTGTTTGGCGTTGCAGAAACAACCTTGTCTCAGGCTGAAAACGCGTTTTAAGCAATTTGCCATAACTTTGCAGGAAAGCCTCAGAACATGAAATGTTCACCTCCGACTTCAGCTGAAAGGGTCTTTCTCGTAGTTGCAGATCAAATCTGAGCTGTCTGTAGAGTTTTTCATGAGTTATCAACATTTTTATGTTTGGCGTTCTGAAATCAACCTCATCTCAGGCTGAAAACGCGTTTTACGCATTGTGCCATAACTTTGCAGGGAAGCTACAGAACATGATATTTTCAACTACCACTATAGCAGAAAGGGTTTTTCTCGTAGTTGCACATCAAATCTGAGCTGTTTGAAGTGTTCTTCCAAAGTTCTCAACATTTTTATGTTTGGTGTTCTGAAATCAACCTCATCTCAGGCTGAAAACGCGTTTTACGCATTGTGCCATAACTTTGCAGGGAAGCTTCAGAACATGATATTTTCACCTCCCACTATAGCAGAAAGGGTCTTTCTCGTAGTTGCACATCAAATCTGAGCTGTTTGAAGTGTTTTTCCGAAAGTTATCAACATTTTTATGTTTGGCGTTCTGGAATCGACCTTATCTCAGGCGGAAAACGCGTTTCCTGCATTGTGGCATAGCTTTGCAGGGAAGCTTCAGAACATGAAATTTTCATTTCCCACTGTACCAGAAAGGGTCTTTCTAGTAGTTGCTCATCAAATCTTAGCTGTCTGAAGTGTTTTTCTACAGTTATCAACATTTTTATGTTTGGCGTTCCGGAACCCACCTTATCTCAGGCTGAAAACGCGTTTCCTGCATTGTGGCATAACTTTGCAGGGAAGCTTCAGAACATGAAATTTTCACCTCCCACTACAGCAGAAAGGGTCTTTCTAATAATTTCACATGAAATCTAAGCTGTCTGAAGTGTTTTTCCAAAGTTTTCAAAATTTTTTTGTTTGGCCTTCGGGAACCCACCTTATCTCAGGCTGAAAACGCGTTTTACGCATTGTGCCATAACTTTGCATAAAGCTTTAGAACATGAAATTTTCACCTCCCACAATGGCAGAAAGGGTCTTTCTAGTAGTTGCACATCAAATCTAAGCTGTCTGAAGTGTTTTTCCAAAATTATCAACAGTTTTATGTTTGGCATTCCGGAATCGACCTTATCTCAGGCTGTAAACGCGTTTTACGCATGGTGCCATAACTTTGCCGTGAAGCTTCAGAACATGAAATTTTCACCTCCCACAATGGCAGAAAGGGTCTTTCTAGTAGTTGCACGTGAAATCTAAGCTGTCTGAAGTGTTTTTCCAAAGTTGTCAACATTTTCATGTTTGGCGTTCCGGAATCGACCTTATCTCAGTCTGAAAACGCGTTTTACGCATTGTGCCATAACTTAGCATAAAGCTTCAGAACATGAAATTTTCACCTCCCACTATAGCAGAAAGGGTCTTTCTAGTAGTTGCAGATCAAATCTAAGATGTCTGAAATGTTTTTCCAAAGTTTTCAAAATTTTTATGTTAGGCGTTCCGGAATCGACCATATCTCAGGATGAAAACGTGTTTTCTGCATTATGCCATAACTTTGCAGGAAAGCTTTAGAACATGAAATTTTCACCTCCCACTAGAGCAGAAAGGGTATATCTAGTAGTTGCACATCAATTCTAAGCTGTCTGTAGAGTTTTTCCTGAGTTATCAACATTTTTATGTTTGGCGTTCTGAAATCAACCTTATCTCAGGCTGAAAACGCGTTTTACGCATTGTGCCATAACTTTGCAGGGAAGCTTTAGAACATGAAATTTTCACCTCCCACTAGAGCAGAAAGGGTCTTTCTCGTAGTTGCACATCAAATCTAAGCTGTCTGAAGTGTTTTTCGAAAGTTTTCAACATTTTTTTTGTTTGGTGTTCGTGAATTGACCTTATCTCAGGCCGAAAACGCGTTTTCTGCATTGTGCCATAACTTTGCAGGGAATCTTCAGAACATGAAATTTTCACCTCCCACTATAGCAGAAATGGTCTTTCTAGTAGTTGCACATCAAATCTAAGCGGTCTGATGTGTTGTTCCAAAGTTATCAACATTTTTATGTTTGGCGTTCCGGAACTCTCCTTATCTGACGCTTAAAACGTGTTTTCTGCATTGTGCCATAACTTTGCAGGGAAGCTTTAGAACATGAAATATTCACTTGCCGCTATAGTAGAAAGGGTCTTTCTTGTAGTTGCACATCAAATCTAAGCTGTCTGTAGAGTTTTTCCTGAGTTATCAACATTTTTATGTTTGGCATTCCGGAATCGACCTTATCTCAGGCAGAAAACGTGTTTTCTGCATTTTGCCATAACTTTGCAGGGAAGCTTTAGAACATGAAATTTTCACGTCCCACTATAGCAGAAAGGGTATTTCTAGTAGTTGCACAACAAATCTAAGCTGTCTGAAGTGTTTTTTGAAAGTTATCAACATTTTTATGTTTGGCGTTCCGGAATCGACCTTATCTCAGGATGAAAACGCGTTTTCTGCATTGTGCCAAAACTTTTCAGGGAAGCTTCAGAATATGAAATTTTCACGTCCCACTATAGCAGAAAGGGTATTTCTAGTAGTTGCACATCAAATCTAAGCTGTCTGTAGAGTTTTTCCTGAGTTATCACCATTTTTATGTTTGGCGTTCCAGAAACAACCTTGTCTCAGGCTGAAAACGCGTTTTAAGCAATTTGCCATAACTTTGCAGGAAAGCCTCAGAACATGAAATTTTCACCTCCCACTATAGCAGAAAGGGTCTTTCTAGTAGTTGCACATCAAATCTAAGCTGTCTGAAGTGTATTTCCAAAGTTATCGACATTTTTATGTTTGGCGTTCTGGTATCCACCTTATCTCAGGCTGAAAACGGTCTTCCTAGTAGTTGCACATCAAATCTAAGCTGTCTGAAGTGTTTTACCAAAGTTATCAACATTTTTATGTTTGGGGTTCTGGAACCCACCTTATCTCAGGCTGAAAACGCGTTTTCTGCATTGTGCCATAACTTTGCAGGGAGACTTCAGAACATGAAATTTTCTCCTCCCACTATATCAGAAAGGGTATTTCTAGTAGTTGCACATCAAATCTAAGTTGTCTGAAGTGTTTTTCCAAAGTTATCAACATTCTTATGTTTGGCGTTCCGGAATCAACCTTATCTCAAGCTGAAAACGCGTATTACGCAATTTGCCATAACTTTGCAGGAAAGCCTCAGAACATGATATTTTCACCTCCCACTATAGCAGGAAGGGTCTTTCTCGTAGTTGCACATCAAATCTAAGCTGTCTGATGTGTTTTTCGAACGTTTTCAACATTTTTATGTTTGGTGTTCCTGAATCGACCTTATCTCAGGCCGAAAACGCGTTTTCTGCATTGTGCCATAACTTTGCAGGGAAGCTTCAGAACATGAAATTTTCACCTCCCACTATAGCAGAAAGGGTCGCGCAGGAAGGTTCGGGAGATGGCGGCCTGGGAGCCGCACAGGAGGGTTCGGGAGACGGCGGCTTGGGAGCCGCACAGGAGGGTTCGGGATACGGCGGCTTGGGAGCCGCGTAGGGGCCCTCGGGAGGAGACCGCCTGGGAACCGCGTAGAGGCCCTCGGGAGGAGACGGCCTGGGAGCCGTGCAGGAAGGTTCAGGAGGCGACGGCTTGGGAACCGCGCCGGAGTTTTTGGGAGGCAGCGGCCTGACCAGGGGAGGCGCCGGCTTGAGAGCCGCGCCGGAGAACATGGGAGGCGCCGGCTTGAGAGCCGCGCCGGAGAACACGGGAGGCGCCGGCTGGAGAGCCGCGCCGGAGACCAGGGAAGACGCCGGCTGGAGAGCCGCGCCGGAGAACACGGGAGGCGCCGGCTTGAGAGCCGCGCCGGAGAACACGGGAGGCGCCGGCTTGAGAGCCGCGCCGGAGAACACGGGAGGCGCCGGCTTGAGAGCCGCGCCGGAGAACACGGGAGGCGCCGGCTGGAGAGCAGCGCCGGAGACCACGGGAGGCGCCGGCTTGAGAGCTGCGCCGGAGACCACGGGAGGCACCGGCTTGAGAGCTGCGCCGGAGACCACGGGAGGCGGCGGCTGGAGAGCCGCCGGCTGGAGAGCAGCGCCGGAGACCATGGGAGGCGCCGGCTTGAGAGCAGCGCCGGAGACCACGGGAGGCGCCGGCTTGAGAGCAGCGCCGGAGTCCACGGGAGGCGGCGGCTTGAGAGCTGCGCCGGAGAACACGGGAGGCGCCGGCTTGAGAGCCGCGCCGGAGAACACGGGAGGCGCCGGCTGGAGAGCAGCGCCGGAGACCACGGGAGGCGCCGGCTTGAGAGCTGCGCCGGAGACCACGGGAGGCACCGGCTTGAGAGCTGCGCCGGAGACCACGGGAGGCGGCGGCTGGAGAGCCGCCGGCTGGAGAGCAGCGCCGGAGACCATGGGAGGCGCCGGCTTGAGAGCAGCGCCGGAGACCACGGGAGGCGCCGGCTTGAGAGCAGCGCCGGAGACCACGGGAGGCGCCGGCTTGAGAGCTGCGCCGGAGTCCACGGGAGGCGGCGGCTTGAGAGCTGCGCCGGTGTCCACGGGAGGCGAAGACGGGGAAACACAAGAGTCACGAAGAAAAAAAAAATCACGGGCGGGAACCGACAGAATTGGCTCCGACGGAAGAGCAGAAGAAGCAAGCGGAACACCGGACAGAGCAGAGCGGGAGGAATGCCGTGCAACCGCCTCAGACATGGAGTCCAACATCTCAGAAATAGACAGAGTCATCCTCTCAATATGACTCAACCTGGTGGCCTGAGTGTCTAGTTGCTCCTGCCAGCCTTTCACCACTGCTGGGTCCATAATTAGGGCCAGATCGTTTCTGTCACGATACGAAGGGACGAGGGAGCTAAAGCCACGTATAGGAGACGTGGTGTAGGACCCAAGTGCAAATGGTTGTAGGCACAGGAGGCAGGAGGGAATTATAAATAATATTTAATAATTAAACAAACTAACATAGAACAGAAAGCGTCACCGAACCGGGAAGAAACAGAGCAAACGCAGAGTGTAAAAACAGTCATGAAACTAACAGAAGTGCACAAAAATTAGTAAAAAGTCAAAACAGAAAGCGTCACCGAACCGGGAGTTAAATGAACTTAAATCACAAATGAAACCGAGAATAAACTACAAAAGAAAACCAAGAAACACGCGGTAAACAGCAAGAAACCAAAAACACTAACTCAGGACAGCAGGGTTAAACAATGTAACAAAAGAACTAGCAAGCGCACAGAAGTAAAAGCCGAACACAGGGAGAGAGACACAAGAACCGCAGAAGCCGAACACAGGGAGAGACACGAGAACCGCAGAAGCCGAACACAGGGAGAGACACGAGAACCGGGAGTTACCACAGGGGATCGAGAGGAGTCCAAAATCACAGGAATCACCACAGGGAACGTGGAAACACACAGGGACTAGGAGAAGTGGCAGGAAACAAAGACACAACGATCTGGCACACGTTGCTGGAGCCCAGGTGTACTTGAAGAGAGTAATCAGGTGGTAATCGGCTCCAGCCGTGTGCCAAAGGAACAGAGGGAGAGAAGCAAAACCAGGACTCGGAGCCTGGAAGCGGAGCCATGACACTTTTTAGTAGTTGCGCATCAAATCTAAGCTGTCTGAAGTGTATTTCCAAAGTTATCAACATTTTTATGTTTGGCGTTGTGGAACCCACCTTTTCTCAGGCTGAAAACGCGTTTTCTGCATTGTGCCATAACTTTGCAGGGAAGCTTTAGAACATGAAATTTTCACCTCCCAATATAGCAGAAAGGGTCTTTCTAGTAGTTGCACATCAAATCTAAGCTGTCTGATGTGTTTTTCCAAAGTTATCAACATTTTTATGTTTGGCGTTCCGGAACCCACCTTATCTCACGCTTAAAACGCGTTTTCTGCATTGTGCCATAACTTTGCAGGGAAGCTTTAGAACATGAAATTTGCACCTCCCACTTCAGCAGAAAGGGTATTTCTAGTAGTTGCACATCAAATCTAAGCTGTCTGTAGAGTTTTTCCTGAGTTATCAACATTTTTATGTTTGGCGTTCCGGAATCGACCTTATCTCAGGCTGAAAACGCGTTTTCTGCATTGTGCCATAACTTTGCAGGGAAGCTTCAGAACATGAAATTTTCACCTCCCACTAAAGCAGAAAGGGTATTTCTAGTAGTTGCACAACAAATCTAAGCTGTCTGAAGTGTTTTTCGGAAGTTATCAACATTTTTATGTTTGGCGTTCCGGAATCGACCTTATCTCAGGATGAAAAATCGTTTTCTGCATTGTCCCATAACTTTGCTGGGAAGCTTCAGAACATGAAATTCTGACCTAACAATATAGCAGAAAGGGTTTTTTTAGTAGTTGCGCATCAAATCTAAGCTGTCTGAAGTGTATTTGCAAAGTTATCAACATTTTTATGTTTGGCGTTGTGGAACCCACCTTTTCTCAGGCTGAAAACGCGTTTTCTGCATTGTGCCATAACTTTGCAGGGAAACTTCAGAACATGAAATTTTCACCTCCCACTATAGCAGAAATGGTCTTTCTAGTAGTTGCACATCAAATCTAAGCGGTCTGATGTGTTGTTCCAAAGTTATCAACATTTTTATGTTTGGCGTTCCGGAACTCTCCTTATCTCACGCTTAAAACGTGTTTTCTGCATTGTGCCATAACTTTGCAGGGAAGCTTTAGAACATGAAATATTCACTTGCCGCTATAGTAGAAAGGGTCTTTCTAGTAGTTGCACATCAAATCTAAGCTGTCTGTAGAGTTTTTCCTGAGTTATCAACATTTTTATGTTTGGCGTTCCGGAATCGACCTTATCTCAGGCAGAAAACGTGTTTTCTGCATTGCGCCATAACTTTGCAGGGAAGCTTTAGAACATGAAATTTTCACCTCCCACTAGAGCAGAAAGGGTATTTCTAGTAGTTGCACATCAAATCTAAGCTGTCTGATGTGTTTTTCCAAAGTTATCAACATTTTTATGTTTGGCGTTCCAGAATC
The DNA here is from genome assembly GCF_027744825.2 of Synchiropus splendidus. Taxonomy (NCBI): domain Eukaryota; kingdom Metazoa; phylum Chordata; class Actinopteri; order Syngnathiformes; family Callionymidae; genus Synchiropus; species Synchiropus splendidus. The sequence goes on from NW_026527058.1 coordinate 899,135, forward strand.
GTCCTTATCTCAGGCTGAAAACGCGTTTTACGCATTGTGCAATAACTTTGCAGGGAAGCTTCAGAACATGAAATTTTCACCTCCCACTATAGCAGAAAGGGTCTTTCTCGTACTTGCACATCAAATCTAAGCTGTCTGAAGTGTTTTTCGAAGGCTTTCAACATTTTTATGTTTGGCGTTCCGGAACCCACCTTATCTCAGGCTGTAAACGCGTTTTCTGCAATGTGCCATAACTTTGCAGGGAAGCTTCAGAACATGAAATTTTCAACTTCCACTATAGCAGAAAGGCTCTTTCCAGCAGTTGCACATCAAATCTAAGCTGTCTGAAGTGTTTTTCCAAAGTTATCAACATTTTTATGTTTGGCGTTCCGTAACCCACCTTATCTCAGGCTGTAAACGCGTTTTCTGCATTGTGCCATAACTTTGGAGGGAAGCTTCAGAACATGAAATTTTCACCTCCCACTATAGCAGAAAGGGTCTTTCTAGTAGGTGCACATCAAATCGAAGCTGTCTGAAGTGTTTTTCCAAAGTTAGCAACACTTTTATGTTTGCCGTTCCGGAATCGACCTTATCTCAGGCTGAAAACACGATTTACGCATTCTGCCATAACTTTGCAGGGAAGCTTCAGAACATGAAATTTTCATTTCCCACTATAGCAGAATGCGTCTTTCTAGTAGTTGCACATCAAATCTTAGCTGTCTGATGTGTTTTTCTAAAGTTCTCAACATTTTTAAGTTTGCCGTTCTGAAATCAACCTCATCTCAGGCTGAAAACGCGTTTTACGCATTGTGCCATAACTTTGCAGGGAAGCTTCAGAACATGAAATTTTAACTTCCCACTATAGCAGAAAGGGTCTTTCTAGTAGT